>NW_020654080.1:9812005-9860711 GCF_003589595.1 Hyposmocoma kahamanoa | reverse complement strand
AGAGAGATTCCAAAATTTTTTCTCAAATGTGATTTTTAAGTTAGGTATATTAATTTATTTTGGAATTCTCCAAAAGTGATTCCTATTGAAAATTAAAGTTTTCGCTGTTTATTTGTAAATACCTTGAGGTGTGTAGTCCTAAAGTGACGGTTTGTATATTATTTTAATGTGAAATTACGTAAATGCACACATTCATCATTGCAAGATTGGATACGTAAGTCATAGACAATTATTACGGCCCATTGGCTGAGACCCATCAAATTTTTCTTTATCTCCGGACTCAGGTTGAATAACTCTTTCGGCAGCAATTTTCTCAATCCCCGTTTATCTAAAGGGCTTTGTGGGGTGCCTATAAAAATTCTTCTCACGCGGTCCTGATCACAGTTTGATTGCTGCAGATGATGGCCTTGCAGGACTGCTTCTTGCGGAGACCGTCCGAAATTTACGACTCACATCCACTTTTATTACGTATTGGACGAAAATGTACAGATGTCCCGATTTTTAGAGACGTACTATTAAATTTTTTCGGTTCCCGTTTCGATTTCATTCTTTCACATTTTCATTTATTTTCGTTTTTTTTTTCATTTTACTACGAAATAATATGGATTCATTTAATTCATCTGATGTACACCACTCACAATAATAAGATAAAAGACATTATAACAATGATAAGTACCATAAACGCTGAACACAAAAATGAAGCAATTAATCAACACGACCAAATAAAACAAAAGAACACGCAAGAAAAAAGCTCTATAGCTCTGCTTCAAAGGTCTGTACGAATAAAATTCCTCACTGTTGATCTGCCACCGCCCATTGACTCATAAAATTAAATGTACAAAAATAAATACATGAACTAATCACAATACGATAAATAAATCAGAATAATAAAACAACACTAATATCAGGCAGAGGTATTTTGGCAATAAGGGATTTTGTAATGGTGTTGGGTAGATTTTAGTAATCTGACTTTTGCAATTGTTTATGTAATATACAATAACTGTTATTTATTCACAAAGATCGAACACAAAGACAAATTCCTTTGATCTGACAAGAATCGAACCTGCGTTTGTGCCATATCAGGGTGACCACATAGTAAAACATCATAATATTCATTGTAATCACAGACATAATAATGTCTGTGATTGTAATCAATATTACAATTAAAGAATATTTAAAAAAAAATTAATTGAAATATCTTTTTTCGGAGATCCAGGATTGACGCTTATTGATAATGTTCCGGGGTCTATTTTCTGTAGGATTCGAAAAAAAAATTAATTGATTTCATTTTGTTTGTTCCGAAAGAACCTCCTGAGTAAATTTCGTTACTCTGGTACTCAAGTGCAGTGAATTTGAGACCAGGTAATCGGTGTGATTATCTGTTATATTATTACTATGACTTATTGGTATTATTATAATAAAATTTTATAATAATGTATAGAAAATGCGTAAAATATTTGAACAAGCGCAGTTACATCACTAGTTACCTTTAAAAGATTTCTTTAAGGAAGGGAGATTTATTACACTGCCTTTAGAATTTATAAGGGAAATTTATTGTTGTAATTCCATCAATAAGTATTATAATTTGTTAGAATGGTAATATCCGTACAATTTTAGTCCTTAAGTAAAATTGCATCTTGATTTGTACTAGCTAGAATACAATAAAATAAACAAAAATAATATACGAAAGTTGATAGAAAAACACTAGTCAGTAGGACCACGGCAAATTTAAGAAAAAAAAACGAAGTTTCTGAAAAATGGTTCCTTGTTATCACGTTCTAAAACGGATGACGATTATATTCCAGCTCTAAAGTTGCCTAAATTCTCGTTATAGACGAAAACTTTTGCAGTTTTTGCGAGTTGCTAGGAAAAGCGAAATAGTTCGGATGGAAAATTTCATTCGGAGAGCAAGGAAACTGGATGACAAGGTATTAAAGTGGCGAGCAAAACGGGAAACAATAAACACGGAGCTCGCTATAAAGTGGGACAAAGCGAGCACCCTGGGGAACGATCCGTTTAAAAATTAAAAAGTAACCAGAGTGAGTGAGGATACGGATGTTTTGTGACGAAAGCAAAATGCTTGTTTTAGTACGTTTCGCTTTGAGTAAATCTGATGCGCTAGTCTCTAGCTTGTTACTAGCGATCTTTTAATAAATTTAAAAAGATGGAAATATATAAAAGAAATTTATTCAGGTGTTAATTTGAATATAATTCTTAAGTCCATTTTTTACTTTTACTGCTTTAACTGACAAGTTTTCACTGGATAAGTTGGTTGGTTGTAAGAAGATAAATTTGAATCACAAAATTCAGGTTTTAAATCTGTACCTATACGCTCGTATCTTCTGACTAATAAACTCCGAGGCAGCAAAAATCTGATATCTTATTAAAACAGTTCGAACGAGAATGATGGTGATTTGTTCCGTAAAATCGGGACGCGATCGAAATGATAAGTGCCCGACCACTCGCCAGTAAAGAACTGCGATCTCTTTATTACGGGACCCTATAGCTTATCTCTTGCTCGAATGCGTCCGAGGAATTTGCAAGAAAATTCTAAAAGTCCTATATTTGCTTTTTTATCAGTTCACATTTATTATTAACAGATGATTCGTTATTTAAATTCTGAATAAAAAACAGCTAAATGAGGTATCCATTAGTATTAATAGTTGGGATGGGAATGATTAATTAACAGTTAGAAGCGATATTTCTGTGACAGAAAGGCAATGCCCTGGATTGTCAAAGCTGGTCAGAGCCAATTCTTTACTTAATCCGGCTTTAGTCGCTTTAAAAGAGTTCGTCTGGCGGAGTGCACTACGAGTAACTATGTGAATTAAACAGGATACGTTCTATCTGCAACCCGCAGACATTAGAGCTTAATTGGAAGTGTAAGTCCCTGATGTAGAGCACTGAACGATAATATAATAGAAGTTGGTAGCTGGTGACATTTATGTCGCATCGCCCTTTCATTAACTCTTGTTGTCTTCGAATTTGCTTTTAGATTATATTTCAGTACACTTAAAAGATGACAGGATGTTAAGATAATTGCATTGTTGTAGTTAGAAGTACGAGTTAGTCTAATTAAACATTACTCTCTCAGTGTAACATTAAACCTAGGTAACAGTAAAAAATCTTGTGCATTAAAATGTTTCATCTCATTTCAAAGCAACATATTTTTTAAAAACAACACACGCAAGCTCCATTTCATCCGGGAACAACGAGTCATCATCAACACTTTATATCTCGTTTTTAATCACGAAACTCGTGACGTCAAAGTTGTTAACGGCATCTCGCATTAGACTAATGAAAACCGGCGGAATACTTTCGCAATTAAAGTAAACGTTGTCGGGTAAGAGTGTATTGTGGGAAGACCCCCGGGAAATCAACCGCAGGCGTTGTGTTATACCTAATTTTTACAATTTCCATACAAGCGGAACGCGCCTCGCAAATTGACATCGCTCTGGACCTCGGATCCGGGAGGATTTCGCTTGTTTGATCTTGCTCAGTTACTGAATCTGTTTGAATGGAATAATTCAATTGGATGTACAACTTCGTGCGTACGCAATTAATTGGTGTCTGCTGTGCGAAACTTTTAATAAATAGTAGATGGATTAAGCGACCTTGATGTGTGATGTAGAGATGATTTTAGACGCTTTTGTCCTATTTTTGTTATCGAATAAGAGCTGAATAGAAATCCGAGTTACCAATTTGGGAAATTTATTCTTTGTGAAATACGATAGTAAAGGACATAATATATCCTTCAACTAAGAAATCAAATCACGATTAACCAGATTTAAATTGGTTTATTCCGCTCAAATGTCAAATACAATCATTTTATAAGCCCTGAGTTGCCAATTACAAAACCAAATATTCTACTGCAAATGACTTATACAATGTGTTACCATTTTACAAATAACAGCTATTATTAAAAAGTTATACGATATGATACCATGTTACAAATAACAGTTCTCATTAAAAACAACGTCAATGGGTTAATGGTATTAAAATACAAAGTAAATTAGGCATAAGAATGGAAACTAGATCGGTATATCTTACAGGGCTATCATAAACAAGATAACATAGATTTTTAGAATAATAATAACGCACACACTCAACATTGCCCCGCACTAGTGAAACCCTGTGTCGCGGGTGATATGGACACACACATAGACAACCACAAATTACACCCAAGCTCACGACAGAAATAAACGTAGGCCATACAAATATTTCTCCCGGCCCGGGAATCGAATTTTGGAACTCTGCGTCGCAGTCGCGGCATTGTAACCGTTCGGCCACGGAGGCAGTTAAATATATAATATAATATGATAATAGGTAGTAAGCCTTTACAATAGGAATGCGAAAACGGTGATACTTACCTTTCAATGCTTTGTAAATATAGGCGATCACGAAGATTCACGTACATCTTCGTGATCGCTATTGATACAAGACCGTCATCTGAAAGTTAAATGTGTTCGGATAATATGATTAGTTCAGAATCTGTGTAGGAGCCAAATCTGGGGACCACAACCACAATATTATGGGGGCGGCAAATCTAAAGAATCATCTAAAGTCTAAAGACTAATTTATATCTACTATGTGTCTGTTTCTAGTTCGTCACAGGAAAGTAAACCTCTAGATTCACCAACATCTATCTGAATCTGTTTAACAAAAGATGAGTTATTATATTTTTCAAACTTTTCACATGGCGTTTTCACAAAATATTATGTCAAATGCTTATCGCATGAGTAGTATGACGTCATGTGGTTTTTCAAGATGTTGTGTCTTTGATTTGATAAGTGCTTACCTACATATTAGTAGTAAATAGAAACAATTATGTTGTTGCTTGTAAATGTACGTAAATTTTACTTGAGTACGTAAGTTTTTTTTTATTATACCGAGTATCGAGACGCCCGGTGTTAAGCGACACGCCTGTCCACAACAGTTGCAAGGTTACTTAGAGCTTTAACTCGCAAAGATCTGAAGGACACTACCACTGCGTCTGTCACCCTTTACAAGTCCAATGTGCCTGTAATTTCGTCAGCTCCCTTACCCTTCAACACCGGAACGCAGTAAAGCTCACATTACTACCGTGTCAAACCAAATATTGTAGAAAATGAAACTATTTTTCCGGATTTAAATCGCGTAAGTATATTTGTTTTTCAAACAAAGTAACGTTTCGGGCCATTTGTCCCATGGTCACGGTTAACTCGATACAAAGCACAGTAATCAAAAATAGCAGTTTGAGAAAAAGCTGCGTAAAGAATTTTTCGATTTAGAATACAAAAGAATTGCAACGCCACAACACATAGATACAAAAAAAATGATAACACTTAGGCAAGCAAAATAAATTATTAATAATTTTTTTTTCATATCTTCATTTTGTTAATTACGTCTGTTTATTTCAAAATAAAATAAAAAGACGTAATTAACAAAATTAAGATATTAAAAAAATTAAAATAAAATAAAATAAGGCAAAACAAATAAAAACAAAAAAAAACTAAATACAATGACTACAAATATTGTACTGTCATGTGTGCGGTTGTAGCGTACGCAAAAGGACTTCATTAAGCTTATGGCTCCGCAATAATTGACTGTGGCGTTGGTTTTCAATGAGCCCTGAGAAATCAGAAAGATTTCTTTTAGGTTAAGAACATATAAAGATACATTTAATTTACGTTGTACATTAGAAATAAATCTATCTAGCCATTATAATTTTAAACTTTGGAAAGTTAATTATTTCTATTGAAAAACCAGTAGGTCAATGTGAAAAACGAATAAATTTCTTTTCCCTTGTTAACAGCGGAAAGATTCTTGTTGTTATGAAATTACAAAACACTGTATTGAACTTTGGAGCGTTTTGGTTTGACACGGTAGAATGTTGTTCATTGTTACAATTGTTACAATTTACGCCGCGACAAATGTTGGTAGACCCCCGCTCCTGAGACGTTTGCTCGATTTGAGAGTTTTCGCTAACTCGCCGCCCCGCAACACTGTATTGCATTTCGTGCGCGTAATTGTCAGACTAAAAGATTGTATTGCTGCGTACCGTGTTATCTCAAAATAATTTCTAAACTTTAAAACTTACAGTGTATTTTAGTTTTTAATATCTCATTCAAAAACACTAATACCTCCAAAGTTGAAACGTCAGGTATAGATTAGGCCTAGAGAAATCATATGAGCGTTATTAAATCAAAACATTCTAAGTGACTTTACAGTGTATTGGTTTGACACGGCAGGTTATTGCTTGACGGCAGAAATAGGTAAGATAGAAGTTCGTTAGACATTGTTTATGAACGGCCGCTATTTACACCAGCAGTACTTCAAAACTTTCTTAGTTTAATAACTTTCTTACTTTAGCAAGAAAGTTTTGAAGTACTGCCACCTTGTCTATATCTGCTGCCGGTGAGTAATGTAACGAGCACTACTGCGTTTCGGTTTTGAAGGGTAAGAGTGCTGGTGAAATAACAAGCATATGGGACTTGTTAACTTATGTCTCAGTGTGACGAGTGCAGTGGCAGTGCCCCTAAGATATTTGCGATTTAAAGCTCTAAGTGGCACTGCATCTGTTATGGATAAAGTGTCGCATACCACCGAGCGCACGACTTGTTCGTCCCGTCATTTGGTATTATAAAAAGAAAAAAGAAACTCACAGAAGTTTTGCTTATGAATTGATATTTAGATGATCTCCAAATTGATCTATATGAGCAAATTCAGTCTACTATAATCCGGCCGTGATTATGACTGGAGTCCACTTGAATGTAACCACAGTTGCCAGGGAGAAGTACTTGAGATTACCCAACAAATGCCAATGGTAAGGACAGAACTGGCAGCAATGATATATGTATTTATTTAGACACGATGTTTATGTAAGTAAGTGGCTATTTTGTTTTCGGTAGCTTATAATACGGGTTTAGACATTGTAGCTTGTCTTTTTGTCCGGCGCAGTCAAGGTTATCAGCAGCCAAATGACTAATACATATACCAAAGTTAAATCATCTTTATTTCATAGGTAAGCAAATTTCAGTTGAAATCATCATACTGATTATACTCTACTGCTCATTCGTAAGGCAGATTCCCCTGAGGAGAATGAACAAAAAATTCTAGGGTTGGTCTTTGTAAATGTACATTTGAATACATTTATCATTTACAATATTTACTTCAAACATCTTAGATCGAGAATACTTGTAAGAGCTAAACGGGTTATTAACACGGAATTTTGTCATCCAAGTCGTCAGAAGCTGTAAAATAACCTTTAGAATAAAGTTTTCGTTTCACTATAGTTTTAAACCTCGTAAATGACAAATTTGGAATATCAACTACATGGTGACTTCATGAAGACGACTGTCAGGGTCAGTTAGTTTATTTTTATTCAAACCGCACATTGATCATTGAGCGGAATAAGAAGTGAGAATAGGAAACAGTAACGTTGTATTTAATAAGTAAGAATCGTACATAAAGTAGCGATTAAAAAAACATCTTTTAACATCGACTTAGTAAGGCCTTGCTCAACCTTTATTGAAAAAAATCCAAATGAATCAAAATACCTTTTTTTGGAGTTTGTTACGAAGCAGAAATGGCTGAAAATCTTAAAATTTTATCAAGTTTAACTTTAATTAAATCAAAATTTAATAAATAAAAAAAACCTTTTCAAGTTACATAAGTGACAGTCTCTCATATCTTTCTACATAAGTTTTGTTTATAGTGACTCTCCCTATAAACTTTTTGGTTATACGGTACAGGCAGAACCTGTGTAAGCAAGCCTGCACAGGGACCTTCTCGGTCAGGTCCTGGGGGCCTACCACAACCTCTTAAAACAATATTACTTTAACCTTACGTTGAGTTTTCGTACCATAACGCGCTTAAAGTAAGCTTATGTTAAAACTATGATGTTTTATTGGCAGTGTTGTGCCTATTCATTCACTTAGTTCGTACTATGACGCGACTTTAACATTAAAGTACTATTGTTCTTATGCCAAATTTAGCAATCTTAAAATAGTTACACGGATGCAATGGAAACAATATTATTTTCGAATTTATTGTCTAAATATTGATTTGTAATGATTAAAAGTTAAGTTGAACTTTTTTATTTACATATATCTCTCAATATTTGGTTTATTCTTTTTATTTAATAGTACTTGCATAGGAAATAATTTATCGTTAAATAAAATTTGTGATGTTTATTTTGTAAAATTATGACAGCGACATCTATATTACATCTACATTTTAAAGCTAAACTTAGGATCTGTCAGAGTAATTTCGAACAAATGAAAATGGACATTATTGCAAGTAATCATTCAAGTAAGGACTTCAGTAAATTTTGGAAGAATACTTACAAATTAAATCAAATCCGTGCAGCGGGTGTGCGATGTAGAGTGTGGTAGGAGTGAGTTACGCATAATTCTTACCCCGTGAAGTGCATTCCATTATAAACAAAATGATGAGGGGAAAGTCTCCCGGTCACGACAGGCTCAGCATAGAGCACCTAAAGTACCTACGCTGGACTGACATGATTTTTATTTTATTTATTCAATAAAACAAGACAGATATATGAACTACACGGAGAGAAATATCGAACCGAGTTAGTTTGAGCAATCTCTTAATTAATATTAGTTGATGTTCACAAATTGTCTGAAATGTCACAGGGATCATTTTATCTCTAGGTGCACAAGCCATATTCGTATTTATCGGATTCTCTCGTATTTAATCGGACTTAGCGCACAAGAGTCGTCTGAAGTGGGTCATATCGGGGCAAACAAACATGTCCATCTCTGCAGCTGACCACAAACCCCAGCAAGTCATTAGCTTAGTTCGGGTCCATCAAACACGCCCGTGAAGGCGTGTCACTGGCGAAGGGCTTGGCCCGGACGCACGCTGTACCCTTGAAAGGGTTGTAACCCTATCAACCGTGATCAGGATCACTCACATCACAGGATCAGGGCAGTAAAACAGGAAACTTCCGGTCCACAAATTTATTGAACGTGAAGTAAAAGGTAAAGTAAAAAAACTGTAACAAATAAAAGGTAGATGTAGAAAACAGTACATTAATAAAAAACACTCCCTAACTTGACCTAAAAAATGGTAGATGTTAGATTTAGGCACTTACCCCTTATCGGGTTTTATAATTACAGATATTGGATAGACTGTTATTCGCTCTTTATGGTCGATACATGATTTACATTGATTGTATTATGATTAAATTTGAAAAGAATAAAAAATTAGATAATTTGATTTAGTAGTTCTGTCCGCTATCGCGGTCAAGCAGAGAGTGACCATGGTGAGAAGCAAAAATGAGAAAGATGGAACAATTCAAATTTTAAAATTAAATATGTGTAGAAAAAGAAAAAAACGATACGATACGAATGGAGAGAGGCGATACAAAAAGGTGGGATGACGGTGTAAGGAGGTCACACCATCACACCCTGGTCGTGCCCGGGCGTCGAGCCCGTAGTTTCTCTGGAAAAACCTCTCGGGTCAGTAGATACATAACTGACACAGTCCTATATGTTTCTACATAAGTTTTGTTTATAGTGCCCTTAAGTTTATAGTGTCCTTATCAACCTCTTGGTTAGGCGGGAAGGGCACTATGACCTGTGCGAGCGAGCCTAATACGTAACTGACAAACTAAATCTTCTTCTTAATGTGTCGATGGCATACACTACATTGTTTGCCATCGTAATGAAATTCTATTTATTATTTTTTATTTTCAAATTAGACCTAAAGTAAAAAATATATAATAACCAGTCAGTCTTTTAAATAAACATTGCGTTATTTTGGGGTTTTTACTAATGTTCCGATAGATGGACCTACCTATGTAATTTAAAGAAAAAAAAAGAACTTTGTTCTGTTTGTGTCTACATTTAATTATTTGTCAATGCACTTCTTTAATAATTTGAATTTTCATCAAACAATACAATTGCATAAAATGTAGAAATTATCTTACAAGTATCATGATTATCATACTTGAGTTCTACACGACATTTTACTTTTTAAGGAAAAATCAGAATATTTTTTCGAATCCACTGGAATTTCGTACAATTCAGCAATAAAAGAGAAACGACAACTGAAACGGAAATACGTCACTAAATCCGAGCTTATCCTATTTCCCTACTTTGTACTCGAAAAAAAATATGAATAAATATTTTTTTACAAAAATAACCGCTTAAAGTTTCAAAGTAAATCGAGAAAAAAGTTTAAAGTGACTCAATACAATTTAAGTGTCTTTGTCGCACGGTAAACACATTCAGACAAAAACGTCTTTGGTTTCTATACTTGTCTGAAGTCTGCCGGCCTTTTTTATCATGATCAATGAGACGATAGAAAGTGGTGCGACACCATTTTTGGTTACTGCTACGGCTGGTACGGTCTGTGTAACGTGTGGTTTCACTGTCAAAGTCAAAGTCAAAGATCATTTATTCCATAGGTAAAATAAATTTATACTTGAAAACGTGACATCTTAGCTATTGCTTGTTCACTACGCTGACTTCCTTGAGAAGAACGAGCAAGAAACTTTTGGGATTGCTCTTTTCAAAAAAACTTAAGTGCTATGGAACATTCTTTGAATCTAATTTGTGTGGAATCCGGCGCCGTGTCGTCTTTCCATACATTTTTATCTAACAAGTAGTCTTCAATTTTGTAATATGACTTTTCAATCAAAATATTTTTAATGTAGTTTTTAAACTTAGGAAACGATAATCTTAATATATGCTCCGGAATCTTATTGTAAAAACGTATACAGTTCCCCATAAAACAGTCGTTTACCTTGCTTAAACGAAATTGTAGTACTATGAATTTGGACTTAGCTCTAAGGTTAATAATATGGATATATTCTTTCTTATTGAAATTATGTATATTTTTACAGGCATATAAAATATTTGAGTAAATGTACTGTGAAGCCACAGTCATGATACCAGTCTCCTTAAACTTTTCTCTGAGAGAAACCCGAGAGCCTAGACGGTACACAGAACGAATCGCTCGTTTTTGCAATACAAATATGGTTTGAATATCTGTCGCTTTACCCCACATGAGAATCCCGTAGGACATTATACTATGGAAGTAACTAAAGTAAACTAGTCTAGCAGTAGTAACATCGGTAAGCTCACGTACATATTCTGCGGACTGCGTATGCAGCGGAGCTTAATCTGCTGGCCAGGGAAGATATACATATGTGGAAACCACTGAAGTTTACTATCTAAGGTCACTCCCAAGAAGATTGCTTTATTAACAAGGTCTAACTTTTCTCCGTTTATTTGTATACTTGGATTAGTCGATTTTACGTTAGGTAATTCAAATTTAACACATTTTGTCTTATTGACATCTGTGTCTTTTTTGAGCCGAATCGAGTTGTAAGTTATTAATTCTTATTTTTTTTAGGATAAAGGCACCACGACACGCCTGCCCGTGCAGTCAGCCTATCTGAGCTTTAAATTGCAAATGCAAAATCGCAAGTCCCATGTACCTGTAATTTCACCCGCACCCTTACCCTTCAAAACCGGAACATAGTAATGCTGACATTACTGCTTGGCGGCAGAAATAGGTAAGGTGACAGTACTTCCCTGGACGAAATCTTTGACAAGGAGCTCTGCTGCTACTAAAAATGTACAACTTATCTTTATCACATACAGATCCTGCATTAAAATTACTTACTTAGGTACTTCAGCATCTTTTTATAAGTTCCGAACCGCAACAAAGTTGTGGTCGTATTAGGGGCTTACCACACTTGTCGACGCAGAGTCGTATGGGGCCGGTAAGAAAATGCTTTACGTCGATGCAATAGGAGTGAAAAGGACATGCGTTTCGGCCGAATATAGGTATTAGTTGCAGAATATTAGTAGTAGCATAGCTCCTTTTGAAATGGTTCGTCCAGTGACGTATTTCTGTTGCCAAGCAGTAGTGCGAGCATTACTGCAATCCGGTTTCGAAGGTTACAGGCATATGGGACTTGTCAACTTGAGTCACAGGGTGTCGGGCACAGTGGCGGTGCCCCTCGGTTATTTGGGATTTAAAGCTCTGAGTGGTACTGCAACTGTTATGGACAGGCGTTTCATTTACCATCAGGCGCACGACTTGGTCGTCCCGTCACTAAGTCTTTATAAAAAAAAGAATAATCGTGAATAAATAAAAGTAGAAAAGCATATGAAAACGTTGTTGAGGACAAAAGAAAGAAGGGAAAAGAAAATTATCTATTGCTTTGGCTGAAATTAGTTTAACTGGCGACCGAATAGCACCCGCTTGTTAATGTGCTCGAAGAGAGGGCCCGCCTTATTACTAAATTGATTTTACGGCTTTTATTAACGGTATTTGAGGGTATTAAAACGAAAAACACTTTTATTATAGGGAACCCTCTGGAATTGCGAAATAAAATCAGCTATTCCGTACTAAATGTTTTTAGAACATAACAAATGGAACAGCAGTTTTTTTCTAAGACGGTTACCCACAAACAAAAACTTAAATATATTTATATTTCAGGTTATCTTACTTTAGCCTGTACAGGTAGTAACAACAAGAAAATGTCACAAAAATCCTAACTCTATGGTATTAAGTCGTTAAATGAAGAGGCTTTACACTTTATTGCTCTATCGAATCTCTTCTTTGTCATAAACCCTCGGCTGATTAATTGTACCCATATTCTCGAATATCCAATAACCATTATTTTATATTATTATTATTAGAGAAATGTTGATATTGTAGGTTTACTCAATGTACTCTATTAATTGATAATAACGTATGGCTTAAATGACGAGTGTGTAATTTATATGAAAATTTTATTAACATGATAATAATAACAGTAATAATATTTTTTTATTTGCTTTAAACAAAAATGTCCAGACTATACAAAATAATAAATAAATAAATAAAAATAAAAATCTTTTATTTTCAGACACCATAGGTCCATAGTTTGTTAGTAAGCAACCTTATACTATATTAGTAAGAAATGACTGTACGGTGAATTTATTTATACATTAAAATTTTTAAAATCGAAATGTCAAAATATTCAAAATACATAATATAAAAATCACTGAAATAATAATGATAATTTAGTCGAAAGTAAAAATTTAAAATTTATAATCAAGTATAAAATAAGGCTAAGAAAAATTGTACATTACTATTTATGTAAGCCTCTGCAGCCGAAATAGGGATTAACAGTATCTCAACGTACAGCGCCTTACCCCACGGATAATACAAGCTTTAACCAATTAAAGTTGGTGATGAATAACAAATATATATATAAGAATAAACTAAACAATTTAGAAAATTTGCTGAATAAAAGTAACATTAACAATAAAAACATTGAAGAATTGGCAAAAAAAGAACACGAATATGTTTTTTTTTGTTTTGTTTTTGTGTTTTTGTAGGTAAAAGTATCAAATCTCCGTAAAAAGTAATGAATTTGTGTGCGTGTGTGTATGTTGGTATATGTGAAAGAAAGAGAATGAATGAATTTGTTGGTGAAAGGTATTAGGGCACGCATTTTTTTTTATACAAAAATAAGTATGCATTTGACCTCCATCTCACCTAATGGAAAGTGACGATGAGGTCGAGGATGTAACAATGCACATTTAAGCGACATTAGGGAATCAGAAGCAGTGACAGTTAACATAACGCTTAATTAATTTTATTTATATCATAAAGAGTTATTTAATATAACAATTTACTTCGAATAACAATGATTAACTCTACACTCATTTTTAATAATAATATTACAAGTTACATAGATCTCAGTTTACATAGCACCAGTTTTACTTTTTTGTTTTCTTGTTTTTTTTTATTATATCATATGACACCATTTCCGAACATGTTTTCAAGACAATTTATATTATGATTAATATTATAATATTACTGTTGTGGATATTGCGAACAATTAGGCGTTAGGTGAAATAATATTTAGACCATAATAGTAGTAATAAAGCTTCTTGTGAAAGAGTTCGTCCAGGGAAGTATTGCCACCTTACCTATTTCTGCTGCCAAGCAGTAATGTGTACATTACTATGTTTCGGTATTGAAAGGTAAGGGTGCTCGTGGTACAGGCACATGGGACTTGTCAACTTACGTCTCAGGGTGGCAGTGCAGATCTATGTGATTTGAACCTCTGAGTGGCACTGCAAGTGCTATGGACAGGCGCGCGATTTGTTCGTCCTGTCATTTGGTATCATAAAAAAATTCAGCTACTAAAGGCTCTAGTTACCGAATAAATAGGCATTTCGATAACCTAATCCAGAAGTTCCCAAACTTTTTTTCTTGTAAACCACGTTACAATGTTACCGTTTTGCGTAAACCACCTGCCTTTCTATTGTGTATTTCTTTTTCAAATAAGAATTTGACAGCTGACACAGTGCTACTAAATTTGATAAGTTAACTGTAGAGTAAAAAAAATTCTGAAAATAAATATTCATACATTTATCTAACCGAATTTGGCTCCATATCTTATTTGTATTGAAATGATAACTTCGTAGGTTACTATATCTATTATGCGAAAGTATTACGTAGGGTAGATACTATGTACTATCTGTCCAATGTGGATTATATAATTTATGGAAAGTAATATTTTTCTTACGACACTGTCGTGGTCATTATCATCTTACGCATCCTCTATTTTTCGCGCTGACATGGACCCCTATAGATCGGAGTGGACCTCTAGGGGTTCATATAGGTCACTTTGGGAATCATCGACCGAGTCTATCGTGAATTCGTGAGACAATTCGCGCGCTAGTCCCCCTTAACTCAGCGAACGCCCCTTGGGGCAAAGCTCAAAATCAGCGATTCGTTCATTTAAACGACCTTGCGTGTTGGGCTCGTATCCTTTTTGCTACTACAACCCATACTTGAGGCTAAAGATATAAGACCTGTCACTTCCATAATTTATGTTGCATAATATTAAGTTTATGAGAGCGCTGCTGGCGCTGGTGGAGTTCTGTTGACTGTTCAGTAGGATTGTAACGTAGCCAGGAGAATAGTTAGGCAGAGTAGTACCTTCCGCAGCCAGCGCGCCTCCGTACATTTCGTTTAGTACGTTTAAAGTTCATAGTTCAAAAGGATAAAGAACTAGTGGTAATAAATCAAGTTTTATAAATATTTATTCCAGTTTTAACAATATTTATGATCTTTAAAATGTTTATTAAAAAAATGAGAATAGAAGACATGTTCGCTGCCGCGATCGAATAGGGAGTGACGGTGGAACGAAACAAAATCAGAATGCGAGGCAAAAGAGCTATGGAACAATTGAAAATTGAAATACGAGTGGCCAAGAACCGGAGAAAGGCGATAAAAAGGTGGGATGACGATGTAAGGAGGTCACACCGTGATAAGTTTATGGATTAACACGATGTTTTACTACATTGCTCGTAGAACGGATGGCCGATGGGGCCGAAGAGTTCCCCACCCACTGGATTGATGATCTGAATCCGCTGGATACAAACGGCTTAGGGGGTCTACTCTCGATCTCCGTCCGACATCCGTCCGAAACAATTACTGCCAAATAAGCAATACTTGATCAAATGAAAAGACGCGTGATGCGAATGAAGCTTCATACTTCACACTTGTCTTTTAATTTTGTCGAATATTACCTATTTGGCAGTAATTTTTTCGGACGGATGTCGGACGGCGATATCCGTCCGACAGTAGAGAGTAGACCCCAGGACAGGTCGTTGTGGCATTACTTGGGGGAGGCCTATGTTTAGCAGTGAACGTTTTTTGGCTGAAATGATGATGATGAATGATGATTATTACCATGATATTCAATTATGTCCCATAGGTTTGAAAGTTGTAGTGAAAACGTAAGACCTATGCCACACTATGCGTTGCGTCGGCATTGCGACACCGCACCCGAGCGGTGACGCTGCGTTGTATTACATATAAATCCGAACGACCTGCCACACGGTGCGTTGAAACAGTGCGCGGCGACGGAACGCGTGCGTGTCGGACAAGGGGCCTGGAGGCGAAGCGTTGCTGCGATTACGTTGCGTTGTAACACTGCATTGCTCGTGTAGCACTCGGTGCGTTGAAAATATAGCGTTACGACGACGCAATGCACCGGCAGCGATCGTGTGGTATCGCTCAACAGAATACTACCTACTGCTGTTCATCCCATACGTCTTTTCTGTTTGTTAATTGGTTTTGTTTTTTTAATTACATTTATCAGTTGCCTTTCAAAACGGCGAGCTTATAATCAGGTCTGAGTTCGTCCAAGAAGTTTTGGATCTGCATATAGGACACTACTGAAGACTTCAGTAGGATGGAATAGGAGAGAACGATAATTAGGTACTAGAACTCCTAAAATCGTTATAGTGAGTTTAGAGTGGTCAGTGAAATTCCATCAGGCCTCGGAAACGAAACTTATAACAGAATCGAGGTGATTTCCCGAGCAGAAGGGGACAACTTCGCAAAGCGGTTTAGTTCACACCGCCACGCCATTCAAAGTTTACTAAGAGGATTTTACAACAGAACCGTGTCTGGCATTTGTGGTTCAAACGTTGAACGGCATTTTTAAACGATTTTGTTACGATGTTAAATGTATTCTTTGAAGTTTAAAATGACTTTTTTTATATAACGTGATTTCTAGGTGAATACCGAGAAATCACGTTACCCACGTTACACGTTAATCACGCCCTCCCCCTAGAATTAGGGGGAGGGCTTTACAAAAATAAGAAGAGTTGTTCGGCTACACTTCACATTTGTTCGGAGCATGGTTTATTAAAACATAATTATATCTGAATTTTACTGAGAAACACTGGAGTCTGTCTCCGCAACAAAAATTCGAGGAAAGCTTAACAATTGCAATGGAATAAAGAACGTTTCAAATTAAATTTATAAAATTAAATTCGTACAGTGAAAATCGAAGAAAGCAAATCGATATCTCCAATGAACACTAAGCCAACATAATTTTTTTCGTTTCTCATCAAGTTTTGTTTTTGTTTCTTCATTATTTTTTCTAAAAAGTCTTTTTTTAACTTTTGTTTTTTGTTTCTTTATTTTTTTTTCACAAAATTATGTTAGCATAATATAATTAAATAAATATGGCAATTTACAAAAATAATAGAAAATGACCAAAAAATAAAGTCGGCGTAGAGTTTATTGGAGATATCGCATCTGTTTGTGCGATCACCTCCCAGTTATATGTGTCCTGGGTGCAGCGGTCGTTCTCCATCGGTCTTTGGGCCGACCAACTGGTCATCGATCACTATGATGTCCCAGGTAGGCCCTTTTAACCGCCCTATGAGCTGGCATTCTTTCGAGATGTCCGACCCAATGGAGTCTGCGGGCTTGTTTCCGGATAGTATTGGGCTCAGACACGATGTTCTCCAACTGTTGATTCTTTCGGATCCAGATATTACAGATTAAAGACGGAAACATCCGACCTTCACAGTACATACTGTTTACTACGTAATAACTTTTCATATTAACCATATATAATGCGTCAGTCGTACACAGTAGATGTATATTTTTTTTAAATTTACATTCGCCTTGTACTGAACAACCGAAGTAATGTTACTGAATCGGCTGTCATTTCACTTTACAGCTACCTTAATACGGGAGTGTTAACTCTGCAATAACAAGAGTCATTTCACAGTTATCGTACTAATCAAAACCAACAACCTTATTTTCTTTTACACCTTGTATATGTATTTAACGCTATTATTTCAACAAAATTTAAACAGAATGGAAATAAACTGCTGCGTTATTGCTAAAAAAAAATTCAGGCGTCCAGTTTAAATGACTGAAGTGAAGCAAATAGGTAACTGAATTGTTTATTAACCCCTGCACAAACTGACTGTCTCAAATAATGATGTATCGGTTTACCAAGAATTGCACCGCCTAATTTTCCTGTTATTCCTAACGTACTGGTGCAGCCAGAAACAGGGCTGTGTTTCTTGTACAGTAAGCAATAGGTATAACGTTTATTTTACTACATAATAATCGGAACACTCTGTGTAATAAGGCCACATCTGCAAAATGAAAACTTTTCTGGAGAGAGGTTCGATAACTTTTATGTGTTGTGTTTTGTTATATGTGGAATATACATGATTTGGTTCATGTCATTCGTAGATATTATTTTTACGACTTTCATGTAATATAAGCACTTCTGACGTGTGATCACATTTGGTTTTGTTATACCATGGGTAAGTAATTAAGCCTGAATTGTTTTTTTTTCGAGTTTTTAAGGTTTTTGTGATAGTTACATATAGGAAATGAAACTATTTTGTTGGATCTTACGCGATAACTCCGGTTTTTTGTGAACCGATTTTGATGATTCTTTTTTGTTGGAAAGAGGGTACATCAGTATTGGTCCCATTTACATCCTATTTAGCGCACTTTCCGGTAACCGAATTCAATAAAACTTACTTACGTACCTACTACAAATAGACATAATTCCCCAAACTTTTGAGGTCAGCTTTTTTAAACAACAAATTCGCCCAGGGAAGTACTGCCGCCACCTATTTCTACCGCCAAGTAGTAATGTGAGCATTACATGTGGCATTACTGCATTCCGGTTTTGAAAGGTCAGTGTGCTGGTGAAATTATAGGCGCAAGAGTCAAGACAACTTATGTTTCAGGGTGACGGGTGCAATGGGAGTGCCCCTCAGATCTTTGCGATTTAAAGCTCTGAGTGGTACTGCAACTCCTGTGGACAGACGTGTCGCTTACCACCAGGCGCACGACACGATCGTCACGTCACTTGGTATAAATATAAAAAAATGGCGCATCGTAAGCACGTGAAAAGTAGTAGTTACTAAAAGTACAATAAATAATCCAGTAGACCATAACTCATTTCCAAATGTACTTGGATTACCGTACAGTTTACCTGTAGGAATCAATTGATTGCATGAATTTGACTGGTGCCTGAGGACTTTGGGATATAGGATTTTTTGTATGGTAAGAACTATTTTATTTGTTTATTAAGTTGTTGAGTAGAATAATGTAAAAAACTTGTTACGCGGTTACCTATCAGTAGTTCGAAATGACATTTTCCAGAAATAACGTTTTATCGAAATTTCATAACCTCAAAAGTAATTTTGAGAGGAAAATGTTTTTTCTTTTAAACCTAACTTAACCTAACCGAACCTAATCGTGTCTTTGCGATAAACATTCAACATATCCTTGAAAGAACAACTGTTTCGTTATAATTCGGTTTTCGGTGTAATGAAAATTCGAACAAAAGTTATTTCGGACAAAAAAATTTTCAACTTTGTGATAGGTTACCATCGACGCCGTGCTTTAGTTACTTACGTAACTAAAGTTTAATTTAGTTTAGTGTTATTACGTTTTAGTAGCTGTACAGCTGCTTGTGAAAGAGCGAAGTACTGCTACAGTGCCTATTTCTGCCGCCAAGCAGTAATGTCAGCATTACTGTGTTCCGGTGTTGAAGGGCAAGGGTGCTGGTGAAATTACAGGCACATGGGACTAGTCAACTTACGTCTCAGGGTGACGGGCGCAGTAGCAGTGCCCCTCAAATCTCTGCGATTTAAAACTCCGAGTGGCACTGCAACTGTTATGGACAGGCGTGTGGCTTACCATCAGACCCATTATTAAAAAAACGTGTTATATGATGTTGTTAATACTTAGCAATATTTTGGTGTCTATGGTAGGCAATGGTAAATTTCTAGCGAAAAATAACTTTCCTAAATTGGTTTTGATCTGGACGTTCTGAGTAGTACCGCGTTTGAAAACCGATGCTTTGGTATTCATAGTACAGGGAATTCCTCAATTTGTGATCAGGAAATTGGTGATGTTATTTGCCACGCTGTTATTATTTTACAAGTATAGTTTATATTTGGTCTTTTAAAAGAAAATGTTTGTGTCAGGATTTAAAAAATCTTGACTATTTTGTTTAGAGAATTTCGTCTTATTCTGAGAAGTGGAACGAGTGGGACCTGAACATGACGAAAATTTTATGTATATTTTTTTAAATATCATATTATTTAGAACGGGATCTCAAGAACAATCTTGACGTCATGCATTAATTAATAAAAATGTTATAATTTTGTAGTGTTATTCAACAGTTTTCGAAATACCAATTATGTGGGGATATCAAATACTAGTCTTTATTTATTAGATATATGGTTATTTAATTATTTACATATGTATACCAGTGACGACGAGTCCATTTGGCTTGATTGGGTTGCCTCTCTGAGTGACAATGCAACTCTCATGGGTCTAGTGGTGACACCGGCGGCGGCGCCTGATAACGTAAAAAATATCACAACATCTTTTCATTGATTTTTCTTTCTGTATAACTAATTCGGAAAATATCTTGCATTGAAGGATTACTGCTTAAATTTTTTTGGTGAAAATCAGTATGACGTCACACCTCTAGACTGTTTATTGTCTCATTTAAAAAAAAGGATTTGTATTAGATTTGGAACGTATATTCGGCTACCATTCGGTATTCCGCCCATTCGGCCTCTTTTTGCTATTCGACCAAATATCGAATACCTAAAAACAAGAGTAAGAAATAAGAAAAACTGTAAATTATTATGTAATTCTTATGCATGCTGAACATGCATTGTAAGTTCCAGACAGCGCAATTTTTCGCTTATTATTTATCTAAATCTTAATTGTCAATTTTTATCTAAAAGATCGAAGTAATATAACTCAGGTATATTTCTAACAGATCGAAAAGGTAATTAATCAAGTGAAATAGTTTTAATTACTTCAGAAGATGTACTAAAGAAATAGTTTACAGTAACCGGAAACCGGTGAAGCGTAGAGACTGCTGGCCAATCAGAGAGCATAGTAAGCGATATTTGCCATAATACGTCGTGCGCGTCAATTAAAAAAAAATCAGACCGAATACTTTGTACGAAAACCTAACTGGGTGCAACACTAATTTAAATGGTTTGTTACCTACATTGCTAATGTACCAAAATAAAACAAAACATTGACGGTGAAAACATTTAATCGATATTAAAATCTAATTATATAAATACAGTCCACAGTTTTGCAAAGGTGTACAGGGTTATTTTGATTATACCCCAAACTTCGTAGCACTCATATTTATCATTAAAGCAAACGAGGTATATTCTAAAATGTTTGGGAATTCAAAATGCAAAATTTGACTAACTTTTGGAATTAACAGAACACATTGATGAAAGTTTCATGGTTTTCGTGCATTATTTGATTTTTAAAAATCGGCACTTATGGCGTATCTCGAAGGGACTGAGACCATGGTTCTTTCGAGACCATGGACGTTGCAACATGATTTTTTTAAATCAAATTAATAGAACCCACGGTCAACATTGCAACGATAATGTTTATAGCTGTGTAATCCTGGTGTTTCTTGTAATTTAGACTAATAATTTAGATTTTTAATACGCGTCGTATGTGTTCAGGTGTGTGTTGTGAGTGACTTTAAACCGTTCTTATTGTAAGCTGTATGTAACCGAGTCTAACGTCTGGTTTACACGAATTAAGAGTCTATACTACCTTAAATGGCTTTGGTTGATTCTGCATAACAGTGAAAGTCGAGAATCAATCACTTTTGAAAAAATATATACTAGATGATACGGTGTGAAAACACGATTCTTAAATAATTTTTACGATAGAAAAAAACAAACTTACTTCGAAATTGTACAAGAAAACCGTTGTATTCATTAGGTACTTTACAATATATCAACGATGTTTTTTAATATCTGAACTAAATAGAACACTTATAATGCACGAGATGGGTACATTTTTGAAATGGCTTTAATTTCCTTTGTAAAAAAATATATTCTGAAATAAAGCCAGCGTTCCATGCCGCTCGACCCAAGCAAAATGAACCGTATGTACGAGAAAAATTTGAATTAGAGATGAGGTAGTATAGATTCTTAAGTACAAAGTGGTAGGTAAATGTACCTATCGTTGCACATTTGACGATTGATGTACCTTCTTTGAACATGTTGAACTCGCCAATAGACCCCTTTGATTTGACATGCGTATCATTGCTATTTCTTTCTTTATTGCCTATCGAATGTAGTAATTTTGATTTAGATTAATAGGAGAGTGCTAAAAGGTTTAAGAGTTAATGTAAAAACCGCTGAATAATTATAATACAAGAAGTATTCGATGGCAAAGCTTGTAAACTTACAATTTAATTAATAAATGCTTATTGGTATGTCATGTTATAAAATAGCTGTTATATTTTAAAAGTATTCATTTATTTTATTCTAATTAAAAATTAATAATCGTTGAACAGTGGACGCCCTTCGCTTGAAATGATGATGATGAATAATTGAAAATAAAAACAATACTTCAATTTTTACTTAGGAAATGGCAGGACCATTTAAATTCAGAATATGTGGATTATTGCGAAAAATAATTTCGTATATTATTATTTTACAGGGTGAAATTTAATTCGACAAACTAAGGGCGCCTTCAAATTAGACGCTTCTAGAAGCGCTGCAGTGGCGCGACTGTGGCGCGGCAGCCACGCGATTTAGTAGTTTTTAGTTCACCATTGTGACTGCAAAAGTGGCGCGTGCCTGTCACTATAGTGGCGTTGTAACTGCGCTTCTAAATATGGTATGAAAATTAGTGTTGGTGCCACTAACGTAAAAGCGCTAATTTGAAGGTGCCTTATGTGTTGGTATTCATTAACAGAGAGGAAAATAAAAGTTCTTCATAGTGACAATTTATATACCTTTTAATGTACTTTGTCGAATGAATTCAATTTAACTGTTCTTTTCAATACTTTATATTTCTTGAATATGACCTTGTATTTTTGTTCTTTCCTACGTGTACACATTTGTCTAAGACCTACACTTATAACAACACGGTTAACTAAGATAATATAACTAACAGTGACATTAAATCACTTTTCGACTAGTATTAAAGTATTAAATACACTTAAATTGGTGTAAATGAAGGATAATACAGATCCTACTATACTACCACTAAATAAAATAAATGTTTTTTTATTCAATTTCAACAAATGCTTGTTGTTGTTGATACATATCTTTGTATGTGAGAACAACTTACTAGTGAATGTGAACTATAGATAGGAAAGTATAGGTTAGTAACTCATAACGTCTTTTACAACATCAAGGGCACCTTCTATTTAGACGCTTACATAAGCGCTGTAGTGGCGCCACTGTAAAGCTATTCTCGCGCCACTACTTATTTTCATACCACATTTAAGAGCGCAGTTGCAGCGCCACTGTTGTGACACGCGCGCGCCTCTTTTGCGGTCACATTAGTGAAGTAAGATTTACTGAAGCGCTACAGCCGCGCGGCTGCTGCGCCACAGCAGCTTGTATAAGCGTCTAATTTGAAGGCACCCTAAGTGATGTAAGTTACAATGTAGACGTAACGGAATTATTTACGTCACAACAGAACACGAATATCTGATTCTGATATTTTTTGTTTATTGCAATCAGTTTTTCGTCAATTATAATATTGAATTATTAAAATTTACGTGTACTAGTTTTCGATGGCACGAATAATAAAATTACAAAATATAATTATCACATGTAAAAATCTAGAAAATTAAAACGTTATAGTGCTGAATTTTACGAAAGCAAAACTTACGTTAAAGTCTTTTGCAACTTTTATAGTAACTTGATCTAAAAATATTATTAAAATAATCCTTTTCATTTTAAATAATTATAAAAAAAATATTTACAAGCTAACACTTAAATAAAAATATAAACAATTCTCATAATAATTAGTCTTATGCTTTTGTACGACTTTCGATGTTGCATTTTAGAGTGCATAAAATTATAAATTTAATTGAAATTTTAAGATGTAAATGTGAGTAATAACTTGATAGGTCCTAATGTAATTTTTATAATAAAGTATGATGTACCTTTTTATTTTCTTTCTGAAAAGGCGTAACGAAAAAAGACTACTTTTCCGTCATGACATAATTATAGTGTAAAATTGACTATAATAATCTTGCACACACAAACATTCAAACATCTATAGCCTATAATAATAGGAATCTCATTACGAATACCAAGCTCAATGACTTAAGAAAATTTTTAAAATACTTAGCTCGTAAGAAATGATCAAAATTTTTATACTGTCCAATGGGAATGAATTTCAGATTCATTGCATATCCGAGAACAAATCTTAACTAAGGATTATAATTTAATCAGTGGATGTATACAACAGATAAGTCTAACAGTAACTATTAACATTCCTTATAATTACGGGTGTACCTTCCAATTTTGACGCGAATTATTTACTATCATTCGAACTATGTAAATGACTTTTTTACGTCAATATTGTAAGTCGTTTCATTCGTGATAAAGAGGACGAAAAATGAGACCTAACGGAGTAACAAGTTAGTAGGTGAGAGGTAAGTGACACACGGCGACTTTAACCAGCGATGCAAACGCGCGTTCGTTAAACGCGCGATTGACTCGCTACAATTCCGATAGGTGATTGCATCGATGCAAACGCGCGACTACATCGATACAAATGCGCGATTGCATCGATGCAATCACCTATAAATCCCAAGTGTAGCGATGCAATTGCGCGTTTGTATCGATGTAACCGTGCGCTTGAATCGCGTTTGCATCGCTACTTACAGTTGCGCGTGTGTAACAGCTCTAGGGTGTAAGAATTTTAAAAATTTATTATAAGAATTACTACAGAGCGTTTTAAAGTGAATGGGCTCTTAGTTAGGCATTTAAAATCAATCTTAAGGACAAATAAAATACGTTAAATAAATTACGAACTACGATAGGAGTCATGTCCACTTATACTACTTCAGTAATGCTTAAATTGAATAAGACACTCTTAATACAATGTGAGTGTCTTTAACAAACATTGGTTTAGGATGCACTTACATTTATTGCAAGTGGACATTAATGTTTTTTATTACGGTGTGATTTAGCAGAGTAAGAGCGTTTGCGCATTACGACCGATTCGTATCACTTCCGAATCCAAGAAATGATGGTCTGAAATGTCACATCGATCATTTTATCTCTAGGAGTGTAGAAAATGCGAATGCATATTCGTTTTTTCTCGTATTCGAATCGGACTTAGTGCACAAGCGACATCCGAAGTGCCGTCTCGAATGCTGTGCGTAAACGCGCCAAAGCATGGTTTCTAAAAACCCCTAAGTTCCATTTACCTCTCACCTACGGAAATTATGACTACAATTGTATCACTCATAAAAGGCTATAAAGTTCAATTTTCACTTATTGAGATTTTTAAGAAATTTCTAACTTCCTCTAGTAACACCAAAAACATTGATGCCATTATGTCAATACTGGTTAAAATCAATATATAAATGCATACTTATGCAAACCAAGAATGGCTTGTCTATTACAGAATATAAATCCTTAATTAGAAATACCCAATTATTAAGGCGGCTTCTCACGGCCCGTGGTCCGTTTCGTGGGAAGGCCCTGTTCGGATCCACCGCTGGTCGGCCTACCACTCAATACTTACTCGAATACTTGCCGTTACGCGGGTCACTACGCATCACTACAAATCGATGCGTAAGACGTCACGGGCCGTGGGAACGCACCTTTAGAAGTGCGCGGGGAAACGCAGCCTTAGAAGTGTGCGATAGAACATCACTAATAAAAGCTTAATTTCTATGGGAATAAGTATTTTCACTCGGTTTCAATATTGCAAAAGCACAGAGTAAAAGCTACCTTCTTTGAAGAACTTGACATTTTAATTTTGTCTAAAAGGTTGAGCAAATATCTCATTGAGAAGCTGTTGGTATTCTTCCGCATTGTAAAGATAGTCTTCGTCGTCTAACGTACCCGTTGAGTTTATTCTGAAATATTATTCAGTTTTGAATTTGTTTTAAATGCTTTACATATTCGCACATGAAAACAAATACTCTCGTAACTCAAAAATGACGTAATTGAGAAGACACGATTTGCTCGACATTCTTTTTAGGAAACAGGAACGAAGTTTTAGTGGTTCATACATTTTGAATAGTTTTAATTTTTTTCATAAATAGTGAAGTCTTATAAAAATTACCTTACGGTATCCCTTTTTCTTCTCACAGAAGCAGAGGATGTTGCTTCTATGCACAGTACAATAAAGTGATTGTTACAAGGATATCTGAAATAAGAAAAACAGACTATATATATTGGTAAAAACTTAGGTCAGTGTGGTCAGTAAGGGACAATAAAAATGTCATATATTTTCATACAAACATGTATATATATGTATAATATGTATTGATTTCAATAAAATTATTGCCATGTTATTATAATACTGATTTAAATGTATTACAACCTAGTCGATATATTTTAACATGGATTCTCGACCTCACTGATCGTATCCAGCACTGATTTATGAACTTTGATTAATAAAGCTAAATTTTGAGGAGCATAGTAAACAACGATATTTCGACGAAAACTCACCTCTCTTGACTCAGCAGCTTTCTGGACAACAGAGAGCTGGCCATGCCTCGGAAAATAGGTTCACTGCTTTGCCATTCGTCGCAGAACGTGTCTAAAGCTCGTTCGCCGCCAGCATGAGATCCATGCCATATTATCTTTTGAGGCCTAAAGGTAGACAAAAACGTTCATTGTATGACAGCTCCAGTTGAATTCGAAAACTTGGAAATTCTTAACTGTATGTTAGTGTTAGATACAAAGAACGAACAAACACAGAGTTCCGGAGCTACAGTAGCCCCGGTTTGGCAAAAAATGCGCTGGTTCTTTTTTATTTAGGTTTCAAAGTATTCTCACCAATGTGGGTCGGTCATGATGTTTCTTCTATTAAAGCTGTAAATTCTTGGTGTTCCGATCATCATGCCGCCATTACCGTCGAATATGTCAGAGAACGATTTGAACAAGACTTCTCCTTCAGTGTTCGTTACCGGTAGGCGTCGGTCCGTATATCTTACTGTTGAATCTAGGTTTTGGATTCTGTAAAGAAAATGTTTAACATTGAAGGTAATATAAAAAGTCGAATAATCTCGATACGTAGGTCACTCAATAAGTTTAGAGATAAAGAAAAAATATCAAACATATTAATATAATATATTTTACATTTTTTCAAAGTACTCTCCATCATTATCTACACAAAATTTCATTCGTCTAAACCAACTCTGAAAACACTTTTGCCAGTCTTGATCCGTCAGCATTGAAATTGCCATTTCGTAGGCAGCCACTGCTTCTTCGACACTCAAAAAAATTTTCCTTTGATTTTTTCCTTCACTGTTGGGAACAAAAAAGAAATCGCAGGGAGCCAAGTCAGGGCTGTACAGCGGGTGATTTAAGGTTTCTATACCAGATTCCTCAATAAACGCCTTTGTTCTGAGAGACGTATGTGAAGAGGTGTTATCGTGATTCAGTATGATTCCCCGAAGCCCGGTCTTTCGTCTCCTCTCCCGCACAGCTTGGAAAACTTTTGGCAATGCTACTGTTGTGTATCATTCTGAATTAACAGACCTACTATTTTCTAACAATGACGCCGACAAATGTCCGCTCCGAGAAAAAAACTAGCTACCATTTTTTTGCCGACGTTTCGAGGTCTTTGCAACTTTGTCGGTAATTGTCTCTCTGCGAAGACCCACACCGACGACTGCTTCTTGCTTTCTGGATCATATTGATAGATCCATGTTTCATCACCAGTAACGATTTCTGAAACACGTCTCGATGTCCCGTTTTCGAAACGTATAAGCATTTCTCGGCACCAATCCACTCGAGCCTGTTTTTCAGTACCGGAGA
Organism: Hyposmocoma kahamanoa; assembly: GCF_003589595.1. Taxonomy (NCBI): domain Eukaryota; kingdom Metazoa; phylum Arthropoda; class Insecta; order Lepidoptera; family Cosmopterigidae; genus Hyposmocoma; species Hyposmocoma kahamanoa. Next base: position 9,833,097 of record NW_020654080.1, on the reverse strand, counting down.
GCAATCGTGGGATTCATCGACAACAAAGCTTCCTGACTGCAAGATGTTGATGCAGGATAGTATTGATGCTCCCCGAACTAATGCCTAGGGTCTTCTCAATGTTTGTGTACGTGATCCGTGGGTCTTCTCGCACCAACATTTCAGATATCCATACATTTTCTGCAGTAACTGCTGTTTTCGGGCGTCCGCCTCTTAGGTCATCTTCCAGGTTAGTTTTGCCTCTTTTAAATTCCTTAAACCACCTAAAAACTGTTGCACGAGAAGGAGCAGAGTCCTCTAATGCTGACTGCAAACTTTCCAAACTCAATTGTTCAGTTAAACCACATTTAAAATCATAGAAGATCATAGCACGCAAATGTTCACGGTTAAGATCCATTATTGCAAAGAAAAAGCGCGGGAAGCGTTGTAGTAAAATGCTTAACAATGTCATTTTTTTTTATTTAGCTAAATTGCTTTTGGTGATCTATTTTTAAAGAAATTTGCTTTTTAAAAACATATAATACGGGTGCGTTCCATTTTTAAATTTCGAGCATCTCAAAACTTATTGAGTGCCCTACGTATTGATGGTTTTTACGGCAAAATTTGGCTTGTCTTTTTGATAAGGAATGTGCGTAAAAGTATTGTACACACGCCAGCACATCAAGCTACACATTGACGTACCTATCTTGTTCTGTTGCACTGGAGGCGATTTTCACACAAAAATATGTAGTCTGATGTGCCGTTGTCCGTACATACGTTCTTTATCAGCGTAATACGATCTGACCAATGATTTCAACGATAATTGATAGTCTTGTCTACTTTTTGTAATTAAAATAATCAAGTGGACTTGTGAAAATGCGTAAAAACATCTATGACATCTTACCGGCTAGTAAGCAAAGCCCTGAAGGTGCCTTTAAATCCTGCCTTTTTCGCTTGTCTGTAGCAGGCGAAGTCAGCTCGTCGAACGCCGGCCATGTTGCCTGGTAGTGGATCGTTCAGGGCTGCTAGCCGTAGCTAAAGGTTTTAAAGAACACTCTTAAAATTTAACGCAAATATTTAACTTAATGTTATAAAATTTAATAACCAAGTTAATAATTAATTTAAAGATCAAATTTTTGTTTTGGTAAACATTCTTATGTTTATCTTCATTAATTTGGTTGCTGGCTTCATCTAAAGCGTGCAAGCTCCTCCTCCTACAAAGGGGGCAAGGGTTTACCAAACTAGACCTACAGAGAAAACTTAATACAACACATATACTTACAACACCTCCATACCTGGTTCATGTTTTATTTAATGTCATACTATTATATAAATGTATTACGTATTTACCATCATATTATTATTAGGTATGTCTTAGAGATACTTGTTGCAAATTAAATACAAATATATTTTTATTTTTTATATTGGATACACCTTTACTACTTACGCTAGGTCCAGCAGAATCCGCAACGCTTTCAATAGAATTAGATTTATAAGAAGAAATCGGATGCTCCAGTTCTTGTACAAGACTCGCTGCTGGCATTGGTAAAGGTGGAGCTTGAGTAGTCAATGGTTTTGATTGCGTGACTAGAGAGCCAAGCTGAAAAAAAATTATATATATCATGTATATGTATAACGCATAGAATTCAGAATTATTTGACGTCAGAACAAAAATTGGTCATCCAATTAAACCGGTTAAACAATTGTTGGTTACATGTATTAAGTAAATATCATTAGTGACGGAGTTTTCAAGATATTTTTTTAGTAATCGTAAATGTTCAAAAGCGACCGTCATCAATTTTCATCACGTATCGTCTGAACAGACAGTTTGACTAATAGAAGTAAAAGAGAAAAATGTTTTGGCATACAAGATTATGTATACTAATAGAAGAAGAATACTTTGACGCCATAACTAGCATTATTTTTAAGGTATGCAGGAAGGCAGATTCTATAAGCCAAGAAAAAATACCAAATTTTGTTACCACACTGCATGATTTTTTGCTCAAGGGATTCTTTTAGACCATAACATATGAATCCGGAATGGAGCCGTTTCAGTCACGCACGATTGGTAGATACACCTGATTGTTGTTTTAAGCCGACCCCAGTAAGATTGCTGTATACACTGGCTGCCATAGCTATTACGATAAGGCCCTATGCGATCACTCCGTAGCGCAGCAAAGGCTGAAGAGCCGGAAACATTTCGACAATTGTGTTCGTCAATTAATTTGAACTGTTACATCTACAATTGTATCTGCAATTACAGTAATCTTTATTTGCTAGATCTTTATCTCCTAGTGCAATTTTATTATTATGGCATATATTTTTGGTATTTACTTTAGATCCCCGGTTCCTACAGCCCTCAATTAATGAACGAAATAAAGGACAGTAGAATATTACCAGTTGCCGGAACAAAATAATCAGGTGTCCTTCATGCGACTTCGAAGTCTACAACACCTGTACTGGTTTTTAATTTAATTTTTCTGACCAACATAAATAGAATACTTACTAAGACATATTGCCATCCAGAATTAACTTTGACCAGCAGAGCTTGTTCTTCGATGACATAAGCTAAGGAGCCTACTGGACTCCCAGCAGTTTGCTGTAAATTTACGAGAATATAAAACACTTCTTCAACCTTATGATTACTATCTCTTTTTACTTTATTGTCTTCTTCTTTTTATCGTATCAATGGCATACATTATAATGCTTGCTATATTGGTGAAAGGATTTGTCGATTGTTGCCCAGGGTGCGCCACTCGTACAGGAAAGGCAAGGAAAGGCGGAAAGACTTCTACAAGTACCGTTTATTATTATTATTATATCGTTGAATTTCCATATTCTTTACCTTCATTACGTCTTCAGTAGTTTGGAAAATTGACGCTCCTAAAATCCCATTTCCTGGTTTCGAATCATCATTTGGTGGGTGTGGTCTTGGTGGAGACGGAACTGAAAGTTATACCAAAATGTTAATTACCGTAGGTGCTTGTAATGTTTATATGGCCTTGTAGCGTACATCGGCGATTGGTTTAAATAAATTAAATGCATAGGATGATATTTTTTTATTTCCAGGTTGACTTCATATCAGCAAAATGTACTTAATTACTTTTATCAATATTTTTATCGAGTATCTAAGTTGTAATTTTCTGTAGAATTAATTTCAAATGCATTTTATCTTGTGTATACGTTCTTTGCGTATAACTTACCGTCCCTAATTTTTCCATCTTTGAGATCTGTCAACTCTTTGAGAAGCTTTAGTTCTTCAAAAGCACCTTTGGATCCAGATGCTATTCATCCAGCAGCATGTATAAATAACACAAACTACAGTTTATACGACCATTCGAGAAGAAAGGAAAAAGACGACAAAAAGTCCTAATTTTAATGAACTTTTTCAATCATGAGATAATTGTCAAAATTTTAACGTTATATATAGTTGATTGATTGTAAAATGATACTATAACGTTAATACGTAATATTATCTAATGATAATAAAGTACGAAACACACATAGAAAATTACAACCCATTATGAACACGAGGGTTTCCTTCATGGCAATGCGTATAATAATTTATAAAACAGTCATGAATTGATTAGGGTAAAGAAACTGAGTAAACATGAAATCATACGTGGTCGGAATTTGCCAAATCCGTGCGTTTGGCGTGGTTCTTCTTCAAAGTAGCTCGTGCCAGGTTCTCCTTTCAGTCCCTGAATCGATACTCCAGGGAGACCAGGAGGTCCGGGTGGTCCAGGTGGTCCAGGGATGAATTGAACAGTATCTGATCTGGAACTAACGGGACCTGGAGGTCCTGGAGGTCCTGGAGGTCCTTGTAATCCTGGTAAACCAGGAGCACCATCTAATCCTCGTTCTCCTTTAAGCTGTAAGTATTAGATTATCTGATTATAGACGATGTTTGATTCCTTTGAGTTAAATTATTTTGGTTAGGTATTGAAAAAAAACTATTTGAGACATTTCACACAAATGTACATTGCAAAAATTACAATCATAATTCTATACAATAACACAAAAATCGTTGTACGTTCCATTCATTATCTATATTAGACCCAAATGACGGTCCTTGAAGCCGAATTGCTATCCGCTACCAAGGTCAGATAAGATCAGATTTGGGTTCAACAATTACATTAAAGAGACGCGTTATATTCCAAAGACGTCGTTTTCTTTATATGGTAATATACTATACGGAACCATGCTCATTGTGTGTCAATTCGCGAAACCGTTTTTATATAAATATCTATATGTCACTACATTGTATAATAGTCCGCACCTACCATAGCCACGAATACACGTATCCTTGAATTTTAGTTGTAAAATGTACATTTATATACTTTTGGTTGTGATAGTGTTATATTTATATGGCACTCGCACGTTTAATTACTGGAAGAAACGAGGTGTTAAACATGACCCGCCTATACCTTTCTTTGGGAATAACTGGAAGCAGTTTGTGCAACAAGCAAGTATGTGCATGATGGCTACGGAAATGTACAACAAATATCCAGAAGAACGTGTTGTTGGATTTTTTAGAGGCTTGAGTCCCGAGCTAATTATTCGAGACCCAGAGATTGCGAAAAAGATTTTAATTAGTGACTTTCAGCACTTTCACGCTAGAGGCTTTATTCCATACAAAACTGACATAGAACCGCTGTTGAAGAATTTGTTCTTTGCTGATGGAGATTTATGGAAACTAATTCGTCAGCGTTTCACTCCCGCTTTCAGCACAAGCAAGCTAAAAGGTATGTTTCCAATCATTACTGACAGAGCTGAAAAATTACAAAGACTGGCAGAAGACGTAACTAATAAAGAATTTTACGATGTGAGAGAACTTATGGCGAGATATACGACTGATTTCATTGGAGCCTGTGGTTTTGGAATTAATATGGATTCTTTGAGTGATGAAAATTCACAATTTAGATGGCTGGGTAAAAGAGTGTTTCAAAGAACAACAAGAGACGCTATAAATGGTGCTTTAAAATTGATGTTCCCCACACTTTGCAAAAACCTACACTTCTTAGCTCCAGAACTTGAAACTTCTATGAAGCACTTAGTGAATACTATACTGAAAAATAGAAACTATAAGCCCGCAGGTAAAAATGATTTCATTGATTTGTTACTTGAACTTAAAGAAAAAGGTAAAATTGTCGGGGAATCCATTGAACACAAAGAAGCTGATGGAAAACCGAAAACAGTAGAACTAGAAATGAGTGAGATGTTAATGATTGCTCAAATATTTGTATTCTTCGGTGCTGGATTTGAAACTTCGTCTACAGCTTCCAGTTATACTTTACACCAGTTGGCTTTCAATCCTGATTGTCAAAAGAAAGTACAGGAGGAAATAGACAAAGTGCTAGCTAAATATGATAATAAATTGACATACGATGCTGTCAATGAAATGCATTACTTAGAAATGGCATTTTATGAAGGTATGAGAATGTATCCATCTGTTGGGTATCTTATTCGAAAGTGCTCGTCACCAACATACACGTTCCCGGATCTTAATTTGACTATTGACGACGAAGTAAAAGTCTTTATTCCAATCCAAGCAATGCATAGAGACCCAAAGTATTTTGAAAATCCTGACAAATACGATCCTGAAAGATTTCGGAATGGAACAAAACATATGAAACCGTATTTTCTACCTTTCGGAGAAGGTCCTCGAGCGTGCGTTGGTAAGTATTATTTATTTAAGTGAAATATTTCTTTATTCTTGTTACAAACAAACCTAAAACAGGTAGCGTTGTAGTAATTACTAGATGCCTTTTTTAAGCATTTAATAAAGTATTTGTTAGTAATTCTCTTCAGGGACTCTTGTGGATGGCCCCAATTCAATCAGGACTTCTTATAGGACTGTTGTACGTTTATTCCGTTCAAATTCCATTTATGAATTGGTTGCAGGTGAAAGGTTAGGCCAGATGCAGTCTATAGCTGGTATAGCAGCATTATTGCAGAAGTTCACAGTCGAACCAGCAACTTGCAGTGTTAGAAACCCAGATCCAGAACCTACTGGTATCGTATCAGAAGGATTCGTTGGCGGACTTCCACTTAAATTTCGAAAGAGAAATGACAAATAGATTGACCAAAGGTTTGTACTTATTAATCTAGAGATTGTAGAGCAGACTGACAGCAAGAGAGAAGATTGATAGAGGTGTGATATTTTTTATACGTTAATGTTTGGGACTGTTGTGTCCAAAATCAATTGCTTGGAACCATTATTTCAGTAAGTACGTTACGATTTTTGATATTAAAAATTATTTTGAAAATGTTTCAATGGTTTCTTTTAAGTTTGTGTTTTCAATTTCTTCTTATGGAATAAAGCTATATAGATGTCGTATACAATTTAAAACATAGAATTTTGACACATTTTATAATATCTTCAAGCGTGTGTGATCCGTTAGCAAGACATGTAGAAATGAATTCATCAACCTCTAATTCGTAGATTTTTGCAAGAAATTAAATTTTTAAACACTACGTTTTTTAGTATAATGACGTTTGTGGTTATATATCTCAAGAATAATAGTCCCGGTATACTATCACCAAGACTGTGTTTAAATGACAAATAATAGCTTGTTCAACTGTGCAACTAGGGCCTAGTTTGGTATACAGAAGCAGGTTCAAGGAATTGATTGTCAGATCGAAAGAGTTTTTAGTGTTCGATTTTGGTGTTAATAATTATAACAAACTAGTGGAATAATTTTACAAAAAATAAATGAATATCACGGTAGTAAAACATCATGATATTCAATAAATCAATATTACAAATAATAACTTGTACTATTTTAGAATCATATTATTACGCAATTATTATCCAATCAGCTAATGTAAGCGTAGAGTAGGAAATGCACTGATTTTTTTTGTTTTGAATCAAATTTGGATCGTAATGGATCGTATACCTCTGAATCGATCCACATATGGATCGTGTGCTCTTGAATCAATCTCATTAATATCGTTCCAAATTTAAGTTTAAAACTTATAAAAAAGTAATTTTCACAGGCTTTTCGGCTTCAGTCGGTTTATGACTTTCATTTAGAGTGATACTAGACAGATGGCACAGAAGTATCGATAATCGCCAAATATTGTAGACTTATTGTTTGATTTATCGTTTGACTCTTTAGATGTTGCCAAATGGCTTTTCTTGCAGGCCAATATAAAATAGGGTTTTAGAAAGAGACTGCTTTGTTATTACGAATACGATCTACACGATTCGATTCGCCTTAATTTTAAGTCGATTTACGTAATAACGCACACATTCAACATAGCCCCGGACTAGGGAAACCCTGTGTCGCGGGTTATTACATAACGATTATCACTAATTTTGTTTTTATAACTGCACGCACAAGGACCGGTATGCGTGTAGTAATAAAAACAAAAACACCTCGAGTTCAGTTTGGATACAGGGAGTGTGGTTTGTGGGAAAAAAGTGAGTGACAATTGTAACGCCACAACAAATCGCGATGAAGATAGTAGTCGCCGACAGCGCAAGAAGGTAGAGAGATATGTCTGTTCTTAAAACTGTCATCTGCCGCCGTCTAGTCAACCCGTGACCATGGAGCGTGCAACCGTTCCGAAAAATCAGGAAAATAAAAAGAAGTCATACCGTGGTAAGAAGCCTGACATTAGTGATAATCATTTAGTGAATAACCACGAAAGCCTTAAAATATATATATTAAATTATATATTATATAAGTACACTCAAACTCACGAGACAAATAATACATTTATTTGTGCCATACAAATATTTCTTCCGGCCCGGGAATCGTACCTGGGACCTCTGCGTGGCTGTCCGGCACGGTAACCGTTCGACCACGGGGGCAGTTGAAATCGCATTGAATTAAATCGATACAAGAAATCGCCAGATCATATACACTTGAATCGATTTTTATAAAAACCTAATCGTAATGTGCATCCCTAGCGTAGAGATTCTTACCATAGATGCGTCAAGTAGGCTGATTCCAGGTTCACCTTTCTCGCCTTTAAGACCACTTGGACCTGAATTTCCAGGTGGACCCAAAGATCCTGGTCGTCCCTGTTTAACAGATTAATGCTAAAACGATTTTGTTCTAATGACACGGTAATAATAATTAATTTAACAAATAATGTACCTTAGATGTCTGTCCATGTAGCAAAAATAATATTAAAAATTATAACTTAATTCCAAGTTAAAGTTTAAAGTAAAATATCTACACACATATCATAAACCCTCTATGATGTGTCCAAAAACAGCAAATTACGACCAACATAAAGATAACCTGTTTTGGTAGAAATTTGTTCTATCTATAAAAATTTTATTTTTGCTTCATATTGACATCAAATTCGATGTTATTATTACATTCAAATTTCGACATCCCCGAATAACAAAACAATTTGATTCGACCTTAATTCAAGTCGAGATTAAGTTTTATTCGAAATGAAATGTCAATAGTTAACAATTTTTGCAAATCTCACATGTTACTTGATATCGAACGATATGATAGTTGGGGCCGACTCTAGTTTGTCTGTGAATTTAAACAAAAACTAGAGTTGCGTGACATGATTTTACTAATAATTACTGTTAATAACTCTGATCAATGGCGCAATGCCGGTCGTAACATGCGGTTCCTGGACACATCATAGAGAGCTTACAATAAGTGTATAGATAAAGCAGTGTATGTAACTGTACATAATTAGGCGTTTCATAAACCCCACACTCGTGTTTTAATGCCTTTCATTATGTAACAGTCACATAAACCACTATAATACTCAAAAAACTTTTAGGTGTATATGTAATTTTAGCATTACATACACAAATGTTAATTTTATTATAATTAAGGCCCATTTAGATGGAGAGAGTTTATCGCAAGCTTCGTGACGAAAAATCATACGCGATTATCGCAAGCAATAATCGCCATAACATTATCGTATCATAATATGTTTACATTCAGGCAAGAACTAAAATCTCGCCTACGATTATGTCATACGAGATTCGCAAGCAAATTAATCGCTACCTCGACTGTTTACACAGTTAAATGTGTAAGTAAGGAGATTATTGCTTACAAGTTTTCGACTTGTCTAAACTCGATCTCGTATGACATTTTTTCAAGTTCATACGATAATTCTACAAATCGGTTCCAATCATTTTGCGTGCGAGAATTGCCATTCGAGTTCAGTGATTACTGCGTTATTGACTATGGATATACCAAAATGACGCAAAAATCACTCAAATTTGGAACTGCTGACAATATTAAGTTCATACTACTGTATACAAATATATATATGTTTATACTTTTTTTAAATATTATAACATTTCCTAACCCAAAATTTATTTTCGTTCTCATTTCATTAATTCTTGTCTTAGAAAAGCAGTGATAATCAAAACACCCTCGCGCACTGCACTCGTGTTAGCGACTGGCTGGCACAAAAACTCGAAATACTATTTTTGTTTCAAGAACTATTTACACAAAGACGTTCAATATTCAAAGGCGAGGCGATTATCGCTCACGTGGACGGTCGATAGTCACCAATGTTTAGACGAGGAAAGTTTTTTATATTCTTTCGATTCGTATCTTCGAGTCGAGTAACTCTCTCCGTCTAAATGAGCCTTTAGCCACTTGTATTCTTACAACAGAGTTATACATACACTACACGAATTAAATTGAGCTCTATGGTACTAATAATAAGACAGTTTGTTTCAATTGTTACGATTTGGCATTGATTGAACAGGTTTTCGTGTTTACTTTGTTTTTTGTATGCGATTTCTAAAAGTAGATTTAAGCAAATTGGCGAGACGCGTCTGTGGATTTTTTTATAAATAGTGTAGTGCTAATCTTCGAAACGTTTCTCTCTAGCGTTTATCACATGATTGTCAGTTAAGGAATATGCCAAGAAATTATTATTTACTGAATTCTAAAGTTTAAATACCTACCTCTGCCTTTCCGTCGTTTTCGAATGAATTGTAAAAGAGTACTTTGTTACTTAAAACTTAATTACCTTCTATGTTTTAATACATCAATATGTGTAATAAAATCTAGTTCTTAGGTTTTCACGATTGTTACATATAGGAAATGAAATTATGTTTTCGAATCTAAATCGTGTTTATTTGTTCTTTCAAACGAACTAACGTTTTGGGCCCTTTGCAGCCGTGACTGTGGGACTTGTAAAAGGTCTGAAACGTTTGAAAGTTTGAAAAAAATACAAATGACATATATTTGACATTTTTTTATGTTTATAATTACAGGTGACGGGACAAACAAGTCGTGCGCCTGGTGGTATGCGACACGCATATCCATATAATAATAATAATAACGCAACACACTCATAGCCCCGCACTAGGGAAACCCTGTGTCGCTGGTGCCATGGACATACACATAGACAACCATAAATGACACCCAAACTCGCGAGAGAAATAAATGTAGGCCATACACATACTTCTTCCGGCCTGCGAATCGAACCCAGGACCTCTGCATGGCAGTCCAGCATGGTAGCCGTTCGGCCACAGAGGCAGTTAAAATACACGTCCATAACTGTTGCAGTGCCATTCAGAGCTTTAAATCGCAAAGATCTTATGGACACTCCTATTGCGTCTGTCACCCTGAGACATAAGTTGAAAAGTCCCATATGCTTGTAATGTTTTACTAGCACCCTTAACCTTTCTAAACCGAAACGCCATAATGCTCACATTACTGCTTGGCGGTATAAATAGATAAGGTGGCAGTACTTCCCTGGACAAACTCTTCCACAACGAGCCTTACAGCTATAAATCCAAAATAGTTTTATTTCCCAAGTATAATTTTAAAGTTCAAATATAATACGTTTACTCACCATCCAGCCAGGGAGTCCACTGTCACCTTTATCACCAGGTCTGCCAGGGGGACCAGGTGGACCCTGTATTCCTTGAAACCCTCGCAGCCCATTAGAGCCTGGTCGTCCTCTGCGTCCTCGCGGTCCTGTGTCTCCTTTATCACCCTGTGATAAAATTATTAGGAATGGTGGCTAATTTTAAATGGCGATGAGAGATCTAAGAAATAATATTGTTGTAGAAGCAATGAAAATCCTTTTTAGTAATATAGCCAACTTGCTGAGGTGGTAAACGTTTACTATAAATTAGGTAAGTTATGTTCGGAAATTGGGTAGAATATTATAATACAGGAAGTAACAAAAGGTGCAATAATACTTTAGGACTTCATTAAGCCTGGGCATTATATTCATGAATATAAAGAAGTGTTGCCATAATAATTTTGGAACAAACAAATCTTTTTCTGTATTTTCTTACAAATTGACGAACAGTTAATCCAAGTGTGGGAAGCCGTGGCAATTTTCTTTGTAAGTTTGTCTAAGGTCAGGCGGGATAAGAGGAACACTAGGGGAAGAGGGATTTTTTTAAATTTATTTATTAAGGTTACATTATGAGTAGTTTTTATTGCTGTGTACTATAATAATTGCACAATTTTTTACAGACAAACATCGCATGCAAGTAAATTAGTGGACACAATTAGTAGTCGTTGATGGATATGTATTCGACTCGTATTTATGGATACATTTTGATAGTAAACAAAAAGAAAAAAAAACCTCAAGTGTAGTACTATATTAATTCTGCGCTTAAAGCCTGTATAAGTTAAAAAAGAAGAATAGGTCACGACGAAGTGATAGACCTACGGAATTTAAACAAAGAAGTGTGAAATATGTGTAGGTTATGGATATTAATGCTAAGATCCTAAGAAGAAGAGAAGATGGTATATGCTGGATTTGAAGCCTTAACTCATAATCTAAGAGTTTAGCACTATAGTCTCTCATTCAATAAAACAGACAAAGAAACTAGTTTAACGATTATAAAGAGATGTCGCTACGATGTTCCATATCCAAAATGCGGCAAAAACAAAATTGACCGTTGAGAATCTTGAAAAGATGAGGTATACCTTTAAAAGAAATACGGTGTCTTTTCCTCTTATCCCATTTTTTCGGGAAAGAGAAACGTTGGCACAATTTGCACGTTTTCAGCAAATACATCGTAAGTATTGAATTTAGCGTAATGATTATTAAGACATGTTGTCAGATAAATAAAGGCAAATTTAGTGCAAAACAAAATTCTTATAAAACTTTATACTGTCCTTTCTAGAGCGCAAAACATTTGACTTAAATTATTTTTCTCTTACCTCGCCTGACTTTGAAGTGTGAAGATATCGAACATTTTTGGTTTTCATGATTGTTCCACATAGGAAATGAATCTATATTTTCGGTTCTAAATAGCATGTTTTTGTTTTGTTTTTCGAGTCCTTGGTCACGGCTGACATTCGTGACCACGGGACCTGTAAAGCAGATCCGAAAAATAATAGTTTCATTTCCTAATCTTGTGCAGTGTCAGATTGTTTTTGTACACTCTATAAATGGCAGTGATATTATGTTCGATTGAATTAACAAGAAAACATTTTTTTGTATCATGTAAGTACAAAGAAAAGACACACCTACTAGAAAATTGGACTTTAAACTTAGTTAAATACGTTAAGTTTAAAGTCCAATTCTATCAAATTTAGACGATGGTTATGTTCGATACTAGGCCATGTAGATTGATAATCGTTTTTATTATCTTGGTTTCTTTCGGACTTAACTTTATAAATGTTTAATCACACAATCCTTCAAATTGATAAGAGGTCTTTTCTTTATATCTACTAACTAAGCGTCTTATGTAATTATCAAACATCGATTTATCTGTATTTGAGCAACTTATGTGAATCGTAATAATTATCGTAATTAGCAAAGTTAGCGTGAATTTATATCTCATTACAAGGAATGTATACAAGGAATAAATATTTATATTATTCAAAGTAAATTTTCCATGTCACGTCAATATTTTAAGTATTGTCACAAGTAGTTTCTGTTTTTTTTTTGTATTTATTTTTAGTATTTTGAGGAAGAAAGAAGTACTAACAATATTGTCCCTTACCTTAATAGTTATAATATCAGAACCAGTAGCACCAGTGATACTAATAGGTCCAGGAGGACCTCTTTCTCCTCGTTCGCCTTTTAATCCCGGTGGTCCGGGTAATCCCGTAACACCGGGCATTCCAGACGGACCTATGTCGCCACGTTCTCCAGGTTTTCCATCTTTACCCGGAATACCAGGGGTGCTGTCCAGACCTCGACTTCCTTTTTCTCCCTGTTTGCAGTATACAGAAATTGTACCAGAATTATATTATGTTATCAATATCATTTTCTAATTGGTTCTATTATAAAAACATAAAAGCTTTATTTCGCGTCTCTCTCGCTGCCGAGCGTGGTTGCCGTCATGCTCGATAGCGAGGAGTCCTGGGAGGCGGTAGCCTCCTTTTGCGCAGAGGTTATGTCGCAAAAGGAGGCCGCGGAGCGGGTGCTCGAGGACGCGGCGGACGCGCACCCCTCCGGCGCAGACGTACGGGAAGAAGGCGAAGGCAGTTCGCTGCTCGCCTGATCCCCTAGTGAGACCAGCGGGCTCTGGACAGGGACTCCGGAGTCTGCATTGCACGGCCTCACTCGTCTGGGGGGCGGGTCGGAGGACAACCGACTCGCCCCTCCGTTGGCGCGGGAGCCCTGGCGTAAGCTAGGGCGGTCGGGCGTCGTCGTGGTGAATGTTCACTGATCCCACGGCGCCGACTCAACCGGCGAGAGGGAAACCCGGTGGGGTTGTAGTGGGGTAGGCCCTCCAGTCTGGAGGGAGAGTCCCCACATAACCCCTGATTCTCCCTGGGTTCAGGGGTATCCATAAAGATTTCCCCCCGTCAAAAAAAAAAAGGTTTTCGCGATTATTGCACATAGGAAATTAAACTGTTTTTCCGAATTCAAATCGTGTATATTTGTTTTTTTTTTAAACAAACCAACGTTTCGGGTCCTTTGCAGGTCCAATGGTTACGGTTGACTTTATTTCCCTGCAAACGTCGAGTATATTTTTAGCGGTGTGAACTGTAATTGCGCTTCGTGTTTATTTAATTATTTTATGCGGAGAGAGAATCGGGAAATTAACTGCATAAAAAGTATTGAACACAAGCGAAGCTATTTTCCACTATTTAATCTTCACTGGGTTTGCGTAGTTGCAAATTATTTTACTTCCATTTTTATTAACATGGTTTTCTGCAAAGCAACATCTGAATCTATTAATTATTAAGCACTACTGAAAATTATACTCATCACTCACCTTCTCTCCTTTTTCTCCTTTACCTCCTTGGTATTGACCTAGAAATAAACGAGGATCAAGTTTTGCAAGTACACATTTTACACATTTTTAGAGTAGGTTATTGAATCCTTTATTCTTACCCGTTGTCAAGAATTCAGGATCATCAGAACTCAATATCCCACCCGCTATAGCCGGAGGACCGGGAGGCCCTGGTTCTCCGCGTTCACCTAATTTTTAAACAGATTATTAAATTTGAATCTGTGGTATTAATTCGCTACGTTAAAAGTATTCTGGGTAACAGTCGATGTAAAGTTTTATCATTTTACATGCCAAATCTATAAATGATTCATTATGAGTTTCAAATATTGTTAATTTTAATACAATAATTAGTACATGATTTTTTTTTTCCAATTAGTATATAATTTTTTTTCTGAAATACGGGTGATTTTTTTTAATACGGACATAATTAATATCTGTATGAAATAGTTTTTACCCTTCTCTCCTTTGTCAGCTGGTCGTCCGTTGGCACCTGGAATACCAGGCCTACCATCGAGCCCCGGACTACCTCGGTCTCCTTTTAATCCTCGTTCTCCTTGCGGTCCGGGATGCCCCTAAAACCATGATATATATTTAATATTATAATATGATATTTTAACTTTATTTTCTCGCGGTCTCGTAAAGATCACAAAGATTAAAAAAGAGCGAAAACTAAAAACTTCTAACCCTGTCTCCTTTCGGACCATTACTTCCAGATTGACCCCTTTCTCCTTTCGGTCCTGGGAAACCTCGTTCTCCCTGAGGTCCCACCGGACCTTGCTGTCCAGCATCTCCTTTTGGTCCTGGGGCCCCTGGTCTGCCAATTGCTCCACCGTATGACCCCATTACACTTTCCTGTATAGGAAACATTAACAATAAAGCTGACTTACCAGACTGATGACTATATGAGACTGAATTGACATACCAGAATACTGATTTTATAAGAATACATTTCTTGTCATTCCAACCGCTAAAGTTTAAGAAATAATATTTTAAATTTACTAAGTCTTATTCGAGGTCTATTCAAGTAGTGAAGATTGTCAGTTAGCTCTACGTACTTCTAGAAAATAATTTATTTATTTCTCCACAGGTATACACTAGACTTTTATTATTTTAATTTAAAATTCATTAAATTAGAATAGGATTTTCGATTCTAATTAAAATTAGGGAAATGTTTTTTTTTTTCTTAAAAAATACTTTAAATCTCTCTCCTGTAATATTCTCCAAATGCACGTCATGGGTTTTTTGTCGATATGAATATATCTTTTTATATTCATATCGACTGACGATATATAAGTTACATTAAATACTAGTTATTTTGAACTAAAAGTTTATACGATATAAATATATATATATACATAACTACCTTCGTGGCCGAACGGTTACCATGCTGGACCGTCACACAAAGGTCACGGATTCGATTTCCAGGTCGGGTGAAATATTTGTATTTATTTCTCTTGTGACTTGCTGGTGCGATTTGTAGGTGTCAATGTATGTTGTCTATGTGTCCATGGGACCCGCAATACAGGTTTTCCCTCTTTCGGGTTCATGTGTGTGTGTTGTTATTGTTATAACATAATATATATATATATTAATATTCACATCTGCGTGTCATATACATTCACATTCACATCATGTACATTTCATCATATTAGCAATATATTTTTTAATTTCTTTTTCAAAACTTTAAACTTGTTTTTATTAACTTTATTAATTACCCTGAGCCAGTCTATTCTATATCTTTATTAATACCTGATCACGATTTATATTTTAATTTCTTTCAGATTCAAATTCAATTAATCTATTTTTTAAAAGTCTCCAACAAGATTACATCCAATAAATTTAGAGACTTTTCTGTCCAATTTTAATTATGATCTGTAAAAGATTACTTGACTGTTATTAAGTTATTAAATTCTACTAGATAAAATATCTCAACGGAATTACCTCAGTAAGTTAAAGCTGCGAAATGTCAGACAGCTTACTTAAAGCTCTATCTGAAAAGCATTGCTATATTAAAGGCCTTTAATTTAGCCCATTGTCACTGTGCACTTAGAAATACTAACTAAAATATACTTAGCTGCCAATCTTGCTTTATCAATAATCTCAAACATCTGTGGATTGAGGATATTCGTACGCCGTAAAGTGAAACAGTGGTAAACTTAACAGGAGTAATTTTACAAAAAATAATTGAATATCATGGTGGTATTACAATGATTAAAGTGACATATCTAGTCAGAGACTGGTAGCTGTAAAGGTACGTCGCTGAGCGAAGAAAAGCTTTCACAGATTTCTCACAGATGGCGCTACGGCTAAAAGTCATTAAAAACCACAGACAAAAGATCCAACAACAAGCACATAGAAAGATTCGTGAGGTCCGCTGGTTCTTTCTGTGGATTAGTTGGCATGGCATCTGCCACGGTTTGTTAGAAAAATCAGGCCGGATCGAAGGAATTTGTTCTAAGTGTTCGATCTTTGTATAATAATTAAAACGAACTAGCGGAGTAATTTCACAAAAAATAATTGAATATCATGGTGGTGAAACATCCTGACATTCAATTAAAAACTTAATTACAATTATTAAAGTAACATCTTTAGTCAGCGGCTGGTGGCTGTAGTACCTC
This sequence comes from Hyposmocoma kahamanoa, assembly GCF_003589595.1. Classification (NCBI taxonomy): domain Eukaryota; kingdom Metazoa; phylum Arthropoda; class Insecta; order Lepidoptera; family Cosmopterigidae; genus Hyposmocoma; species Hyposmocoma kahamanoa. Next base: position 9,816,357 of record NW_020654080.1, on the reverse strand, counting down.
CCTGAATGAAAAAAAAAACTTTCGTAGATTTCTCAAAGATGTCGTTATGGCAAAAAAGTAGTTAAAAAAACCAAAACAGAGCTTCATTAGCTAATAAAATATTACAACAAATAAACAATGTTATGACTAGTGGAAGATGCTTGAGGTTGCAATGGGTGGCGTCACATATTGGCTTGTTGGGGAATGAGGAAGCGTACCGGTTAGCCTTTGCGGCTGCTTCAGAGGGGCCTGAGGTTGACATTGTGCCTGACTTGACTGAGTGGTTGCAAACTATAAGAGCAAGTTCCATTCTCGTTGGAATGAATATTTCGATGTGAGGTTCCAGGAAAAAGGAATCTGGCACAAAACCATGCAGAGTGAGCCTTCTCGTGTCCCTTGGTTTGACCATGTTAAGTTAAGATCAAATTGTCAGCGCACATAGGCTTCGATCCGGACACGTTCCATTAAATAAATTTCTGTATTTGATGTGAAGGGTGAACTTCCCGAATTGCGAAGTGTGTGGGATTCCTGAGGATGTACATCATTTGCTCATGGAGTGTGTTCGGACGGAGCCTATCAGGGCGCAGTTATTTGCACAGGCTGGTTTCATATAATGTTGGGTGGTTTCAATCAGTTTTGTCGGAGCCAACGTGTAGCGCCGCGGAGATTTTGTTGACCAAACATGTATATGTTTGGTTAGGTAGTATTTTGATTTATCTGTCTGGATTTTATTAAGTGTTTTCTAGTATGGGTAGATGGCGCTAATTAAACAAAATAAAAGAATAGCCGCAGTATCCATCCAAGTCAATAGTGTGCAATAAGGTCATCCAGTTGATTTGTTTGTTGTCACTAGAAATTATACTCTAATTTGTAGTCTAGCTTTGATATAGTTAGCAAGGTAATTTGTAAATAATTGCAGTTTGATTTTTTTTTCATAGTCTCGCCCTAGGGAACCCTGTATCGCGGGGGCCATGAACACACACATAGACAACCACATATTACACCCAAACTCAAGAGAGAAATAAAATTGTAGGTCACACAAACATTTCTCCCGGCCCGTATCGAACCCGGGACGTCTACGTGGCAGTTCAGCATGATAACCGTACGGCCACGGAAGCAGTAAACTTACAAATTACCTAGTTACAATAACTGTAACTTTCTCATTGAAAAAAAAAACCGACTTCAAGTTTGCTTATCGGATATTTTAGATTTCGAGGTCTAGTCTAGGTATTTTCGAGGTTTTGTTTGTGTATTTTGTGTGTGTTTTGTGACCTTTTGATACAGCTGAAGCAAATGTCCCGGTGTAAAGTAACGCCTCACCCTGGAAAGGATGCCAAGCTTCCTTGATGCATTTTTGGCGATGGATTCAACGTATCTGCCGAAGTTCAAATTGGACGACAGGTCCATTACAAGTAGCTGGAGACAGTCTGATATCGGTACGGATACATCACGAAAAGTCGGAGTTAGCTCAAAGGGATTCCGTTTTGTGGAGAATAGACACGCCTGCGTTTTGAAAGCGTGAAATTTGACAAGATTGGCATCGCCCCAATCGGAGGCTGCCTTGAGCGTCAAATCTAAACGGCTAACCATGGACTCTCGACAAGACTGGATTTCCTCCCCACTGACCTTTGCCTTGCATATTTCATTGAATACATAATATTAAACGAAACCATTTTCACAGTTATTCACCACTATCAACATGACGCATCACATTTGAATGTATAAGTATCACGTGAAACTTTCTTTGGAGATTGAAATGAATTTCCCTATCTCGTTCGATATAAATCGAGGTTCAAAGGGGCTTTCGTACTTTTGTCAAAGTTCGGTTTGTTCCCAGAGCGGGTTGTTCACTTAAAGACACAATCGAATCTTTGAAGAAGTCATTCGTTTTTGTTACAAACTGATTCTTGACAACGCGGAGGTAATCGAGTCATGAAAGAACCCCTTTTGGAAAAAGCAGGCGTGATCGCGTGAGAAATAACTTTTGTACTTTTTTAAACGGTGGGAGTCAGTGATTACATTCGTGTAGTTATTGAAAAGATTTAATGCCCCTCAGTCCCTTTGCGACTGCTCTTACTTAATTGGTCTTTATTTTTAGTTACCAGATCCACTGAAATCAACGTAGTAACAATCGCAGTCAGGATTTGAAATTAACAAGGTATTTATTTTCTTTGATAAATATCCGATATTATATCTGATACTTATTCAAGCTGATTCATTGTTTTGTCATTTTAATTTTTGACTATAATTAACAAGGAGTGAGGAAACTAAACAAGCACGAAGAAAAGTCTAAAGAAAAACGATTTGTCATGTGGCGATTTGAATTTGGAAATAATTTAAATATTGTTGTATTTAACAGCAAGTAAATTAGGTTGCAAGTTATTTGAATTTTGTTTTAATTTAAGATTAATATTCGGTATTTATAATATAAGACGAAGGCAATAAAAGCAAAAATTTAGACAAAGTGTGATCTACCTGATGTTGTTATTCATACAAAGATTGAAAAACACAAAAAAAGAAATTCTTTCACTCCAGCTGGACTCGAACGAGCGACTGTTTCGAGAAACCACAACCAGTGCAGTACTTTCACAAAAAATAATTGAATACCATGGTAATAAAATCATCATGGATATTCAATAAAGTAATCGTAGGGAATCTTACGATTATTTTATTGAACTAATTACACTAAATAGAGAGAAATATTCTGTATGGCCTACATTTATTTCTCTCGTAATTTAGGGTGTAATTTTTGGTTGTTTATGTGTGTATCCATGGCACCCGCAACACAGGGTTTCCCTAGCGCGGGGCTATGTTGAGTGTGTGCGTTATTATAACACTATTATATTGATTTTATTTACTTACCTTGTACATCGGCCTAGGTTTCCAATTTGACTAAGTAAATAGAAATGGAAAGCATGAAAATGATTGAAATATATAATTTACTAACAAGTCATATCATTTGTGCCTAAATAAATATTTAGTAGGTTCCAGTTAGTTTCTGTGGTACATACATTTGTGAATAGTTATAGAGTACTCTGCACTCGACTACGTGATATTCGGCCATGATATAAACGTCTCTAAACTATTTATTTATATTTTCATGGCGTTCAAATTTGTCAGTTTAATAAAAATAAAAACAGTTTCTGAGTAATTTTCAGGTAGAGAAAACTACCTAATATCGGTGTCATATTTTATTATAAGTATTCGTGTGTATTATCATGATATTAAGTAATATTTCAGGATACTACACTCAAATGCGAAGTAATATTTCATGATAATAATCTACAGACATCGCCACCGAAATTTGGTAGAGATTATTAACCTGAAAGTTACCCTTGTATAGCTTAAAAATCCCTTTAATTTCTCTTCGGTTTCTGTTTGCCAAAGATAATGTACTAGCACTGTGTTCACCAACACAAAAGTGTAGTTTCAGGGGCGCCAATTCATAACATAAACAATTTGTTAATACTTCTGTCCTTTTTAAATTAAACTAACTTTTAAGAGATTGAAAAAGGGTATTTATAGAAATGCTGAGCCACAGAACTGACACCGTTGTACGACACTAATAAAACATGTATGCAATGAATAACATACTACTTACATCGAAATTGCTATAGTCAGAATTTCCAGGTGGTCCTGGTGGCCCGGGTGGTCCTGTATTTCCAGGTCTTCCGTCTATACCAGGTTCCCCTTTCGGACCAGTTTGGCCCTCGGGACCTCGCGGGCCTAGGTCACCTCTTTCGCCTTTTTCACCTCTAGGTCCAACTGGACCTCTTTCTCCTGGCATTCCTGGTTGACCCTGGAAAGAATAATTTTCCTATTGGAGTATAATTTTCCAATAGAATGTTTTGTACTTTTTGTATTGATACTTTTTTTTATATTGCTGTAGCAAAAATAGTAAATTTAAAAGATTTTTAATACGAACATTCCATAACTACCAAACTTATAGTCGGGTAAACTGAATACAATGATATCAAAAAGGAATATTATTTTTGTATTCTCACCACTTTTTAGAAATCCAAAAATTGATGTAAAATTGCGGAATATCGAACAGTTTTTACGTAAATATACCTTAATAAGAAATGAAATGCAAGAGTACTCACAGGGATACCCGGAGGTCCAGATCTCCCATCGGCACCAACCAATCCGGGAGGACCTGGCCGGCCCTGAAGGTCTGGATGCATCTTTAGCATTGCAGCAAGCGTGCTGGAGTTGCAGCCGCATTGGCCATAAGGAGCATAATTCTCGCCATATACTATGTGCTACCAACAAAAAGGGTAAATCATTTCAGGTTCATTTGTTTTACACAATATATGAGTCGTTGTGCTATGATATAGAAAAAATATATATACATATATATAACATATCAGGCG
>NW_020654080.1:9726334-9762005 GCF_003589595.1 Hyposmocoma kahamanoa | reverse complement strand
ATTGTAGCTTCGTAGTTGGGAAGTGATCGTTCGTGGTATGGACTTGCAATGCGAAGGAATAGGAGTCACTTTGACAGAGAGTGGTAAATATGAATGTAATGGATATAGGGCAAATGAAGATCATAGGAAAGTTTGATGGATTGTGTTATGGATGATAAGTGTGAACAACGCCATTGCGTCTGTATATGCCTTATCTGTAGATAAGTGGAAGACGAAAATATACGGCTTCACTTAATGAAACAAGGGCGAGAAAATGGTAAACTAATAATATGCCCGAAAATCACTTGTTAATAATCTTTGGCATACTTCGTAACGAATACGATGCTACAGTTACTACAGATGCTACAGTAACTGCCACAGTGGCCGAAAGGTTACCATGCAGGACTGCCACGCAGAGGTCCCAGGTTCGATTCCCGGGCCGAGAGAAATATTTGTATGGCCTACATTTATTTCTCTTGTGAGTTTGGGTGTAATTTGTGGTTGTCTATGTGTGTGTCCATGACACCCATGACACAGGGTTTTCCTAGTGCGGGGCTTCGTTGAGTGTATGCGTTATTATTATTACTATCATTATTATTATGAGTTGCGAAAGAAAATCTGGGTACTGTAATAAAATAAAAACAAAATAAAAAGTTTGTAATTTTCAAGTTATTATTAAAAATGCCACGATGTTTTACTGACATGATGCTCAAATATATTTTGTGAATTTGCTCCAATACTTTGTTATAATTATTAATAACAAAGAACGAACACTTAGAAAAAAATCCTTCGGCCGGATCGGATTCGAACCGACGTCGTCTAGCAAACCGTGCAAGACCAGCGTACCTTACGATTTTTTCTTTCTAGTTTTTAACGACTTTTTATGCCGTAGCGCCATCTATGAGAAATTTATTTCTTCAAAATGTTTGTATTCAAATGCTTTACCATCGAAGATGAAAGTAGTGCATACAATAATATTATATTTATTTATGCTTACTGAGTGTATATATCGTTTTACCGTTAAGTCCACCTTAATGGTTCTAGTAGCGAAAGTCCCGCCTGTTCGGCGAGTAAATACCTTCGCTTCGCTCGGAGCGTAGGGTTGTCCCATTTTTATTTTAGTTGTGCCTATGGGTTGTAAAAATAATTTGAAAAAATTAAAGTGTACTTCACAGTATTCTCGTACTATATTGAAACAACTTTTGTTAATTGCAGTAAGTACTTACGTATTGTTATATTTATATCAGCATTGCGGATTGATATCTTCATTACAGAGTATGATTACGAAATAGAAATAAATTGTTGAACAATTATGAATTTGAGGCACTCTTGTTCAAACTATCACAACAACAACAAATACCTCTACCATTCGGTGTCATTTTGTAAACATCGAGCGACCGCTTCATTTCTATAATTAAAGGTCTAACTAAAAAAAGGAAACTATGCAACGCGAGTGCATCGCGAGATTAAGATTAATTAGTTTTAAGATTATGAATATAAAAGCGAGATTCATTTGATCCACAGTCAAACTGAATATTCAGTTTTGTGGGACTATGTATTTAACTAAAGGAAACTGTAATGTTTTTATATATATTAAATAATAATAATAAACATGTGAATGTGTGCGCCTGTACACAGTGCGTGGACCGACTGGCGTGCACACATACAAGCCGCTCTGCTACGTTTATATGGAGTTACGATACTTGTCTTATTATACTATGATTTTGCCGTGTTACTAAAAAGAGCAGTTGATGAGTGTTTACATTACTTAGAACAGAAAACTGTTTCTTAGATAGTCCTATTAGTAATAAAACTAATTTATTATAATAAATGTAGATATACTCAAAAGCATTTTATGAATCTTCCTAATGGAACAAAAAATCATTCACGTTCACTGCATGAGTTTTTTATACGCTTGCGGAACAAAATCCCGATTTCCCGACGTAAAAGCTAAAAATGTTCTGTTATAAAAAATCTCAACTTTGCCACTTTTAAACAAATTCGACTTTTATTGCAAGTTTTCAATTAGCTTGAAAATGAAAAATGATTATAATATGAGGCCTTGATCAAAGTTTCACATAATAAATGGTGTGGTTTATTTAATGATATCATTTTACGAAAGTTCCTCCTAATTTCAATATGCGTATAAATTAATTTTTATTAAGTATTCTATTGAATACCGTAAATAAAAATATTGTCTTTTTATTTCAAAATGTTAAGAATATGTAGCAGTAGAGCTTCCTGTGAAAGAGTTCGTCCTGGGAATTACTGCTACTTTGGAAGGGTAAGGGTGCTGGTGAAATTACAGGCACATGGCACTTGTCAACTTATGTCTCAGGGTGCCGAGCGCAAGTGCAGTGTCACTAAGATCTTTGTAATTTAAAGCTCTGAGAGGACTGTCTCTCAGAGCATGCACTGGCAACTGTCATGGATAGGCGTGTCGTTTACCACCAGGCTCACGACTTGTTCATCCCGTCACTTGGAATTATAAAAGAAAGAATTCTGGGTCTCTACGCACACTTCCCCGCTTACACTGCTACACAATTTTTTTGTATTATTTTTTCATACTCGTAAATACTAAATTCACTTTTTGTAAGGAGGGTATGAAAGAGTAAGTAGCTACTATTATATTATTGTATTGGAACTTTAAAGAACGTAACTTGCAGTCTTCTTCCTAATGAAAAGCTAAGCTCTTGTTGGCGGAGTAATCGCAAACCATCTCTGTTCATCACCCTTATTTGCATTCCCTGATACAACACGACATTAACATTTTCCGGTATCTGATCTAAATAACTTCGTCTCGGTTTTCCTCTGCCACGTGTTCGAAAAAAAGAGTTCTTTCGATCATTTCTTCCATAATGCTTGAAGGGATTGCTGGTGGCGTTCTGGTGGATTGTAATGTACATTGCAATCCACATTCCACATTAGTGAGCTTGGAATGTTCTGTAGACCGCAGATCTTGCTTAGTGTTTCGTAGTTTAAGTGGAAATAAATCTTGTTTCATAAAAAATATTTTAATGTATTTTTTGTGATCTTATAAATGTTTATAGAACAAGAAATTTTTGGTAACTTGTAAAATGGTTCAAAAAAATTAATGAGAGGTGTTCGCTACCGCGGTCAAGCAGGGAGTGACGATGGAACGAAACAAAATCAGAAAGGGAAAGAATGGAACAATTCAAAATTTTAAATTTAAATATGAGTAGAAGAAGAAAAAATGATACGATACGAATGGAGAGAGGCGATACAAAAAGGTGGGATGACGGTGTAAGGAGGTCACACCGTCAAATGCTTATAAGAAAACTATCGTGAAGTTTCAGATGCCCAAATATCTTTCCCCTTCGCTTCTCTACTGTCTTTAACAAACTTCTCGTTTTCTGTACTATTCTTAAGAATAAAACTGAATGTAAATTTCAGAATTGATATTAATATTACGGTTATCAAATATTATCACTTTTTGATATTAAAATTAGAAAATAAAAAACCCATACAAGTTTACAAAACGGTAGCCATCTAGATCAAAATCAGATAACTAATAAAAGGTCGGATATTGAAAACCCCACCAGACATTGAAAGTAATCGTGGCTTTATTTACTTAAAAATTTTGGCAAATGAATTTTGACAAAATATGTGTAATGAAACACGCAAAGAGTGTGTTTCACGCTTTAACCTGTTGATAACTCGCACCATTGGTGTAATAAGGTCACATCTACAAAACGACAACTTTTCTGAAGAGGTGTTTGAAGATTCTACGAACAAAATCAGTTGACAACTTTTTTATCTTGATTTTTTTTATATAACATCAAGTGACGGGATGAACAAGTCGTGCACCTGATGGTAAGCTCCACGCCTGTCCGTAAATACTAAATTCACTTTTTGTAAGGAGGGTATCAAAGAGTAAGTAGCCAGTTACAGTGCCACACAGTTACAGTTACAGTGCCACTCAGAGCTTTAAACTGCAAAGATTTGAGTGGTACTGGCACTGCGCCCGTCACCCTGAGATGTAAGTTGACAAGTTCCATATGCCTGTAATTTCACCAGCGCCTTTACCCTTCAAAACCGGAACCCAGTAATACTGACATTACCGCTTGGCGGCAGAAATAGGTAAGGTGGCAGTACTACCCTGGACGAACTCCTTCACAAGGAGCTCTTCTACTACTAAACTGAATAGGACAGTTGTACAATTTAACCTCTCTCTCTTTAATCTCCTAATAAATTTTTTATTGAATGTCACAATGTTTCACCATCATGATATTCAATTACTTTTTGTGAAATTACTCCACTAGTTAGACGAAATACTTTCATTGATTTCTCATAGATGGCGCTACGGCTAAAAAGTCGTTGAAAACCAAATACGAAGATCCGACAACAAGAACATACAAAAATTCGTGAGGTCCGCTGGTTCGTTCCGTGACTTAGTTGGCATAGCATCTGTCACGGTTTGTTAGGAGACGTCGGGTTCGAATCCAGCCGGATCGAAGGAAGTTTTTCTAAGTGTTCGATATTTGTATTAATAACAACCTTATTTATATAGAATTTCTCATTGTAATTGTAAGTGAATGTTCGTATTCTGTTTTGAGAAATAAATGTCTTAAACCATATTTAAATCGATATATTTAAAAAACGCTATACTGTGATTGGAGCAAATAACTGTGTTGTTTTCTTTCCACTGCAAGATTATGACCATTAAGTAACATCATAGTTTCTAAAGCTGTTGACTTTAGTATCGAAACCATTAAACGTTAACTGCATTGAGAATGTTCAGCAAGCTTTGCTTAGTAATTTAGTCTTGATGGAGCTCTTAAGTCCAATTTTCTTGAAGCAGAATTCGAATAGCTTTAGTAAACAAGCAAATGAATTTGTAAGATTTATATATATTATTATGTATAATATTATAACTCGCATAAAAATATAACGTAATTACAGTACATTATTTATATTAAGATAATTTGAAAATATTTCTTACACGAATGTTCCAAAGAGAAGTCAAAAGATTCTACGGTTGAAAGTTTTATTATCACAAATATTTCAATTTTGGAATATTCTCATTCACAGGGACCATCAAGTATATAACCAGAAATAGAGATGAAATAAGGGCCATTCATCCCTGGCAACTCATCAGGCAAATGGGCCTTATATCAATTTAAATATCAACTGTCGTTTGCGCTGAAATTACAAATTAGAAAACGGAAAGAGTCAGCGCTAACAACTGACCTGCGTGCACGTCTCCGTATATTCCAAAAATATAGAAAATACATGCGCGTCGGCGAACATTCCCGATGCGGCAACAGCATCCTGAATATATAAATATTGTCGTAATTTCAAATTCTATTGCATAAAAATCTTATTCTTGGTATCTATAAAATGTCTTTCTCTCCTATTCTATTTCGAAAGATATTGAAATATCTTTTAATGGACGTTTTGTTTGTAAAAAGCATTTGAATTCAAAATATTATCGATAAAGAAGTCTGTATTGATTATAATTAACTGTCATGCTAACAGTTACCATGCTGGACTACCACGAAGAGGCCAGGGGTTCGATTCTTGGAAAAATTTATTTGTCTCTTGTGTTTTTTTTTTTGTAATAACCAAGTGAGGGGACGAACAAGTGCACCTGATAGTTAAGCTACACGCCTGTCCATAACATTTGCAGTGCCACTCAGAGCTTTAAATCGCAAAGATTTGAGTGGTACTGCCACTGTGCCCGTCATCCTGAGACATAAGTTGACAAGTCCCATGTGCCTGTAATTTCACCAGCACCCTTGCCCTTCAAAACCGGAACACAGTAATGCTGACATTACTGCTTGATGGCAGAAATAAGTAAGGTGGCAGTACTACCCTGGACGAACTCTTTCACAAGGAGCTCTTCTGTTACTAAACTGAATAGGACAGTTCTACAATTTCACATAATTATACTTAATTTTTAGTTTCTATTATTTTTATGACCTTTATGTAATAGAAGCAATTTTGACTATGAACATATGTGGCTTCATTACATAAATGGTAATTATATGATATACCAAGAGTATATATCATAGGCGTACAAAAATATGTGCTCGCTTTAGCAGTCTGTGGATCTGCTGTTGTGCCACTTGCTTGTTATTGTAGCGCATTATGCCGAGTCAGCGCCATGTGTATATCACAGACAGTTTGACGTGGGTATGAAAAACGTAATTACTGTACTTTCGCTTTTTGTTTTTTAGTGCGTATGTTTTTTTTTAAATTTATTTACATTAAAAACAGAACAATGTATCTAGTCGCATTTCAAACAGTAAGGTTCGTCATAATGCCAACAACAGTAATGCTGACATATTACTACTTGGCGGCAGAAATAGGTAAGTTGGCAGTATTACCCTGGACGAACTCCTTCACAAGTTCGGGTGTGATTTGTGGTTGTCTATGTATGTGTCCTTGGCACTCGCGATATATATATATATATGTATATATATATATGATGACAGATGTCTCAGATGTCTCGTGTTCAAAGAACTTGTCGAGCGCTGAGGGCTGAATCATTTCGATTGTGAGATAGGTACTGGGAATACCGAAAATTGTTTCCGATTAATTGTCTTCGATATTTTTGTGGTGCGACATTTTCATTATCACACGAGAATCGGTCCCCAGGTCTTCAGCAACCAATTATTTCGTGGAACAGGAAAATTATCACAACGAAAAATGTTGACACAGTTCTAAAATACGGTATCGATTTTAGGAATTATTTTTAATTAAAACGCCGATGGCAAAGTGAGTTTGCTCTCCCTCACCTCCAATTCGCAACACCAAAAGCCTGGACCAAAAGTAATTCCCTGCAGCACAGCGCTTTATTTTCTGGTACATTGCAATAGGGTAACCATTTTTTATTGGTTTGTCTATAATAGTATAGATTTAAAAAAATGTGCCTAATTTTTTTGTTAATTATACCAAGTGATGGCACGAACAAGTTTGTGCTCGGTAGCAAGCGACACGCCTGTCCACAGCAGTTGCAATGCCACTCAGAGCTTTGAAACTATAAATAGCAAAGATTTAAAAATAAAAATAAAGATTTAAGGCCACTGTGCCCGTCACTATGAGACAGAAGTTGTCAAGTCCCATGTGCCAGTAATTTCACCAGTACCGGAAGGAAGTTAATCTCACATTACTGCTTGGCGGCAGAAATAGTTAAGGTGGCAGTGGCAGTAATTCCCTGGATGAACTCTTTCACAAGGAGCTCTACTGTTACTAAATATTCTAGTTGAAAACCTGCATTCATAACGAGCTGTTCATAAAAATATTTTAAATATCAGTGCAATGGACCGACTGTAAGATCTGTAAGGGCTGGCAGCTATTTTGCTTAACGTATAAGTATAGCAATACAAAGCCACTCTGTCGTTGTCACACAGACGCAATTTCATCCATTTACTGTTGACCTAATCCTAGTATTTATGCCTCGAATAACAGTTAGCACTATCTTTATATATGTTAATGCATACTCCATTTAATAAATAATAATAAATAAATAACGCAAAAACTCAACATAGGGGCTATGGAAATGGCACTAGGGAAACCCTGAGTTGCGGGTGCCATGGACACACACATAGACAACCACAAATTACACCCAAACTCACGAGAGAAATAATCGAAGGCCATACAAATATTTCTCCCGGCCCGGGAATCGAACCTGGGACCTCTGCGTGGCAGTCCGGCATGGTAACCGTTCGGCCACGGAGGCAGTTTTTGGTCTTCTGACAAGACTTTTAAATCAAATAGCCATTATGAAACAGTATTTTTAGATAAGCACTATTAGTGGCATATTCAGCTTTGCGTTTTAAACCGTTCTTACAATAAATGGCACAGTGTTAAATTTAAATCTTATATGAAATGAAAATGTTCTATGATAATTACTAATTGGTTTAAATTGAACCTTTCTTAATACATTTTACAGCCAATATTATCCTAATTTTGAAGACCTGCCCGTGGTAAAATGATTATGAAATTATCCTGATAATGGGCTGCACTGTGTCATATTGTAATTCTACTGCAAGTGCGTGCATATGCAATAGACTCTTTGTTTGGAAAGACCTCAGAATGGTGTTGGGACTGATGTAGATGTAATCGTCTATTTTAAAAATTATATTTTCTGTTAGAGAATGTCCACGTTTGAATAAGGATACATGGTAGCTCTACAATTCACGTCGCCTCCGGTAACTGTGTTGTGCTAGCGTCCATTCTGTATTTTTATGTGAACCAAGGGGTTCCGACGCTGAGCCGGTACTGTTTTCATTCCAAAAGCTACAATGCTTTATTTGTATTACCCACGTGAACACCACATATTTTGCTTAATTGATTTTATTATTGCAATATTTTATATCTGGTGTATAACATCACACCACACACGGCGTATCTAATAGAATTTTTATGGTATACATACCGTTAAGTTTAAGGATAAGGATACGCTTGTAGAAGCTCTGCAGAGGGGTGTCTTAGGCGCGGCAGCCGCGTCGCTATTGGTTTTCATACTACTGACACGAGCGCGCCACTTTTGCATTAACAATTTTAGTGAAGTAAGATGTAACGCGCGACTGCCGTGCCACTGTAGCGCTTCTATAAGCGTCTAATTTGAACTTGCCCTTACTGATGAAAAGTGACTGTCCTGTAGACATTTGCGATATTAATGAACTGTGAATAAACCTTGCTTGTATATGTGCCAAAATACAAGCATATCATTGGACTTAATATCTTAAATATGTTTGATCCGGAACGTAGCAATGCTGTTTCATTATAGTTGGTGGTACCTGTTTAGTCGGGTTCTGAAACTACTCAAAACTCTATTCAAATAATCTTTATTTTATTTTATTTTATTTTTTTTAATAAAAAGTATATGCGCGTTTGACCTCCATCTCACTTGGGGGAAAGTGACGATGAGGTCGACGATGTAGCATGCACACCTAAATAATGCCTATTCACTCTCGCCTTGAAAAGGTCCAAGTTATAACTTTCATGGAACAAGTCTGCAGGCAGGGAATTCCACTCCATAGCCATTTGCCATATAAATGTGGAACAGAATCGCTTCGTGCGAGTTCGGAATATCCACAACATAGGGGTGGAATCCCAGCCTACTAGGAAAGGCGGAATCAAATTATGCAATTCCATCTCACACTCTCCTTAATATATCCTGTGGAATCGCCTTGCCTATTCGCCTTGAATTCGCCTATACTAATTCCGAGTCACCTATAAGCCTCTTGCCACGTTTGTCGATTGAGTTCAAGGTAGTCAGTTGGTATTTAGCAGAGCCATCCCATAAGTGACAGCCGTCCATACCCGACCGGACTGTGCTTAGTATAACTGAAGCAATCTTTATTTCATAGGTAAGCAAATTACACTAATAATTGTCACATTGATTAAACTCTATTACTTTGAAAGGCAAATCCCCTGAGAAGAATGAGTAAGAAATAGACGGGAAAAAATAAACATTTGTACTCATTTACTTACAATATTTATTCAAAATATTATACATGGTGATACCCTACAAGAGCTAAACTTCTGATTACAATGGATTGTCATCCAAGTTCGCAGATGCTGTGTAAATATACTTTTAGCGTAAAGTTTTGGTTCCATTATAGTTTTAAGCCTCGTAAATGGCAAATACTAAGAAATAACCACCGATAGGTATATTTTTATGATACCAATTACGGGACGAACAAGTTTTGCACCTGGTGGTAAGCGATAGGCCTGTCATACGTTTAGATCTGAGAGGCACTGCTTTGCGCTCGTCTCCCTGACATAAATGGACAAGTATGGAACTTGTGTCTGTAATTTCGCCAACACCTAGTATACCTATAGCCAGTGTCGACACCACACACGGGAAGAAAATTATAGACTATCGCAACCAAACCCAAACGATGTGCACTCCAATACAAAAAAACATTATAAATTTATTAAATTGTTCAGCATTTTGTAGCTCAATTGTTCTATTTATTCGGCGATTCGTTATTCCACTCAGTGATGGAAATAGATGTTGTGGAAAAATTCGTTTATCCGGTTCATATAATAAATGATTAAGGGCTCTTGTTGGCCCCTGAGGATAATTTCTCATTTAGGGAAAGAATAGATTTTACCGCGCCCTATTTATGTCGTGAATGGTCCCAGATGAGATAAAGGAAATCCGCTAAAATTATTACGACGTACATCCATTTTGTTTTTCTTTCAGACTTTGGGTTTTGCTACTACAGAGCGGTGGCGTCGTCTAGCAGCCATAACCTACGAGTGTCGCAGACAAAGGTAGTATTTCTCTTCTTTATGCTGCCGTGTCTCTTCCACTGCTACTGCTACTATGTCTCATTTATTATTATTTTTTATTTAATCATTTATTGTGCAGAAAAAACAAAAATACATTTAGTAACAAGGAAAACACAGACAAAAGGTACTGCTTATTTCTAACAGAAATTTCTTCCAGCAGACCGAAATACTACAATAATAACGGGTTTAAGTGCACAAGAAAACAAAAATTATGTAATAAAAAAAACAATATCAAAAACATTAAATTATTAAAAATATATTGATACTTAGATAAATACGTATTTCGTAGTATTAATACCTATAAAATGGATGGAACAGTCGATGAATAGTGCTCCTTAAATCTCATTTTGAAAATTGCTAAGGATTTACTATCTTGAACAATAATGGGAAGTGCGTTCCAAAGTCTGACCGCATGAACAGTGAAGGAGTGAATATAACAACCGTTGGAAAGATAACTGGGACCTAACTGTAATACACGTAATACGGACACTTGGGATGGATAACTGGGACAGTGCTTATCCTGGGACCTGAGAAAGCTGAATCGTTCTTTCAGATACCGAGAGACAGGGTTGTGCAAATTCCTGCGGAGACGAATGGGAAGCTACTAGAGTTGACTGCGATACTGTGAGATTCGGTCATATTTTCGAAGACTAAAATATATCGTTCATTTCGTATACATGAAACCACTCCATAATTTTTTTTTTGACATCATCCACCGCTATGACTATAAATAAAAGCACCGCCGCCGCCGTCCCAGGAAAAGCTTTTTCACAAATTAATTGTCACTTGTTTCTATCTTTATGGAATGAAATGTACCTATTAGGGTTGTACCTTTTCTTATAAAAAGAATAATACTTAATATAGTACATTGTTGTTTGAATGACTTTAAATTTATATTGTATATTTATTCCATTTAAATTCCGATAGAGAAGAACGCAGTGTCACATAGATAGTTTTACGCGAGGGTCACGTAATAAATGGATACAGAGCGAAGGTGGGTCTTGACAGATTCTATCCGCCCATTCATCCATCATCAGTTCATTACCAATCCCTTTCCTCCGTTCCTGCTAAAAGAAAACCAACGCGTACATTAATGATATGTTTTTCCCACCTGTGAAGGAAACTTGGATTGCTTTTACACGTGAATAAAAAAACAATAAAATTAAACGTAACATTTAAAACTGTTAATTATAATTGACACAGTGTAGTAGCTCGTGTATTTAATATTACTTTTTGAAGATATATAATATAGTTTGTGTAATGATTGAGAACTAATAAAATAACACATCAGTTCATGTACAGAAACAGTGTCCCGGGAGGCAAAGTAACACTTATTCATTCGTGTAATGAATTAAATTCACAAACTACACGGACTTGTACATGGAGAAGGGAATTTCGTAATCAGCCTTACTAAAATGTTTACCACGTTGTGCTGTTGGATCCCGACTTGTAATACACGTGATGATGGATCATTTTAAATGTAGCGGTCATGTCATCTGAATATAGAACATCTTTGACTATGGCCGAAACAATATAGCAAGGTCACATGGCCACTTTAATTAGTATCGCTATAGTACTAGTATGTTACTAATTACTTATTAATATCAAATCAAATCCGTATCAAACCGTATCAGACCAAAAGACTGTACATCACAGTACAGTGTTTTGTAATTTCATTAAAATAAAATCTTTCGATTGTTAGCAAAACAAATTAATTAGTTTTTCAATAGAACCAGCTTATTTTGCAAAAGACAATTATGACTAGACCTTCTTTATATATATATATATATATTATAACTGGCTTGGTGGTCGAACGGTTACCATGCCGGACTGCCACGCAGAGGTCCCAGGTTCGGTTCCCGGGCCGAGAGAAATATTTGTATTACATTTGTTTCTCTCGTGACTTTGGGTGTAATTTGTGATTGTCTATGTGTATGTCCATGGTACCGGAAACTCGGGTTTCCCTAGTGTGGGGCTATGTTGAGTGTGTGCGTTATTATTATTAAAAAAATTAAACAAAAAATCCTTTTTTCAGGTTCTTTCCAAATGCTGCTCTTGATTACAATATGGTAAAAAATGATGGAATTGAGAAAATATGTTGCAAAAATTAAAAAAGAATACTGAATGAATCTTATCGCGAATAATGGGATTATATTTATTTATATTACAATTCTTTATCTATAATAATACATAATAATTATTTATGTATTAAACGAGAATATAAATTTATAAGTTCCAATAGAGTAATTTTTTGATATTTCAAATCGAGATTTCTCAATTCTATCATTTTTGAGTTACGGCAGTATTGGTTTCATGTGCAATGTATTAGTTTGATACGGTAGTATTCGTTTTAGGAAATAGGTCGTTGCCTTGGCGTTCTTAGGTATTTGTGCCTGGAAAGTTGTAATGAACTAAAATTTGGTTGCAACTATGCAATCTATTAGTTTTGCCTCTCGTCTACAGCAAATTGACATAGTTATAAAGCTATTATAATAGTGCAACATTCTTGTACGCTGGTTGATTTAGAATACGTGCAATCATAATTTGCGTCCAGTAGATAACAAACAGCTTAATATAATTAATTCTATTGTACTAAAATTAGCCTTATTTTATGATACCAAGTGCCTAAAGTGACGGGCTGAACGACACGTCTGTTCGTAGCACTTGCAGTGCCCAAAGATCTGATACTGCGCCTGTCACCCTGAGATATAAGTTGCCCTTACCCTTCAAAACAGGAACGCAGTAATACTTATAACTACTTGGATGTAGAAAGAGGTAAAGTGGCAGACTTCCATGGACGAACAAGTCGTGCGCCTGGTGGTAAGCGTCACGCCTGTCCATAACAGTTCATTGCCGCTCAAAGGGTACTGCCACTGCGCCCGTCACCCTGAGACATAAGTTGGAAAGTCTCTTGTGCCTGTAATTTCACCAGCACAGATATGTAAGGTGGCATTATTACCCTGGACGAACTCTTTCACAAGGGACTCTACAGTAAATACACAAGTTTGGTGTTCCGATATACCTTTTTTATAATCTGGAATAAAGAGCGGTCTCTTTGATTTGCTATCAGAACACTAAGTCTAGGTACTAATTTAAAATGGTCTCTGTTATGTGTCCATAGAGTGCAGGATTTTGTACGTTCGGTATTCTGCTAAAAGTTAAAAGCAGCTTGTCAGTGGCTAGCCATCGAGTTACGATTTTATATATTAAATTTTTTGTTATAAATATTTAAGTACGCATTTGATCTCCATCTCACCTCATATTCCACTGCCATTGCCATTTTTTGGAATTTTGCTCTTCAATAATGTCAATGGCACTTATTTGACGTTTCTTTAAATTCGTTTTTACTTACAATTTAAGTACTTATCGTCGTCTTCGCATACTTTGTTTTTATTGCTTTTGTCGAAGAAACATTTATAAACTTCTTGCTGAAATATATATTAAAGTAATACAGTATCTGAAAGAAGTAAAATATGACTAATTAAAACTACAAACATTATTACTACATTTTACACAACATTTTTATCTTCGTCCTGAAAAATTACATACAAATCACATACGAGATATTCACTCTAAGACGACGTTATATTGATGATCGAGTTTAATTTAATAAAAAAAAATACATTTAATTTGCATAGTATATTGCTGATTAAACGAGATCAAAATTATTTCTACATTTTTATTGAATTGATATTCAATTATTTTTTATGAAATTACTCCATTAGTTTGTTATAATTATGGATACAAAGAACACTTAGACACTTAGAAAATCCTTCAATCCGGCCGGATTCGAACCGACGTCTTCTAGCAAATTATGCCAGACACTATGGCAACTAAGACACGGAACGAACCAGCGGAGCTGACGAATTTGTCTATGTGCTTGTAGTCGTACTTTATATTTGGTTTTCAACGACTTTTTAGCCGTAGCGCCATCTATGAGAAATCTGTGAAAGTATTTCGTCACCCAGTTAGATATCTTTACAACAACCAGCCCGGGCTAGAGATGTTACTCACTGAGACGCTATTCACTGTATTTTTAGCCGATTAAAATTACATAAATGCGTTGTAATTTCTATAGTAGTTTTAGGCAACATCGATCGTTAGTGATTGACTGAATGAACGCTATCACTGCCATTCCACTGACACTATTGAGACTCAACCGCCATTGCAATTAGATTTTAGCAGAATAACGAATTATTATCATAATTGCAATATAGTCTCAGTGGAGGCTCTATATCGCAATTATAATATCTATTTTCAAATTTCTGTGAAACACTTCACGGCCATTCTGCTGAGCAAAAGATTTTTCTTCTCCCACCACTACACTATCTACTAAACTCAGACGTTTAATACTAATACGTGTAATGTAGTTTATATTTGTTAAGGTATTCTGATAAATAAACGATTTTATTATTATTATTATAAAAAAAACTGGACTCAGTTCTACGTGGCATACATCAATGGTATCAATGTCATTAAAAATTATCAGTAAGTCAGTGAGCAGTAACAAAAGGGCAAAAATAAAAGGATTTAACCCCTTTATCAGTGCGTTTGGCCGGTAATGAAAAATGACCAGCAACGTCGTTCCGGACCGATAATAGAATGTTCACGAATGACGACTGAGTGACCCCGATTCGCAAAAATAACGCTAATTTTTCGAAGCTGATGATTTATTAGGGGTTAAACGGATTTCAGGCGCATCGGATAAGGTCCCCCACAATGGGCGTGACATGTAAATAAAATTGATAGCTCGGCATTTTTTGCGGGGTTTTTTGTAGTATTTTGTTGTTGTTGTGCATTGGAATTGGGGCATTAACAGTTTTTGAGATAAAAACATTTGTTTCCTACAATAAAAGTTTGTTAGCCTTTGGAATTTGTGAACAAGCGCTTAGTATTCTGTTTTACAACATGTATTTTATTACTATACAGGATTGCAAATACCTTTAGGAAAAATTAAAGCGTACATGGTGCGTATCGTTTTAAAGAAATGTAAGAAACAGATAACAAGAGATTAGCAAATCGCAAAGAAAGTATGACTATGACAGTAGCAGGATGACTGCCCTTGTGTTATATTGAATTAGTAGTAAAAACGTGCGTTTTATAGAATAAAATTTGGTCAATTTAAATGAGTGTTTGTGTGTGTGTGTGTGTGTGTGTGTGTGTGTGCGTGTGTGTGTGTGAGTGTGTGCGTGAGTGTGTGTGTGTGTGTGTGTGTGTGTGTGTGTGTGTGTGTGTGTGTATGTGTGTGTGTGTGAAGCAGCAGACCTCCTTGTGAAAGAGTTCGTGCACGGAAGTATTGACACTTTATCTACATATTTATGCCGCCAAGCAGTGATGCTAGTATTTTTTATAGGCGTGTCGCTTTTCACTAGGGACACGACTTGTTCGTCCCGTCACTTGATATCATAAAACAATCTCACCGAAAACACTTGGAAATCACACCATAAACCTTGTAATTGGTTTTTTGAGATTCATATAGCGAGACGGGGTACCCGGGGTATGACCGACTTAATCATGACAGTGGTTTTTTTGTTAGTATTGAGTACCTCGAAAAAATTGGTCTAGGCCCGCGATGTGTTCAAGCACTTTGAGTGAACAACATTAATAAGATATATATAAAGCTTTATAGTTAACCACCAAAACAGTTTTAAGGCTTATACCTTCACGACACAGCTTCGCATTATAATCAATGTAAAATGATCATCACCACACAAAATTAGATCCAATCCCTTTGAGCTCCTTTAAGACCTTCTGAACGACTTGCCATATTTGTTAATAGTCTTGTACTCTTTCCTTAAGGAACCCTAAAACGCTCGAGAGTAAATTGTTATAGTCTGTATGCCCCTTCAAGATAAGAGGGAAATGGAATAAAATTATGTTACAACGGAATTATGAAGTAACAACGAACATTTTGGGGACCACAAATTGTTACAAAAAGTTGGAAGATAACTGGCATATGTTTAAGCTTTTGGGAAAGTTGGAATTATCAGCATACAATATATTTTTCACCTCACTACTTCGGAAAGGCTTTTTTTTCTCATTAGAAAACTGCGCGCAAAAGCGCTTTTTGCACGCTAGCGTGCAAAACTAACGATAACTAATTTTGTTTATTAAATTATTTTAATTCGTCGAGGAACTAAAATAATTTCAATAATCACACAAAATTATACGTAGAAGCAAGAATGAAAATTTATGAGCTGCAAATTTAGAACGCATCCGAAGATAAACTTATTTTTTTCAAATTTTCATTTTAATCACTTCAATTGCAATACTTGGGATTGAATTGTAATGTAATAAATTGAAAAGAAACAAAACATGAGCAGTGACGAAAAATTGATTTGTTATAGTTCAACTGATTTTCTTTCATCATTCACCATTTTCCTCACTATGGTGAGTGAAAAGTTGTTTTGCGTCTCGTGACTTGCAACCTTCGCTACGCTCAGGATTCAATTTTTGAACCACATGATTCGCTCGTGGTTCAATTAGTGACCTACGCTTGCTCAAGTTTCAATACAAGCACTCGCGCCAAACAACAACTTTGCGGCCTTGCATAAATAATAACTATTTTTAAAATTGGACCACATAATTTTGATATTTTTGTTTATGTCAATTATTTTGTTATTTGTCAAGGTTAACCTTCAAAACCGGAACGCAGTAATGCTTGACGGCAAAGCTATGTAAGGTGGCAGTATTTCCCTGGATGAACTCTTAAAGAATGAGCTTTCTTGCAACCAAAAACACATTAATTATATTTGAACGAAATTTCGCTTGAAAACTGTGTAAGTAAGACAGATACCACAAATCTGAATATCTTTCATTCGCACGTGAATTTTATTTAAAAAATGTGAACAATGTGACAAATAAGTGAGTTTCGGGATCGCATTATTTAACTTTGCTACTCCATCGCATCGTACGTAGTATTACTTCCTTCAGGATAATCTTTGGTGCAATGATGATTAATTCAGTTCAAAAAAGCCAATTACACTATATAGTTTACAGTATGTACAGAAAATACGAAATCTTTTATTCAAAAATAAATAAAGCAAGTGCGCTGGCCGCAGCTTTATAATATCAATTAAAATTTTATGCAATTCGCCATTGTTCCGTTATTCGAATAAATGTTTTCATAAAGAATTATTTAATTAAATTTCCGAACGTTCGAAAGTTAATACTCAAGAGCTTACGCCGCAGTTGAAACGATTAACGTATGTATGTTTACAAAAGATATTTCAACAGTTTATCTGAAACTATGATGTTAGACTGCTAGTGTTGGTGCACAGCTCAAGTATGAGACTCGATGTTTCATAATAAAATGTTATTAAAGACAGTAGCCCCATCCTACACAGCGGTTTGTCTATAAAAGGTATTATAAATGTACTAATTTGAGAATTATACATTTTAATGTTTCTTGCAAGAATTATATTATTAGTATTTAACGCCCGAAGAAAGAGAGGGGTTCTATATTTGAAACCTATGTACGTGTATTCACGGAAGAAAATAGAAATGAAAGTGCCTAGAGCTTCATTTACTATCAGAACCGCTGTTGCCTAAACTCATATATTCATAACTTGAAACAATAAGAAATCTTGATAATGATCTGTCGTAGTTTCAAATTTAAAAAAGTTTGGACTGTTAATATAATTTAAATTTTACCCTGTTGGTATAACGTTGAAAGTTCAATACCATCAATAAGTTCAATACCGATTATTATTGCAAGTCACGTTTTGATTTTATATTGAAATTACAATCAACGTGCTGTCATCTAGCTGTTAATAGCTGAACGACGACGAATTCGAGATGTTTAGTTAGTTCTTCAAAAAGAAGCGACCATATGGCAGCAGTAGAAGGTTTACTTTTAATTCTTGTAACAAAAAAATTTACGATAACTAGAAATTTTAAAATTTATTAAAAATAAATAAAATAATACTTAATGATGATACGACACCACAATCGAGCGTATAATGATTCAAAGTGCGACTGTCACTTTTGCACTCCAAAATAGCGAAATAAGGCATTTTTCTACGATTTTCGACGTATTGCGCGAGATAATTGACATGTGCAAAGCAAAAATGGCGGACTGAGCTCAAGTTTGCGGAACTCCGCGAACGTTGACACAGTGTCACACAAACTGTGTTCACTTCGACTATATGTATGTCCTGTCTGGCTGAATGTCTATTTGTGTTGTCATAGCTCCTAAACAGATGGACGGATCTCATTTAAAGATCATCAGATCTATTCCCAGTCAGTGTAGGGGTATCAGTAATAAATTTAATATTTATAATTGAGACTTCCGCTTGTGCAAGTGACTTGAAATTTGACATACTGTGAAAATCCGAGGACATTACAGTAATATGCTTTGATCTGATGCGGCAACCCGAACAATTTGCAGACTATACCAAATCCTGTACCAATTACAGTAGAGCTATAGTGTTTGGGCTCATTAAATAGATGACGAGTTTTTAGCTTATATAAGATGGCTTTGACATTTCTTTTAAATCAATTTTTTTAAATTTAATTTTGAACTTTTGCATAATGACGTCTGTATGAGGAATATATGAAATTTAATGAGTTGTCGACAATGAATTGATTTAAGGAATGACAATAACATTAAAGGATTGCGTGTTTAGGTAAAAAAACGAAGTAAAATTCAACGATTTAACCCCCAGGTAAAGGTTAAGACACGTTCAAAAGATAAATGTAAAAGAAAGACAAGATTAAGAATCACCATCTATTCCGAGCCATTTCGGACGACATGCGAATGCCATTAATTTTATAGGAGTCTGAAGGCGTAACGCGTCACTCACGTGTCGCACGGATATAGACAATGGAACTGTTCGGCTTGAAACATTTTTTATTTGTGATTGGCAAGAATTTGGTTCATGATATTCACATTTTGTCTCTGAGTGATTGTCACTTGTATCTACTTCAATTATAGGCAAGTAATACACATAGAGTGAATAATATCTATACTTCGTTGTTTTAGCTTTAGACAGAAATAAATTTTGAGTCTTTGATCAGTAGCCATTTCAGTCAGTGAATGAAGCCATGAATACCGGGAAACAAAGTGCTCAATAAAATTACTGGATACTGTTTTCCGTAGTATCTAAATATTGAAGATTAAATAGAAATTTCTATCTAAGTTGCATTACTAAAACTTGAAGAGACAGGGGGTCCAAGAAATAGCGGATTTTATTTTTAAATATTATCATACTATTGAGTCATTTGTAAATGTCGTTTGCCGTAAATGTATTATCTTATTTTTGGTGTGTAAGTAGCAATATGTAAGCTGACTATTCTGATCTTTGTGCACCATCGCAATATACAGCACACTGTCTAGGTATACGAACGACGGCAGTGTAGCATTTAGTCATTGTCTTTCGATTCATGACTTAGAATAAGTGATAACGACTATTTTATCAATATTTATGTAGCTGTAAGGAAAGTTGAGTACTTTTGAATAAATAACTTTATACAGGCTGTTGTTATACAGATTTCGTTGATACTGTAGTGACAACTCCCAATAACATGATCCAATATTTCTGGACCCGTTCTGCTTTTATTGCGTATTATGTTTCTTTATTTTTTTTAAATTTTTGTTGTTTTTGTTTTTTTTTCGAATTTTGTGTTTTGTTTCTTTTTTCACAAAATTCGGGGAGCATAATATTAGTAAATAAATATGACTGTTTATAAAAACAACAGAAACTGATTATAAAATAAAGTTGGCGTAGTGTTTATTGGAGGTACCTATCGATCTGATAGAAACTTTAAAATATTTCTGTACGGGAATTAGTTATACTTTCTAATACCAGTGAGGAAAAAAAACGGTTAAAACAGTTAACAGTCCTTTTGTCTCATAGCCTGACAAATGTATGTATGTGTGACATTAAGCGATTCTCGGTCAGGCTACGAAATGGCGTCGTAGCTTTAGGTAATGGTGCACGTATTCAACGCTATCATGAAACACGTGTATACATTAACTTGTGTCAATAAAGGCTTGGCATAGTTTGGTTATTATAATAAGGGGACAGGCAGGTTACAAATAGAAATATTGATAACTTGAACCCAAAATGCTTTTTACTATTATAATTACTCAAATAATTAGTATGAAAGTACTACTGCCACCTTACCTATTTCTGCCACCAAGCAGTAATGCTCGCATTACTGTGTTTCGATTTCAAACGGTAAGGGTATTGGTGAAATTACAGGCACATAGGACTTGTCAACTGATGGCTCAGGCTGACTGACACAATGGCAGTGTCCTTCAGATCTTTGCGAATTAAAGCTCTGAGTGGCACTGCAACTACTAAGGCGTGTCGCTTAACACCAGGTGCACGACTCGTACGTCCTGTCAGTTGGAATCATAAAAAAAAACCCTGTGTACATATGCCATGACGGAAATCACATCTAGGCGACTCCGTGGACTTTGGTAGCGAACTACGGTCACCAAATGACTTAGTGTTTACACTACGTGGCATACCGCCTTCGGCGGTTAAGCGTAGCCGACCTGTCGACCTAGTGTCAGTCGAATGTAGTGGAAAATAAGTGGAAGAAGTTGGTAGCGATATATTATTTGTTATAGAAAAGTGCAAATTCGAAGACGTTATTATAAAATGGTGATGAATAAAGTATTGCAGTAAAAGATCGACTAGGTTGTAATGTGTAGATGGTAGTGCACATAGTGCATCGTAATACACCATGGTAAAGGTTCGTAATAAACTTGCATTAACTTTACAGCGAAATGAAGCTAAGTAAATGGTTTACTGAGGTGTTTGTTGAGACGCCTTCATTGCATAGTGCTCTTTCTTTATGGAAAATAAAGATAATTTAGAAAATTACCATTTTCCATTCAAATCGATGAAATATCTGGTGCTTATATGCATAAAAATTAAACTACATATTATGCCCGTGGATTTTCAGAGTGAATACTGTGATCGTGAATTTAATAAAACCCTAAAGATCTTCATCATATGTAAATTTACACGGTATCGTGAATAGCAAATTCCAATCGGTCACAGTCTATGCTCAGCGAATAAAAAGTGTGTGTAAAAATGAAATAGCTTTTTGTGGTAAAACGACCAAACAGTCACCATCAATTTGTATCCGTTTAATTGAAAACCTTTCAAACAAATCGTCGAGCATTGATTTAGCTAGCAAACAAAGCTCTAGATAAAATGGTTGCTTTATAAAAGCTGTAGTGGTCATTACAGAGTTATTGAGTCTCCTTTTGTTTTATTTGTATTTGATTGTACCGATATATTACTGAAAGCGGTCAATAGTTTACTGTAATTGGGGTAGTGAAGGCTTAGTGGGAATAATTGAGGACAGGAAAGCATTTACAGAATGAGATATCATGTAGATTATTAGTATTGTTACGGAACATTCATTGCTTGAATTGAACATTCATTATATTATCATAGAGTTCCTCTGTAAATGCTAGGCTTTCATTGACAGTAGAATTCTTCGAAGGACTCTGACTTCGAGGACGCCATAACTTAAGGTCCTAAGAGCCTATGAACACGGCGTTTTGTTTACGCGTTGCGATGCGCGTTATCGCGATTCATTTGCAGCCAGTAAACCTTTGCAAGCGTTCGCAAATTTGACCACGGAAACTTGGCCTCACTAGATTACGGCTATAACATAAAATATTATTTGTGTAAGTAGTTTGCTATTCAGATTAATATTCTAAATTCTAGAGTATATTCTTAAAGCAACATTTCGTTGCGTTTTAATAGTCAATGTTGTCGTGACATGTCGCCGAAAGCGCACGCGGTAACGATTACTTTTACTTGTGCTTGTAATCATAAAAATCATAAACAGTCATTTATCCAAAGAAACAATACGTAATATCTCTAGTTTGTTAGGGTGTTATTTATAATCATAATGTAAGAAATTTGGTTTCAACATGAAATCAATCTATAACATACTTGTAACAAGCACAACTTTAACATGCAATTAGTTCCATCACGCCACTGTTAGATGGCATTAGTTGTACTCTGAAACGCGCTGTCGTTTTGTTAACTTCAATATAAGTCATCTCATATACTTTGAATTGTAGGTGCTTTCTGCCGCTGTGGCATTTATACGACACTGAACGGTACTCAAGTATTTGAGAAGATTCCGTCCTATTTCTGCTACTTTAAGGTTTGGCACTGAACTGTGTGCTTTCACGCCAGTGAGACATACTGTTGGGTCCATAACCCTGTAAATTTACCCTTTTTGATATTCGAAAACATATATCTTCAGTCAAATATTTAAGTACGTCTCAATTTTTCACTCTTTGTTTTTTCAAACCAAAATCAGACATTTCTAATAAACAAATAAATATTTTGTTGAATCTAGAGTGGCTTTGAGACTTGAAGTAAATTAATTTGCTCTTGGATTAAATATTTCTGTCTTGTAACTAAAATACACTTTTGAGACGTTTTTTCACTACTATCAAGTAAGTATTCTCTAGCGTCTATAGGGAGAGGATCATTTTGTTGGATTTAATAAATTTGTCTTCATAAAAAGAATTTTGTCTTTTTCTAAGTAATCTGTTTTTACCGTGTAGTTACATTCAATGCGTATAATTTTTATATTTATTTACATTTTTATTGTGTTTGTACACTAAAAGCAGTTTTTTTGTAAACTACACACTCTTACAAAAATAAAACGGTTTGTTACTTATTTGTTGTTATTAAATTTTAAAACACCGGAGAATTAAAAGTTAGCAAACTTTCTTTACTGTCCAAATTCCAAGCGTTTCCTCTTCCTGCTTTGAATGATGTTTCTGATATAAATCCCAAGAGGAAGTGAAGAAAGTTTTTTTTTATTAAAAAGGCTTATCCTACTTTCGCTTGCACCACGAACATACTGCGGAATGGGCTTTTATGATGCTATAAGATGATGATGATGATAGGAGGATGCTAAAATATAACCTTTTTGTATCGAATTCTTAGGTTTTTGCGATTGTTACATATAGGAAATCAGCCGTGATCATAGGACCTATTAAAGGGTTCGAAACTTT
Organism: Hyposmocoma kahamanoa; assembly: GCF_003589595.1. Taxonomy (NCBI): domain Eukaryota; kingdom Metazoa; phylum Arthropoda; class Insecta; order Lepidoptera; family Cosmopterigidae; genus Hyposmocoma; species Hyposmocoma kahamanoa. Next base: position 9,738,748 of record NW_020654080.1, on the reverse strand, counting down.
ATTTTCTTTGAAAAAATTGTTTCATTTCCAATAGATTTTCAAAGTTTCACCTTCTTCAATCGTAATGTATTACAGCGTATTAAATCGGGTGTATTAAATCGTTTACCTTTACACACGAACGCGCGTTTGCACCGCTGCAAAAAGTCACCGTGTGTAATCACTCTTAAGTGTTAAAATGTCACGCAATTCTGGGGACCTACTCTCGAAGTACGAAATCCGTAGTTATGGCCGTTTTCCCTATGGAAGACCTACAGACTTGAGTTTCTAGGGCTAGAACTACTAGAACTAATAATGTATGACAATGCGATTTGACAGTTTCAAACGGGCCCGTCTTTTCGTTGACGGACTTCGAGACTAGTCATCCATAATGGGAAAACGGCCGTAGATACGGATTTCGTGCTTTCAGAGTAGGGCCCTTGTACACTATTTTCAACACAAGTGCATTGCAACCAAACTAATCGAATCTGTGGAGCTAGCACGACAGGGAGCGACTTAACGCGAGAGCGACATAAAGCGTGAGGTCTCTATGTGAATCTCGAATTCAAATATGGGGAACATATTAAACGAAATTAATGCCATTTGAAAATGTGTACCCTATGGTATACGTGTTCTATTTAGTTCAGTTGAAATATCATCTCATCACGCCTTGAACCTCTGCAACTGCGTAGAGATGTTGCATCGCTTAGCGCCTTTTACCGCATGTACCATGGTGAGTGCTCTGAGGAGCTGTTCAACCTCATCCCCCCTTCCCCGTTCCTGCTCAGAAGCACGCGTGCTGGCCTTCGTAGTCACCGTTTCACTACCTGCCGAATTCCATCGCGTACTAAAAGGTTCGGTGGCTCCTTTCTCTGCCGCACGGTTGACAAATGGAACTCCCTTCCGGCACATGTCTTCCCTCCCTCTTATGATATGGGGTCCTTCAAGCGAGGCGTGAAGAGGCATATTGTAGGCAGGCAGGGTGGAGGCGGCTAGTGCAGTGAGGATTCCATCGCTGCACTAGGTTCCTTCGCGTTTGGATACCACTTTCCACTTAACATCAGGTGGAGTGGAGTCATTTGCCTGTCAGGTATTAAAAAAAAAAATAAAAAAAATAAATAAAAAAGTCACTTCTATATGTAAAGTATCTATTGGAATGCAGCGGTTTTCTTGTATTTTTTTTCTATCGTGAAAATTATTACGAATCTTGTTTACACGCCGTATACTAATCAGTGTATATCCTCAATGTTATTATATATTTTTTCCAAAGTGATTGTTTCACCACTTTCACTGTTATGCGGAATCAACAAAAGCCATTTGAGGTAGTATAGACTTTTAATGTTGCTCTCGCGCAAGTCGCTTCCTGTCGTGTTAGCCCTACTGATACTTTTAAATATAATATGAATTGGGTACAAAGGAGGCTTTTCAAAAAAATATTATATGCAATAAATGTTATAGTTTAATTTACCACGTCATATTTATATTATAACTACTACTTACAGTTGTGAAAGCACGAACCCACGTGTACTTCTCAGCGGATGCAAGTTGTTCCTTCTTATCAAAAACTCCTAAAGTCGATATCACTGCCAAACTCACCCCTAATATAACTAAGAACACTAATGAAAAAATGCACAATTTTGACTTCATTGACACTACCATTGCCATTATGGATCACTGTTTATTATTGTCCCGTTTCGTATCTTCCTTTAAGTCTATTTGGTTTTGTTTTAGAGGATCCAGCGTTTGCTCTTTTCAGTTTTACAAAGCACAATTTCCAGATTTTTAAAACAGGTATCTCTTCCAAACTAACCGCAAGATAAATTTAAATTCACGAATATGGATTCAGATGTAAATAACTTTGAGTATTTATAGTATAATTTAAAACAAAAGGTATTGCGAAGTGTTGCCTGCCACTTATGTCATTCTCATGGAATACTTTTAGGTGTACTTGCATGGGCTCAGATTTTAGACAGAGACTAGACGTCACAGAGACGCACGTGTTGGATTAAAAATTTTACGTAAATAATTGTATCGGTGACAGAGATGGGCAGTGGGCTAAAACCCTAACAACCCGCCCAGGTTTTAACCGACTTCTTACCCAAAGTACTGGCCGGATTTTAACCCATTTCTGCCTAAAACCATGGGCGAACACGGTGGAATTTGGTATAATTCCATACTTACTATAAATATCGATTTGCAATAAGTGTAACGACTTTGTTAGAGTAAGTTTTGAGGTATAATTTGAAATGCGAAGGTAGTTACAGAGGGCTTGTATCGTACACTACAACAAATAAGTGTTCAAAGTCTCTATAAGTGCATAACAATAAAAGTTGTTGCTAAATATTCTTGTTAAAGTTAGAAAACGCTATAAAACAAAAACCTATTGATTCGTATCACGTTGAAACGCCTGCCAAAATAATAATAGCAAGTCAGTATTCTGTGAGCGTATGGCGTTTAAACTTAAAGGAGTTTATCCAAGCACTTCAGTAGCAGCTAAAATTATAATTATGCCAATTTGCTCTGTAAATTGTTACTGAAGTTGCCTTCGTATCTCCCGTATAAATCGCTCAATCTAACTAGATGACGTAACTACATAAATATTAAATGAAAGTGGTTCTCGGAATTTTCCCTCGCGGGTTAACTTTTACATTTTAGTGATTATAATAATGATACCTAATTAAACGACTTCTTATGGATTTTCAGTTAATAAAAATCGTAGCATTTTAGCAGGCAAGACGAGTTTAGGTATAAGTTAAACTGCATACTATATAACAACAGAGTCTTACTTTATTTTGGGCATACAATGAAGATACAAGAAAAAAATAAATAGACACTTATCTAGTTATTATTGTATTCATACAAATTTTGAAGTTAAATATTGTAGTATCTACAGATTGTTTACAGTATGATAAGAAGCAAGTAAACTAGAAAATATCTCGTGTGACTGGTAGGACAATTTTACATACCAATCATATCCTCAAAATAATGCAGTTTTATTTTAATCTGATCGGTTATTTTTCTTTTTTATTTTTAAGGTCTAATTTCGACGCCCTATTTTCTTAAACACGTATCTTATAAAGAGCGATTATACAAGCGATGGCAAAAATTTCTATTTACTTTAAATTTTATAATAATGATGTCAATTTGATGCATTTCTTAAAAACCAGTGTGTAAATATAAAAGAATATGATGTGATATCAGCCTGCTAATTTGTATATAAAATGCAATTTTTGCATTTCAGTTATTTTGTGCTTTAGATACGAGTTTGAGAAAGTACTTGCGACAATTTGAAAATAATAAATTAGTCGATTGTCATTTTATTCATTCATTTCTTTTAATTTGAATTTGCGTTCTTGTAAATTTCGCAAAAAAGTTTTATTTAGTTATGAAATATTTTATCTACTGTTACTAAATATAATATTATAACATTTTCAGCTGATTTTGCTTTGTTGCAAAATAAAATGTGTTTTTTTTGGTTATTTCTCCATAAAGTTTCAATAAGGCTATACTAAATCGATGTTAAGTGATGTTAATTTAAATGCTACTTATTTATTTAAGTATACACGTTTTCATTTTATTTAAATATAAAATGAAAACGTGTATATAAATAAGAGTTCATGGTAAGGCGCCAGGTAATGTAGCAGGCATGTTTCTTCTCCTTACAAAACCAATGTTTGTTGACATTTATTCTACATCGAATTGGGCTAGTCTATAGGTATATTCATACTGGTTATATTATGTTACTTACCATTGACGTATTGAAATGATTAAAACTTCAAATTATTGTGTTCAGTCATCGACCTGTTCAGTTGCCAGATATTAATCGCAGCGCAATGTATCGTCGCTTTTCCAATTTGGTACTTTGTATATTTTTCCTTTGTAACAAAATAAAATTCAAATTATGTATGATGATATTAAAAACACACCGAGACATTTAAATATAAAATGAAAACGTGTATACTTAAATAAATAAGTAGCATTTAATTAATTTCATCATTTAAGTAATAATTTCTCCTCTCGCAGTGCTGGTAATGTTATGTACAGCATTTTTAGGGTTTTCATTTCAGACTATTTTACGATTACTACAATTTAAATATTCATTTTCATTCAAATTATTCGATTAGGCTATTGATAATACTAACCTCAAAGTCATGCCTGTGATGAATTTTGTTCGATGGAAGTTGGGAGAAGGGAGAAGTGATTTGAAATTAACAAAATTACCATACAAAAACTTTAATTGAATAAACGGAATGTTTTTTCGTACACATACATAGACAAGTCATAAAAGTATATATGAAAAATAACCTCACTTTTGAACTACCATTTTTCATATAGGTACGATTTTACGATGCTATTCAAATGAATATTGTTGGAAAAAGTGGAGAACTTCGAAATATACGTAATATAACTTCACGTGAAAGTGTTACTTATTCGAGTTATTGAGTGATTGCTTAAGAATTTAACAAACAGATTTGTTTCCTTTTTGTTGTAAATGGATTAGAACAGACTATATTTATGTCAATTACCTATTTAAATTCTAGTTATGCGAGCAGGTTGTGGACCTACTCTAAATAATGGGCATTGACAAAAAATGTTCTTTTCCTATACCATCATTGGTTGCCGTTGCTGGGCACGGGCTGCATTTTGTTATTAAAACATTCAATGTCGAATTTGGCTAGAGTATGCGAGGTATCTATAGAGTTGACCACATGTAAGATGAACGGAGGTGGGATGAGAAAACCATTTGTACCAGTATGTACTTAGGTAATTAGAATTGTAATATTAAAGGCCTATGAACTAATTTTCCTGTAGTTGAACTGAGAACAGTTAATTACTTCGAAATTTAATAGCTTTACAACACTCGGGAGTGCGAAATAGAGCTATACAAAAACCACAAAGTACAATAATTTCTTGGGCTTGTGTACGGAGGCTTGATTATCTTCACGTCTGCGGTTCTGTTAACTGTCTACTCGATGAAGTAAAGTGGGTGGTTTTTGATGTTTATTTTTAGTATATAACATCCCACCCTGGATGTAATAAGGCCACATCTGCAAAATAACAACTTTTCAGGAGAGAGGTTTAAAGATTCTACGAACGAAATTCATCGATAAGATTTTTATGATAAAATAGGAGAGTGATAAAATTTCATATATACATAATTTGTTGCATGTAGTTAGTATTATTTTTGTAACTTTCATATGATAAAAGCACTTTTGATGTATGATCACATGTAGCGTTATTATGCCAAGGGTACGACATTAATTAGGAAGTTTTACGTACACGTAACATATAAGGTGCAAAAATTAAGTCCGGATAAATATGGAGTTGCCGGTTATTTTTTAAGTTAGTAGTATCGAGTGCTTTGGTTTTCTCGCTTGTTACACATAGGAAATGAAACTCCGGATTTAAATCGCGTATATTTGTTTTTTCAAACAAACCGACGTTTCAGGCCCTTTACAGGTCCCATGGTCACGGTTAACTGTGTGTAAATTTTACAATGTTATTTTCATCTACAATAATAATGAAGACGTACCAAATATTGGACACGTAGTATTTATGTGGTCTGTGGGATACGTGCACAATACTGGATACCCCGCTATAATGAAAACTAAACAACACCATCTTTATTTAAAAACTAAAACAATTTCGTCAATGTAAGTTATCAATATTTTATTAATTGTCTGCGCCATTTTTGCCATCAGTTCGCTGTCAACATTCATAGTGTATTTTTCCCTTAGACTATGGTTTGGTCCATTCTTTAAGATTTTTCCGTTCGACGATTTTTTGAGGTCTTGAATCCAGAACGCTGTTAAACAGCGTTCTGAATTCAAGTACTGTAAGTGATATTATATTTTGTGACAGTGTTAAACACTACTAGCTAGGCGCATAGATAAAATACAGAACTAAACCATTTAAGCGATAATTGCGCAGGGTGAAATTTTTGTAATCGATTATTGTACAATTAGGTAGTTACCTCAATGTTGGATACCTAGGTATCCACATTACTAGATATCCGATATTGGGGTACCTACATCACTGGTTGTATAGTGTCTTTCATATTTAAATGCTTAATTATTTGTTTAGATGGGGGATCATTAAAAAAAATGATCGTGTTTGTCGAGAAACCGACAATTGGCGGAGCACAGTCGGGCATAAGCCGAACGCTCGGCGCGCGCTCGTTCGAGGTTCGTAAGTCAGTCCACACTACACGAATTCGCGCTTAGCTCGTGCTCGGCTCGTAAGCGTAGATGCACCTTTAGGCTTCCGGTATTGCTTTGGAAATGGAACAATTTTTTTGGATCTAAACTAAAGAAGTCTGCAGTCTGTGAACATGTCATGAACATACCTGCATATTAAATTAAGTTTGATAAATCCCAAGTATTCGCAAAAGAGTGCGAGAGACTATTGTAATTAAAAAACAGCCTAATTTTGCTTTGCTTTGCTTTTTTTGTTAGTTTCTGTTCCTTACTTGTTAGTCTGATGTCATAATTAAGAATGCTAAGTTTCCCTGTTACTGAGATATATACATTAAGACAGATATTAAATTTTATATTGTATTGAATATTGTATATGTTCTGTTGGGGTATCAAATAAATAAATAAATAAATAAAAAAGCATAACTGGTTGATAACCAAAAGGAACATCTCAGTCAGTCGTGATCAAGGAAACCGTAAAGGCCTTGAGACGCTAGTTTTTTTGAAAAAACAAGTATATAAGATTGAAATACGAGAAAAATAAAAAAAAATAGTTTCACTTCCAATATTGATATTTTTTTCATTTCAATAGTGACATAAAAAAAATCACTTAATAGTGTTCTTATCGTTAATAATTGACAAGTTTCTTAATTTATTCAAAATACTTAATATATGAAGACATTTTGTGATTGTATTGCTTCAATATAATTGTAATTGGCTTTAAAAGAATCTGTATCAAATTTATTAGCATCTTGTATTTACAAGGAGTTGTTCATGCAATTAAAAAAGCAAAATTCAAAATCACAATACGAGGTAGAAGATTGACAGCGATTGAACACAGGTAACGAAAGAACTGCGTACTCTCGAATTATTTATATAAACGCTACGAATCACATTGCCAATGAAAAATAAATGTTTTGAAACGCCATTGAATGATGGATGCAGTACGAAAGGTAGTGAACGTGAGTATACGAGTTTTGTGGATCAAAGAGGATTTCATTGTGAGCGCGCTCTATTTACAAACGAAGTTTGTGTATTCTATTTTTAATTTTAACTTATTAAACTTTTCGAAACAAAGCAAAGTTCCGGGCCCTTTAAAAATCCCATTGTCACGGCTGAATGAGATGGTAAAGTCATCAACCAGTAGGGCTAGCACGACAGGGCGGGACTTGCGCGAGAGCGACATAATGTGCGATATACTGTTATTTTCGCATAAAAGTATCTCGCGCTGTCGCTGTCATGCAAGTCGCGGCCTATCGGGCTAGACTTACAGTTACGTCTAAAATTAATGCAAATAACCTTATTTTTCACTATAATTACAAGTTATTAATTAAATACTTTATTTTTAATTTCCCGTAGGAAATTTCAATTTACGCTACTTGCGTTTTACAAAATATTTTATTTATTAAATATATAAATATAAATTTATTATTAATTAAAAATGAAATTACATAAATTTAAAACTTATTAATAAGTAATGCAATCTTATATCTGTTTGGGATTTTTCATCACAGGAAATACTGGATCCCAAACTAGTAGTACGGAGAGACCGTTTTCCCTGTTGAAATTAGGATGTTTTTTAAATTTCAATGGCCTCTGTGTAACAATCGCGAAAACCTAAGAAGTCAATAATCAAACTTTATATAAAATATCGCGTTGGTTGGTTTCTGGCTTTGTACAAGTCTCAGGGGTCACGGATGACTGTCAATTAATTTATATAATATTTTGTAGACAAGATTTAATTTTTTTTAATAATACCAAGTGACGGGACGAATAAGTCGTGCGCCTGGTACTAAGCGACACGCCTGTCCTCTCTCGGAGATCTAATGTTACCAATACCATTCCTCTATTTGAATTAACATCAAACTACGAAACATTACAATTACGAGCGAAAATATTTCCAATAGACCTACGAGTTGGTTGGTCCCGTTGTAGATAGTAACTACAAATACATATTTATAAAACTGGACACGAAACAAAGTTTTCGGATCTGAATTGTGTATAAATTTTGTTTTTCAAACTATGAAGCGCCCAAAAAGTCGGCTTATTTGAAAAAACAAATACTTATATGTGAATGAGATTCGAAAAATATTTTTAATCGTAATCGTAACAATCGTAAAAAAATTAAGAACTCCATATTTTTATTCAAATTATGTATGACACAATACGTCGTAAATGCAATATTATATTTATTCAAAATTAACCTTCTTAACATAATTATATTGCTGCAGTGAGTTCATTCCTCACAGTTTTATTTTATTTACGACCATTCATCCAAATTTAATCCAATTTAACAAAACATTTATGAAAATGATTCAAAAGAAAAAAAAACGCTGGTAGATACGGTGACTGGGACTGGTTGCAAAATGTATAAAACTATTCGAAGATATTCAAAGAAGTCTATTTCAAGAAGCTGGTAAAAGAATGTTAAAACGCGTAGACGTCGAAATGTCTTTGTTGTCCGTCACAACCAAATGGTTCATTCAGGTAATCATTAAACACAGCTATTTAACGTACGTCACATCTCCCTATATATATAGAGAGATATGGCCCCTCTTGGTTATACGGGAAGGGCACTATTACCTGTACAAGCAAATTTGCACAAGGACCTTATCAGTCGGGTCTTGACCCTGGATCAAACCGTTTACACATACTTCATCCGGTGCTCAAAAGGCTAGTACATTTGGTGAGTGACCCCAGGTGTACGTACAGCACCATCCCTGTTGTCCAGATAGTATAGTAATAGTAGAGTAGAGCTTCTTATGAAAGAGTTCATCCAAGCAAGTACTGTCACTTTATCTATTTCTGCCACCAAGCAGTAATGTGAGTATTACTACGTTCCGATTTTAAAAGGTAAAAGAACTGGTGAAATTACAGGTATATCGGACTTGGTACAACTTACGTCTTGGAGTGAAGGGCGCAGTGGCAGTGCGTTACATTTTGGCGATTAAGAGCTCTGTGTGGCACTGCAACTGCTTTAGAAAGGCGAAAAAATGGTCAACTGCCAGTTGGCCTGGCGAATCATATGTGGTCATTAAAATGGTAAGGTAAAGAATTTTTATGAAATCTTGATTTAAAGCTTGAGCTTTTAAAGTCAGTGACAATAGTGTGGGAACGTAGCCTTGGCCACAGTCTAGTGAGAGGTACTATTTAATATTAAACGAGGAATAATATTTATATATATAGAATACGAGGAATAATTAATATTAAACAAGGAATAATATTTGAAGATTTATTGTGAGCGTTCAGTTAGAAGACCCGTCCAGAACCCCCCGATGTTCCTTTAGCAACCACCCTCTTTTTTATCAAGTTCTAAGTCGAAAACCACCCTCTTATTTTTTACAGTTCTAAATATGAAATAATAATATAATCTATCCAGCCTTCGCTACAGTACCTATAGCACTACCACTACTATTGTGTCCTTGGGGACATATGCCATTGAATTTTGTGGCAAATAAGATCTATAGTCCATTTATTTAGGTACTTAACTAAATGTAAACAATCTTGAGATGTCTAGTTGATGAAATGTACATTTATAAAATGATTTTTACTTACCTTCAAACACAAAATACAAATACTTAGCTTCGTATGAAATTGCATGCCTACTTTTATACCTATGGATTTGTAAAGCATATGTTTTAATAAAGGATGTATCAAGATTGTTTACATTTAGTTAAGTACCTAAACAAATGCACTATAAAGCTAAATAGTTGTTTTCGCATTTTTAACCAACTTCAAAAAATGAGGAAATTCTCAATTCGGCTGTATTTTTTTGTATGTATGTTACGCGATAATTTGTGGACCAATTGAACCGATTTTAACGATTCTTTTTTGTTAGAAAGAAGGTACCACATTGTTGGTCCCATTTAAATTTGAAGAAAATATTACACCTCTAAGGGTGGCAAACTAGGAGATGAAACCGTTTTTGTGCATTTTCCAGTAACCGGTTTCAATAAAACTTGGCAAACTGATGCCACGAACTGTTGAGTTTGGTTTTTTTAGTACTCTGTACTGAAATTATGATTAGACAAATTATTTAACATCAACGCGCTATGCGATTTGACAAGATATTTAATTAAACACCCGAACCTAAGTTAAGCTACAAATGGAGCCGTTGAGTGAGATGTCTAGGCTATTAGTTCAATGACTTACTAAACGACTTGACTGCAACATGTCCATTAGGCCTATTATCTTTAAAAACCGGGTTGTGAAGAGCTAAGTTTCTACAATCAATAGCTTTTCCTTATTTAGAGACAGAAGTCAAGGCACTTTTTACGGTATGAGAAATATGCTAATAAAGCTAGATAATATGGGGTGAATGGACGGTAAATATATAGTTCTTTATGACGAGGAAAGACAAGAGATTCATATGCTAAAAATTCGAAGGTCGCCGTGGTAATTTTTGCTCATATTGAAAATCACACACCATAATCAATCACCAGAAAATGAACTGACACTGCAATCACAAAAATCGTAGCACGCATATCCCGTCGGTTCGCGAGCTAACTTGCTACTAAAAGATGTGGCAAACAGCATCAGCTGTTCGTTCAAGTCGATATCTCAGGCGCCGTCCAGTCTGCCAAGCCGACCTCGTTATCTGGCTTCGTTTCGATGAAAAAAGTTTGCCGATTGGATACATCGCTGTATTATAAGTATTTATTTGGAAAACAGTTAAGTGTTGGCTACTGTAGTCAAAAGCTGCCATTTTGCCAATTCACTTATTTAAAGCGGTTATTCATGTAAAAAGAAAATGAAGACGTGAAAAATTGTGAAATAAATAAACATAAATATTAGACAACATCACTTACGTTGCTATGATCGTAAAGTAAATAACTAAAGCTTTGGTGTTATGAAAATTGGAAACAACGACGGTACCACAAACACCCAGACCCAACAAAATATAGAAAAGTATATTTTTTCTACAATGACTCGGTCGGGGATCGAACCCGGAACCTCAGAGATGGCGACACCATGAAAATCGGTGTTGAAGCCACTCGGCCACGGCGGTCAACATAAATACTTTTCAAAACGTTTCTACGTTTGTCTGACGTGTCGTGTAGTGACGCGTCAGAATGGTATCGGTTTCATACATTTAATATGATTAGATTTATATTAGTGTTGCAATCTAACGTGACGGCTTGTGTTGTGTCACATTAGAAGCGATCTCGATTTGCGTCAGGACGGGTTAGGAGCAGCTGCGTCACGACAGATCAGAGAAGTGTGCACGCACCAGTACTGTGTTACGACGCGTCAGACATTGGGAAACGTATGAACTCTCCGAAAGCAACGACGTTATTGTTCCAAAATATCGTCAAAAGGCGTCAGAGCACTAAATATAGATGTGAACGCTAACCATCATGTCAGAGCGCATCACGACACGATACGTCAGACAAATATAAATCCGCCTTTAATCTCTAACTCTGGTAGTAGATGAAACATATACGTGTACGTTTATGTTCTTATGGATATTATTAGACGTAATTGAAAGTTATAAGAGGTTGCAGAGCCTTAGCGAAATGAGAATGCAGAAGGCTCGGTCCACAAGATTTATTGTAAGAAATGTTAAGAGGAAAGAAATTGTAACTAATAAAATGATATAAAGGAAAGATGCTATTATTATAAAACGTTCCATATAAAAGTAACTAACACAATACACAATATCGATCTTAGTAAAATAGATCGTTAAAAAACGGAAATCATACCTTGTATTAATTCTAAAATTATAGAAATAGAAATCAGAATAGCTCATAGTTTATTAGTAATGTGTCATATGATTTTCTGTGTATGTTTGATGAATAAAGTCCCATTTATTTTAATTCCAAGGGAAACCTTCTGAACCTTCTGAATCTGAACTGCCTCTGTGGCCGAACGGTTACCGGGAGTAATATTTGTGTAGGCACACTTATTTCTGTCGCGAGTTTTGGGTGTAATTTGTGGTTGTCTACTTGCGTGTCCATAGCACCCGCGATGTAAGGTTTCAGGGTTCACTCAAAGTGATGAAACAATTTTTATGTTACTATTATTACAAACAAATATGCAACTTTATATAATCTCACTACAGTTTAAATTAAACCAGTATTGAGAAACGAGGAATTTTAATATTATGTAAAGCCTTAAAGAATATTAAAATTTCTTCATTTCTCAAGAAAAAGAGTAAGCTCATAAAGCGGGAAAATCCCGACTATTTTGCGGTAAAACTTGACGGTATCTAGTGCAAACTTTGTGAAGATAGCCCAACGTGTCT
>NW_020654080.1:9492734-9726324 GCF_003589595.1 Hyposmocoma kahamanoa | reverse complement strand
CTTGACGGTATCTAGTGCAAACTTTGTGAAGATAGCCCAACGTGTCTCACATAATCAACTAGAAAAGGCTTCGAGTGAGTACGGAAATTTGATATTCCTAGGAAAATGATAAAAGTGGAGATAGGTACCATGAAATGATACATGTAGAATTAATGAAATATATATATATATATATATACCCCATAAAGCCGTATGTCATTATACTCCAAAACTGTTTTTATCAAATGTAAATCATAAAAATGATATGAACTAAGTGAAACAAATTAAGTATGTGTGAAAATTTAACACTCCTATTTTCGTGGGTAGAATATTTTAACTCTCTGCTTAAAAAAATATCATTTCGCAAATGTGGTCATGTTATACGAAGGGTGCGAATTATTAATACATATCCATTGAATTAACTATTGATGCTATTGAAAGAGGTAATCTATCACAATCTCGAATTTATTTTTTCCGAAATAACGTTTGTTCGAATTTTCATTATCCCGAAAACAGAATTATAACGAAACCGTTGTTCTTTCAGGATATGTTGGATGTTTATCGCCAAGACACGATTAGGTTCGGTTAGGTTACGTTAAGCTAGGTTTAAAAGAAAAAAGCATTTTTCTCTCGAAATTACTTTCAAGGTTATGAAAATTCGAGCAACCGTTATTTCTGGAAAATGCTATTTCGGACTTCTGATAGGTAACTATTAAAAGAATGTTATGAGTTTTAAATAGTTTTCCTCTGAATTTCCTTTTGTGTGACGATGACAATCCGAACATGACTTTGTATTGGGATTTGAAAAACAGGTTCATGGACACGGCCAGACATTCTTTATAATAATAAAGAATGTCTGGCAGTTAAATGCAGAGATTTATAGCGACAATAGAAGCATCTACAGTAATCTATATGATCTGAACAGTACCTACTTCATGAATTATTTTTAGTGTTTCTAACATATTTTTTTTTATGTTGTAGATGGGGGCCAACATCACGTCAAGTATGATTCTTAAACGACAAGCATCCTTAGTCCAAACTGTCGAGTTTTATGCGTTCTTGATTGCATTTAATTCAAGATATCTGTTAGAGTATAAATAGAGAGCGAAGTGTGGAAATTAGATAGGTTTTAGGCTTCAGAGAAAGTCAATTCATAAAGGTGCTTCAAGGTCCTGATCATCAATGTTAAAAAGTTATAAACATATACATGAACGCTTGATAAATAATGAATATCTGTCCGTGTATTTTACCGGTGTTTGTTTGCTTCGTTTTATTTTACTTATTTATAATAAAGGTAAGAAATACTTTTAATGTTCAGTGATTTTTAAGATGACTGTATCTGAAAACATTGTAATCTTTATGAAGCATTTTAATCAGATTTACTGTACTTTGTTGTCAAAAGAAAAAACGCAAATCGACTTTATTCCTAAGATAGAAGAATAAAATTCTCGTAGCAGAATTTGAAAATCGTAGCGGAATTTGAAACCGTAGCTATGTAGAGCGTAATGTACAGTCATGTAGAGGTGATATCCAGATGACTGGCACACATCACGTCTTGTTACATGTTGTCAGTAAAGGTTATAGTGATGTACTAATGCATTTCCATGTCGGTGATATATCATGAAAATAAAAATAAGTTGTGAATAATTTTTGTTTGTGAAAATTATGCTATGAAATTGCTGATCAAAGCTTTTCGTACGTTGGGTTTTTTCAAAATATGTGTAGACAATCAATCTGTTTTCTACTGCATTTGGATGTAATAAGACAGTAAAAGAAGAAATAGGTCGTACAATTCTCGTCATCATAACTTCTTTATGTTTAGAAATAGAAATCCACGTCTTGTGAACTTTATTGATGCCTTTCAACAAATATGGAAGATAACTAAAATAAAATCAAGAGGGGCTGGGCTCACGACCGACGGTTGATCGGGAGACATTTACGTTGATCGATTTCCTTTATTATGGTAATCGGTCTCTACGTTACATTACCATCCAAATGGTACCTGTATGTTTCTGTCTCATGTCAAAAGTTTTTTTCGTCTTCTGGTATCTGATACGTTAAATGTCTTTAGTAAATTTTAAATTCTAAAATAATTTTCTTTATAATACGAGTTTAGCTAATACGTTAAATCACCATTAAAACGTTGTCTGGCATTAAAAATAGCGCTTGAAACAAAAGAATTTTAAACAGTTATTTGGTTCACCTTGTATCAATTTCCTTGTTTGAATGAATGAATGGAAAGTTCTTCATAGTGCAGATTAAAAAATACAAGCACAACACAAAAATATGAGTACATCAGATAAAGTTAATGTAGAATAGGCGGTTTTATTGTCTTTGTTGGACTTCAAAGCAAAGTTTATATAGGTATCTACAACATTAAGAGATGCAAAGGGTACGCAAGAACAGAAAACAAAAGATGAAAGTTTTTGTACATCTTTTAAGGCCCATATCTCAATAATCGTAATGATCCATCACCCGATCATATATATATTTTTAATGATACCATGTGATGGGACGTACAAGTCGTGCGCCTGGTGGTGTACTCAGTGCTTTGAATCACGAAGTTCTGAGGAGTACTGCCACTGCGTCCGTCACCCTGAGACATAAGTTGACAAGTCCCAGTAAATACACGTACACAAGTAAATTCACCAAAGTTAATCGTTACCGACATAAACGGAACAATGTGCCAGACAACCACACCAATTGCCGGGTCTCAAATTAGGGAATTCCCTGTATTACGAGTATTAGAGCGATGAAACTCACTCTTGGGCATTTTTTTTTAATAAAATATAAGTGCGCATTTGATCTAAATCTCACCTGATGGAAAGTGACGATGAGGTTGACGATGGTGCATACACACCTAAATAATGCCTATTACTAATAATGCCTAATGCATTTCCATGCCACAACCAATTTAGAAAAGTTCATTTCTCAATTTGGTTCTATCGGGAATCGAACCCGGGACCTCTTTTTAGTGCCCTAAGCCGTTTCGATCAGTCTCAAACGATGAATCGCGAAGAGGAATCGTCCCGTATATGGATGCCTTTAAACAATAACATTTACTATAGTTCAAACAAACTCAATTCATTTAGGGATGGGCAAATACTAGAGCATTCTTAACATACGAGGGAAAACGTGATGGGTTTACTTTCGTACTGGTGAAATGAAGAGCGCTTGGAATATTTTTCCACTTCACATGAGGGTAATTTATTCGTACAGATGGTTGAATGAGTACGTCCCACGGAATGATTAAAGTAAACACACCATCACCGGAGGGACCACTGTTATTGTGCGTTGAAATTTTCACAATGTAACGGTATTTTGAGGTGTTTTCTCATACAAATTTGATTGTGTTATATTTGTCGTCTTACCTTTGGCAAATATAACGCTTTCACAGTTGGAAAATACGCCTACAGGGGTGCAAAATGTTAGCTAGGTGTGGCTTAAGATTTCAAGATATTGTTTATATATCTTAGTCTGTAAGCGTACTAAGTATATTTTAGAGCCTATGCCGACGCCGTAAACGCGCGTCATCTGCACGCATACACGCCGCAGACGCGCTGTCGTCGCGCACATTTCGATAAAAGATAGTTTTAGATTATTTTTGTTTGTAAAATTCAAGTAGTTTTTTGAAATGAAGTTGTATGATGTTATCGTTGTTTTGATTATTTGAATGAAATTGTAAGTGTAAACTCTAGTGGAGTATAATAATAATTTTCAAATTGGGGCGCCTTTTTTACGTCGCGTCGTCGGCGCGTATAAAATGCGCTGTGTGCGTAGGCTCTTAAGTATTCGAATAATAATAACGCGCACACACTCATAGCCCGCACTAGGGAAACCCTGTATCGCAGGTGCCATGGACACACACATAGACAACCACAAATTATACCCAAACTTACGAGAGAAATAAATGTAGGCCATACAAATATATCTACCGGCACGGGAATTGAACCGGGGAACTCTTGTGGTTCAGCATGATAACCGTTCGGCCATGGAAGCAGTTTCGAATCGCAGGTTATGTTAAAGAGATGAAATTGATTTCCAGCGACAAGTTGCCCAAACACGTGTGCAAAGTGGATGTGGTACAGGGTGAAAAGCACGTCAAGCTTGACACTTAAGATTTAAATGCAACTCTATGCCGCTTATGCTGCTTACGATAAGAACGGTCCAAAGTACAAAGTGTCATTGACGTGCTCTTGACTGTACCTTATAGTCAGCCACGCTATTTTTCTTAAAGTAAATTGCATTTCCATCTAATATTTACTGTGACGTTACTATTGTTAACGTTCTTACAATGTTAACCACACTACCAATAAAAATTGATACACAAAAACAAAAATCTCCGTCAGTTATTTACAGATTTTTGAAATCATGTACTACTCACATAAGAGCTCTTTACATAAAACCCAATTTACTTTATCACTCAATCAAAGGGTATAAGACCCGTAACAGAAGTTAACAAAGTCCAAATTCAATAAAATAGTAGTTTATTAGGTAAAACGTTAACGTAGTTTACTTGTACAGTACCGCTGAGAGCGTCTGAGTGTTTGCACGAGCTTTGAAAACATTATGCCATGTGCACACAATTTTTTTAATCACTAAAATATATATACGCTAGTAGTAAAAAACCTTAAATAAAAATTTGAGAAACCAGCATCTGCAAGCCAATTACTCGTCGAGATCAATTTAATAATAATAATAATAATCTTAATCTTTTAGGCTTGGGAAAGGCGAGAGTGTAAAACAGTTATAAAAATTACAATAACGCACACACTAGCGTGACCCCGCACTAGCAACCACAAATTGCACCCAAAACTCACTAGAGAAATATTTGTAGGCCCTAAAAATTTTTCTCCCGGCCTGGGAATCAAACCCGAGACGTCTGTGTGGCATTCCGGCATGGAAACCGTCCGGACACGGATACAGTTAAATGTTAATGAGCTCTGCTGTTGGGTAGTCTGCAGACCAGGATAGGCTGCAGCATCAGATCAAGGTACTGTACCTAGGACGTAGCTAGCATATTATACATATTATTGTAAAATCATCGATTTACCATATTTATATTTATTCCATACCAAATTTGAAGTCGATCAGTAATAAATAAATAGTTATAACCGCAGTAATTTTTGGCCGTACTGTATCTATGTTATGTTTATCCTTTTTCTAATATTCAGTTACAATCTACCACTCCTATTTTAACTCATATATTATGTTCTCCTGGCTGAGTACGTTGTTCTGTAAGAAGAGCGCTACAGTGACTGTTATCACAACCGTATCTTGTGTGACACACCCACGGTATAAGTTCACAGGATCCAATTTTCAGTTTTGAACATCTAGTTTTTCTTGTGTTGGTATGCATACACAGATAAAGAATTTGCTGCTATTTATGTCGTTCCAAAAGTGTCTATATTCATTAATGAAAACAAGATGTTTTCTAAATAAAGTTGTTTTACAATTGCGTTCTTATGCGGTAAGTAAACACCTCATCGAGATTCAATTAAGTTAATTTTACCTGGATTAACTAAGTTAAAGTTAAGGTTTAAATTTAGATAAAAGTCTATAAATAGTAGTGGCGGATAAAGTCGCTGTTAATACCCGTGTAAGGGTGGATTTCACCAAATTCGAGTAAGGTTTATTCCAAGAATAAGACGCTATTTAAGTGATTTTAATTACTAGCGTTTTATTCTGTGTATTGGTATTATGTAAATGAGTACAGTATTATAGAAATGAGTACAAGCTATTATAAACTTGTGTTCAGCTGTTATAATTTGTATACGCTATAAAGCCCGAATTTTGATAAATATGATGTGAAATTTCCCATGTATTAAGTGTATTATTGTCATAATCCGAGAAATCAATATTTCTTAAACCTCATAATTTAATATACAAAACTCTGTAAATATAGGTCCAGTTTGTGGATTCTATAATTTCCATTAACAACTGTACATACATGTAGAAGCTTAAACTAAGAAAAGTGATAATTCCTTGTAGCAGTTTATGATACCTACTCATAAAGCAGTAGAGCTCTTTGTGAAAGAGTTCGTCCAGGGAAGTACTGCCACCTATTTGCCTATTTCTGCCGCCTATTTCTGCCGCCAAGCAGTAATGTGATAATTACAGCGTTCCGGTTTGGAAGCGTAAGGGTAACTGCTTGGCGTCAGAAATAAGCATGGTGACAGTAGTTCCCTGGACGAATTCTTCCACAAGGAGCTCTACTGCTACTAGACATTGAGATCCCAACCGCATCGGTTGTGTTTTTTATATTTAATGTTGTTATTCTCATATTTTATCCTAATTATAATGTTTTGAATTTGACGTACTTTTAGATAACATTAAAACTTCAAAAATACTGACAAAAATATTCATTCAGTAACTACAAAAAAATTTAGTTACAGTGAATACGCAGCTTAACTCCTGTCAGAATTGTCGTAGCAAAGTTTCATATCGGATTGAATGGTGTCGGGAATCATTGAGGCGTGTGCGGAAACGAGATGCACTCGGCATGAGTGCCGAGCGAAACGTTTTTAATTTTTTAGCCTTTTATTTTTTGGGAAACAATGCTCAGTAAGTGATTTTGATCGGTTCGTATAAACGTAAAAGGGTATCGCTTCAATAACGTAGGTTAAAACTTTATAATTAAAACTAATGCAATCGGAACTGAAAAAGGTACTTACTGTGTAACTATATTTTTTTGATGTGTCTCGTCCTACTTCTTGTTTCGGCTTTCGTAGTGTTACCTACTTAAGTGATTATGTCTGTATATTAAGTACATTTTGACATCAAAAATGATATTTTATTTCTACTTAGCGATGGAAAAATGTACGTTTTTGAAGCCCGTTTAGATTTAAACATTTAACAAGACTTTGTGAAAGCATTACTCAGCGGTAGGTTTCTTCATTTTTTACAATATCTACTGCACCACTATTATCGCAGCGTATATACGTCCACTACTACACATAGTTCTTTTCCAAAAACCGTCGGATTGATTTGTCTGACTTTGCTAATATCATCGGTGTACTTGATAGCACTACAGGCACACACCACGTTTTTCAGGCTGCCATTAAATTGTTTGTCAGTTACTTGATTAGCATAGACACTGCCACTTGATATCAATATGTACTATATTAAATGCATATTCATTAATATTAAAAATTTAAAAGTTCGTGCTGTCTTGACCGTTACATTGTCTATTTAAATAAAAAAGTCGTGTATTTTACAATAATAATAATTAATTAACCGACTTAAAAAAGAGGAGATTCTCAATTCGGCTGTTTTATGAACAGTTTCCGATGATTTTTTTGTTGGAAAGGGAGTACTTACTTACCGCCTGCTTGAACGAGGCGCCATCTTTCTTTTTGTCCATATATGGCGCCACTGAAAACCAGCGTAATGAGGCGTTCTTCAACGTCTCATTACAAAAAGCTGAGTGGTGACCGTTTTGGTAACATATAATGTATGATTGTGTTTGTTTTGTATTATTTATTGTAAAATGTTGCCAAATAAATTATTTTTCTTTCTTTCTTTCTTTCTTTACTTCAGTAGTGGTCCCGTTAAAATTTGAAGAAAATATGGCACAACTAAAGGTGGAAAGTTAGGGATGAATCCGGTTTATTGGACTTTCTTTCCGCTAACCGATTTAAATGAAACTTGGTATATAGATGTAATTCTACAAACTTTCGTGGCCGGTTATTTTTTTAATAAAAAAGTTATTATTATTTTTACAATAACACAGAGATCTAATAAAAAGAAAAGATAACAATTCTTTATACCAGTTCTCGAATGATAAAAATCATTCATATACTTTTATTTTTTTCAGTTTTAATATCTTGGTCATTGTTCGGTTGTTATATGTGTGTGATTTTATTACCTACGTCCCACTTTTGAGCATGACCCTTTGCGGATTAATTAGATTGGATGTTTACCAAGCAGAGTTTTACAACTTCTCAGACATGTAAGTAGTGACTCGTTACAAACTAAAAACAACTAAGCACGAATGAACAAACAACATTCTCGCTTAAATTTCAACGTGCATTAAACATTTCATAGGCATTGAAACGATTATAAGGACTCACAAAGAGCCCATATTTTAAAAGTTGCTTGTTGCATGAATGAGTTTGGTTAGCGTGAATTATCCTCTCATATTGAAGGGTAACTTTTGTTCTTTAGAGAAACTTTCTATAGAAGGAAAAATATAATTATATATAATTATAGATTTATCGACGCGAGACGTGGTCAATTACAAAGAAAGACAATGTGGTGCTGGAGGCGAATGAAAAAAATCAAATAAATTGAGAAGATATCAAATGAAGAAGTTTTAAAAAGGCTTAGGGAAGAAATAAGTCTTTTGAATACAATAAAGGAACAGAATGTGAAAATGTTTTTATTCACAAATTTAATGTTTAAATTTGTGAGAATTGTAATTAAGGGGAAAATAGAAGGAAAGATGGAAAGAAGTGAACAAGACACAACGTATATTTGTCTGTCATTAAAACTGTCAAATGGCCGCTTGTAAGTTAACCCTTGATCATGACCCTTTTAACCCTTTTAGTAGCAGTAGGGTTTCTTGTAAAACAAGGAGGTCGTATTGCCACCTTACCTATTTTTGCCACCAAGTAGTAATGTGAGCATTACTGCGCTTCGGTTTTGAAAGGTAACTCCCTGTCGGGGATTTCCCACAGGACTGCAGCATGGATACCTTCAAAATGGGTTTGAAAAGGGTCCTGAAGCTTTGGCAACGCGCTCGTGAAGCCTTTGGTGTTGCAGGCGTTCATATGCGACGTTGACCGCTTTCCATAAGGCGGGCCGGATGTTTGTTTGGTATCTAAATAATATAAAATACAAAAAAATTGGTAAGGGTGTTCGTGAAGTTACAGGGGCATGGGACTTTTCAACTTATGTTTCAGGGTAAAGGGCGCAGTAGCAGTGCCCCTTAGGTCTTTGAGATTTAAAGCACTGCAACTGTTATGGACTGGCGTGACGCTTACTACCAGGCGTACGACCTGTTCGTTCCGTCACTTGGTACCATAAAAAAATTAAGCGTGAAACCGCTGTGAAGTAAAGGGAGGAGAATAAAAAATTACGTCGTAAGAAACATGGATAGTTATATTAATTAGTAAATAATAAAGAATGTTTATAAAAAATCTTGCTGTACAATGGTTATCATACATTTTACTACCAATATTGATAGAAGCAAATCGTTACATTACTTTCTAAATGTGTTTTCTAAGGTTTTCTATGTTACCAAGTTTCAGTGCAACGTCAAAATACTCGGTTGTTGCTGTTTTGAAATAAGATGTTGGTATCAAAGTTATACGGTGCAATTTGGTGCCGTGCCATATACTGCAGTATTTCATATGCAAACCCGGACTCACGGTGGACCGAACTTTGAGGTAAACTTGGCTGGATTTTACCTGCGGTAGTGTGGCCATTCTGTTTGGTGTTTTATGCATATTTCTTTAGTTTCTCGTATCAAGTAACATAAAAGTCCTATTTTAAGCTCCAAACCTTGTTATATGAGTTTTCTGTAAGAGTATATACATAGTAAGTTAAATAGGCAAGACAAACTTAATACATTGTATTAAGAGTGTCTTTTATTTGTTTGGACAAACCGTCCAATTAGGCAGAGCCAACTTCGAGAAAGAGGGCAATCGTCGAATCCGACTCGAGTGGGCAGCTTTCGGGAAGCTCCCGGACGTCTTCTCGTCTGCAATACCGCAGTCCTTGAAGACAAAAGTCTTGGAGCAGTTCGTGTTGCCAGCGATGACCTACGGCTTAGAGAGGTGGTCACTTACAATGGACCTCATAAAAATGCTCAAAGTCATTCAATGAGCTATGGAGCGAGCAATGCTCGACATTTCTCTACGTGAACGAAACAGAAGTGAGAAGATCCGTAGAAGAACGAAAGTCGTGTCGGTGACTCAAAGGATTAGAAATATATAGTCTGGAAATCTTTGGGGGAGGCCTATGTTCAGCAGTGGACGTCTTCCGGCTGATATGTTGCGAGCATTTGTGTAAGATGTACTTAAGTTTAGTGCAAGTGGACATAAGTATAATAAAAGAAAAAAAAATGCTGGAAGTACAATGGACAAGAGCATGTCAAGTTTCACACAAAAATATTAAATTGAACTCTATGCAGCTTGCTATAAGAGCGGTCGAAATTTCAAAGGGTCAATCTTGATGCGATCTTGACTGTACAAATGCTCTACATAATGATAATAATAATAATAACCCCGCACAAAGGAAACCCTGTATCGCGTGTGCCATGGACACACATAGACAACCACAAACTACATCGAAACTCACGAGGGAAATAAATGTAGGCCATCCAAATATTTCTCACGGTCCGGGAATCGAACCTGGGACATTTTCACGGCTGTCCAGCATGATAACCGTTCGACCACGGAGGCAGTTATAACGTAATAAATATGTTTTTTTTTGCCCCGCACTAGTTTGTTGTGATATCCGAAAAATATCGATATTTCTTCTAATTTGCTATTTTGTTATTACCTCTGCTGAGTCATAACGACGGTTGCTAAAATACACCTTTGCCTTCTTAGATGGACGTCACAGTCGCTATATTGTCTGATATTATACTTGCATATACTAATTTACTACTTATTATGTAAAATTATGAATGAATGAATGAATGATTGAATGAAATATTCTTTATTGCACATAAAATTACAATTAAAATACAATACAATAGCTTAAGTATAATAGTAGTAGTAAGTCAATGTGCAACAGGCGGCCTTATTGCTATGTAGCAATTTCTTCCAGGCAACCTTAGGATAGACATTTCGGATATGCAAAAGGGGTGCAACCAAAGAATATCATCATAAGTACACTACATAATAAGTAATAATAAAAATATATACATATCCATAGATTAATATACATATACATACAAATAACAATAATATTATTAATACATACATAACAATAAATACACAATAATATTAAATGCTTTTATACTTTTAATAGAAAAAGAAAAATGAAGTACAAATGTAGGAAATAAATGAAAGGATAGTAGAGAACAGACGAAATTTAGGAGTTGAGGAAGTGATCCTTGACACGTTGTTTGAAGGAATCAAGAGAAGGGGATCGTCGAATCGATTCAGGGAGAGAATTCCACAATCTGATCGCAGAAATGGTAAAAGAGTTCAGAGGAGCGAAGGGGACGACAGAGTGTAGAAGAGTGGAAAGTAAAGCGATCTTTAAGATAAGAAGGCGTAAAGGGATAGAACAGAATTGAATAGAGAAGTGAAAGAATATGAAGATCTCTACGCCGATGGATGGGCAGCCATTTAATTTGTGCGCGAAATTGGGAGACATGGTCAAATTTACGTAGTCCGAAGATGAACCTAACACACATATTTTGGAGCCGTTCCAATTTATTGAGCAGAGTTACTGACAAATCTGGGTAGCAAACATCTGCATAGTCCAGTATCGGGTGGAGAATGCTCTGGGCCAGAGTAATTTTGGTTTTAGTCGGCAAAAAGTTTTTAAGCCTTCTCAGAGAGAAATGCGCACCAAACACCTTCCTGCTAACCTCAGCAACTTGCGGCTTCCAAGTCAGACATTTATCAAAAATTACCCCCAAATTCCTGACTGTATCCAAATAAGGAATACAGACACCATCGAAAACCACAGGGGGTAAGGAGGCTAGATTTAGACGAGAATTGAACCAAGTGCTACCTATAGTAATCGATTGTGTTTTGGATGGATTAACTTTAAGGCCAAAGGACTGACTCCATTGACGAATGGATTCAAGGTCCACATTGGTAGTACTAATGGCACGTGGTAAGTCTTGAATAGACGACTGGGTGTAAATCTGGAGGTCATCAGCATAAAGATTATATCATTTTTTAATTTATTTTAGCTTGTGGTAACCCCCGTTAAGTATCAAGTTGGCAAAAATATATCCGCGGTTGGAAAAACAAGTGAATCAGGGGCTACAAAGTCGTAACATAGTTCTAGTTGTCCCCGACCTCATTTTAAGGTTCCCAAATGCACTGCTAAGAGAGACTTCAATAGAACGCGTGGTAGTTAGTTGTAAGGATGGTTAAAACTATTCTCAAAAGTTAGATACCTTACACATCTTTCAAGAATTAAAATAACCGTAATTGATAGAATCAGGTGTTACTTTGCGGAAGTCTATGTTAATAAAAATTGAAATAAATGAAGAGTATATTTTTGGTGGTGGTGTCTGTGACTGTAGTTGCGCTAGTGTTTTTTTTTTATTGATTTTATGCGGTGTGAAGGTGAGAATAACTGCTTGAAAAAATATTCAACACAAGGGCAGTTATTTCGCACGATATAACCATCACTGGGTTCGTTGATAAGAAATATTAATAATTTGCTTCCATTTTTCTTAAATTAACCGTTTCCGGCAAGTTAGGGCCAGCGAGAAAAAGCGGACGGCATTTATGCCCGCCCGCGCACACTGATCAGGGATATCGCTTACGATGCCGATGCGTTCGCTAGCGTACCGCAGAATCCGCCGGAATGTCGCGGCGTTAGTCGATGTGATACCGGTCGCTCAGATTTGACTCCGTTCCACTAGCGACTACGCAATCTGATACCGGTGCATTTCGGTGGATTCAAACGCATATTGCCACCTCGCGTCAACGTATCCTATAGCATGTGCTTCAATACCATAGACAAAAATGCGATGCGATTCTTATTTATACCTTATTCCAATTGAAATGCTGTATTTAGATGCTTTCCCGTCTGCCGGTTTGCGTTGACCGTTAGTTTCATTACTTTTCCTTTACTGCTAAAAGCAAGTGAATATTGTAATCATTGTAACAATCTGCTAATACGACAATGACTCAGTGGTGTAAGCTCCTCGGTGGTAATCAAACTCAGAATTCGTTAGTTCTCTAAATTTCTTATTTTGCCTTCATTACTCACACATTTTTAGGATTCTGCAGTTAATCTAGGAGCAACCATTTCAGTTTCTTTTTTTTTCCTATCTGTCCGTCTGTATTTCATCCGTTTATGGGCCTATTGCCGTGAAATTTGGTGTAAAATCATATTATATTGATGACTAAAAATAGAAATAAAAGGATTTTTTGCTCCTTCCGTTCTAGGAAAAAGACAACAACAAAAAACGAATTAGGTACGCCTAACCATCATAAAATTTGTTCTTATTAGAGAACATTACCGGTAAACAAAAATATCACCGCTTTTCTTGGAGAACAAAACGTTAAAGTTCGAAACGAAATTCAATTGCGAAAATTGCACGGGAAAATTCCTCGTGTTGTTGCTATGAAAATTCTTGCAATTGTTTATTAATACGTAGTAAACTGCATAATGGGAATCGGGAAATAATTTTCCACCACAAAAGCCAGCTAAAATATTCGGGCATAAAATACAACCGGTATTTCGCCGCAATACATTTACATGGGTTGTATTGTCTTTATGCGAACACATATTTTGGCGAGCTATGTACAGCATCCCAAAAATATCAAAATGAAACTACATTTATATTCCAATGGCAAGTTTATATTTGTATGTAAAAAAAACTAAACTACCTAATTTATGAATGTAAACGAACAGTTTTACTCAACTAAAGGAACAATTAAAAAAAAGGAAAAAAATATTAATGAGCAAAAAATTTCTTATAATAAAATTTATGTTGCTATTGTACCTATGAATTCTGTGTAATAATATATTCAGGATGCTGTTACAGCTGCCACACTTCTGCAGTGTATCGCGAATGTTCGTTAAGAGCGATGCCACACGGGCGTTGACGGTGCGTTGCGTCGTCGCAACGCTGTGATTTCAAGGCACCGAGGGTTACACGAGCAGAAAGTTTAAGGAGACTAGTATCATGACTGCGGCATCACAGTACATTTACTCAAATATTTTATAATAATAATATACATAATTTCAATAAGAAAGAAGATATCCATAATATTAACCTTAGAGCTAAGTCCAAACTCATGGTACCACGATTTCGTTTAACCAAGGTAAACAACTCTTTTATGGGGAACTGTATACGTTTTTACAATAAGATTCCGGAGCATATATTAAGTTTATCATTTCCTAAGTTTAAAAACTACATTAAAAATATTTTGATCGAAAAATCATATTACAAAATTGAAGACTATGTGTTAGATAAAGATGTATGGAAAGACGACATGGCTCCAGAATCCACACAAATTTGATTCAAAGTGTATTCCGTAGAATTTAAGTTTATTTGAAAAGAGCAATCCCTAGAGTTTCTTGCTCGTTCTTCTCAGGGAGGTCAGCGTAGTGAACGAGCAGTAGCTTAAATGTGACGTTTTCAAGTGTAAATTTATTTTACCTATGGAATAAATAATCTTTGACTTTGACTTTGACTTTGACTTTGACTTTGACTTTGACTCTGACTCTGACTTTGACTTTGACTTTGACTTTGACTTTGACTTTGACTTTGACTTTGACTTTGAGCAATGCGGTGTCGTAACGAAATGCCACTTACTTCCGTACAGCACTTTACCTGCTTCGTCTCCTGGCCCCTTGTCCGATGTTACGTTACGTCTTCGCGCGCTGTTTCAACGCACCAGGTGGCATATAGTCTAATTTATAATGTAGTATAACGCAGCATAATAGCTCTGGCATTGCAGTGCCTACGCAATGCATCATGTAGCATCGCTTTATCGCTCGTGTATGGTTGAAGCTATTATGTGAAAAATAGGGACTTCCCTGATACGCAAAATTAGTTGCAGCATGAGTGTCATTGCATTCAGGGTCCAGGGATCCTTTCATGAGGACTGGACCCGAATGTATATTAATTTATACAAAAAGAATAGTTATTTGACAAAATAACCCTATTTTTCAGTATTCTGTAACTAAGTCTTATGGAGGAAGGTCCGAATTAAAAACAAAATTGATATAATTTTGATTATTTTTAATGTAGCGTCTGATATTTGAAAAAATAATTACCACATCGTGAAATACAAATGTTTAAGGAAACCGTTGACATGACATTACTGACAGAAAAGTCAGTGTCAACTTTATTTCATCTACTTTTTTATATCGTGAATTAATTTGCTATTTCGGGAATCTCGTGATGGTTAATTTTTGCAAAATGGCTGCGCTTGTGTTGAATATTGTTTTTCAACTAAAGCGCTACTATCTTTTTTCAACACACATACTCATAGCCCCGCACTAGGGAAACTCTGTCACAATACAGAGTAAATTTACAATACAGAATAAATTTGT
Source organism: Hyposmocoma kahamanoa (assembly GCF_003589595.1). Taxonomy (NCBI): domain Eukaryota; kingdom Metazoa; phylum Arthropoda; class Insecta; order Lepidoptera; family Cosmopterigidae; genus Hyposmocoma; species Hyposmocoma kahamanoa. Next base: position 9,711,135 of record NW_020654080.1, on the reverse strand, counting down.
GGTAACAAATTACACCATAACTCACGAGATAAATGAATATAGGCCATACAAATATTAATTTGCTTCCATTTTTATATCTTGATACCGGAGAATCCCGACTCGAACTTGCGGTCTTTGGAACTACGAATTTACAGTTTTTATTTACAGAAATTACAGTCTCTTAATTATCGTAAATGGCATAAAGCACAGTTTTCAGAGCAAAATATTTTCGTTTATGCATTTCATAACTCTTGCTAACTAAATTATAAAAAGGTAGACGTAAACTATTAATAGAGAATGTTCCCTGTATAAAACTTACATAGTTACGATAGCAATATCAGATACGGCACTTGGTAAAGAGAGTAACGATTTTTCACCCCATTTTCTATCTATAGTCACCCCGAACAACACAACTTGGATTTATTAAAACCAGAGTGAGAAAGCATATTCTTGGTGAGCGCATTCCAGTGTCGTACACATCTTCACTTCAAGCCACATTGCAGACATCTGTTAGTTAGGGAGTTACCACATTTATTAAGGCGGAACTGGCTTGAGCCAGTAAGGAAAAGATATCTAATATTAATAATTCATAATATATTTGTTTATTTTCCCCTACAATAAATTATTAAAAACGAATGGAACAGAGCTTAAATATTAATGTTTGTGAGAAACAAGAGCTTAAATTAGTCCATACGAATATTTCTCCCGGCCCGGGAATCGAACCTGGGACCTCTGCGTGGGAGTCCGGCATGGTAACCGTTCTGCCACAGAGTCAGTTAGTTTGTTTGTATGCGATAGAAGCAATAAGATTCGACGGTCTCGGTGTCACAATGGTGAGCACTGGATGAGGAGGTCGCGGTTTCGATTCCTGATAGGACCAATTTTGGAAATGCACTTTTTTAATTGCCCCAGGATAAATTCCGTTGCTCTGGTACTCATAATACAGAGCATTCCCTAGTTTGAGACCAGGCGTTGTGGTTGTCTGTCACACTATTATTAGTATGACCGGCTAATTGTAATTACGTGTCGGTAAATATAGTGACTACCTTATTATTAATTTTCAAAAAATATATGTCGTCATGCTATATAATGTGATAGTTTTGATTTCTTTTTTGCATACAGTCGAACAGATTGCATTAGTAAGAAAATAAAAAATATAATCGTCTTCAGTCACATCTTTGTGTATCACGTCATTGTTAAGCCCCTAAGTCTCCGTTATAGAATTTTGTTTATCTGACTCGAGTAAAGGCTTTGTTGGCAAAGGCATGCGATAAAACGGGTCGCATGGGCTGCCCTGAAACATAAAGGGACTGAAATAAAGGAATATTTGCGATACCAGATACACTTGATTGATGATACCGCTATCAGGCGCTGTATGTTATAGTAAATTTTTAGAATCGTTATGTTATGTGTTGAGCTAAATTTATTAATGGACCTTTGGTGTACGCTGTGGTGGAAATTCCGGCAAATTTGTAATATGAACAAACAAAAAGTCCGTGTCTACTAAACAGATACTATGTTATATTGTTATGTTAATATTTGATAATAAATAAAGGCTCAATGTTCTATATATAGAATTCGTATTGGAAATTGGAAATCCTTAGAAAGTGGCTGTGATGACGTCAGTGATATTTTGTTATAAAAAGATAAAAGCAGATATATTATAAAGGAATTAGCTTTTTATTCCACTGCGCAAAAGTTTTTAGAACCTTGTCGTTAAAAGTATTTGTTTATGTTGTTGGGTTCTGTCAAATTTTATTAATGTGCTAGACAACGACACCAATTACCTGGTCTGAAATTAGGGAAACAGGTACTCCGTGGAGGTAGGCGTTGTGGTGTAGTTGTGTATGGACAATGCTCTGTGTGGAATAGTAATATCTATAAAACGAATCGTGTGTGGTAAGTGTATAATACGCGTGAAGTCTTAGAACCAGAATTATAATGTGTGTTAGTTCTTCTTTTCATGAACATGGCAGGCTGTAGCAGAATATCAGCGGCGCTTGCATCCTCCGCCATTTTGTGTAGAGCTACAGACCTTTTTATGTTTTTATCTACTTAAGTAGCAGTAGAGCTCCTTGTGATAGAGTTCGTCTGGTTACCTATTTCTTCTGCCAAGCAGTAATATCAGCAGAAGAGCAAGGGTGCTTGTGAAATTACAGCCACGTATCTTTCTTGACAAACGTCGTAATGCAAATCTTGGTATAATCATAAATGCTGGTGAAATTATAGGCACATGGGACTTGTCAACTTATGTCTCAGGGTGACGGTCGCAGTGGTAGTGCCTCTCATATCTTTGCGATTAAAAGCTTTGAGTGCCACTGCAACAATGCACAAGCGTGTAGATTACCATCAGGCGCACGACTTGTTCGTCCCGTCACTTGATATTATAAAAAAAAAAACACTGTGTAGAGCTTGTATTTATTTTAACGTTTAATGTGTTGAGATAAATAAACGATATTACTATTATTATTAATTCCTTTGCCTGGCCGGGTCAATGTAGAAAACTAACATTTCAATATTGTCTCAAAGGCAAAGTCAAAATCACCTTTATTTTATAGGTAAGCCAATTACAATTGAATTTGTCATATTGATTTAACTGTACTCATTCGTAAGGCAAATTCCCCTGAGAAGAATGAGCAAGAAACTCTAGGGGTTGCTCTTTGTAAATATACATTTGAAGACATTTATCATTTACAATATTTATTTAAAACATCTTAGATCGAGAATACCTGCAAGAGTTAAATGAGTCACTATCACGAAATTTTGTCATCCAAGTACGCAGAACTGTTTTAACCTTTAGAATAAAGTTATTGTTTCACTATAGTTTTAAACCTAGTCAATGGCAAATTTTGAATATCACCCGGAATTTTGTTATAGAAGCGTATACATTGCCCCTTAAATTAAATCTCGGCTCAGGATGTTTATGGTTTCATTGTTGTTCCCGATTTTCATAACACAAGTTATTTAGATCCTTATTTTAGGATCAAAGCAACGTATATGATGTTGCCTAATATTTATTTATAAAATAAAAAATTTGGTTCTACCGGGAATTGAACCCACCTTAAAGCTCCACGTCCTACGTTCACAGTGCAAGCCGCTGGGCCTATGGGGTTGTGAATAATTACGTATTAGGGTATCTTTGTCCTAGATCGATTCAGATTCATTGACAACGAACGAATTTTATCGACATAGCCAAAGGTGATAATCAGCAGAAAGTGGAAATGGGGATAAAAAGGGCGCTTGAGTGGATAACCAGGGAAGGGTATAGAAGCATAGGTAGGTAACCGATCCACTGATCTGACGACCTTGTCAAACTGGCGGAGAAAAATTGCATGAGGAAGGCACAAGACTGGAAGGAATGGCGTGCATTGGAAGAGATCTACACTCAGTAGAGAAGAAAAGGAAGTATTTAAATGTGTCTTAGGACAGAGTCGTAACTTTTTTGAATGAAATAAATATAATTAAATCAGTTACAGTAATATACAATAAAGTAATGCTAAGAATTATGCATATAACAATAAAAACACAACAAGAACATTGAACCAGGTGACTATAAATATCACAACGGGAGGTCTTTCTATTAATGTTATTAGGCGGTTAGAATAACGAGCCAACAAAAGAATGTCAGCGATACAGCTCGCAACGTGAATACCAGTACATTATAATTGAATCTTGCATAAGATTTTATCATCACTCAAATTAACTTATAAAAAAACATGTTAATTATCTTTTTGATACCTATTTAATTTAATTAACTACTGTATTACATAGCACACTATTGCGCTAAGGGAGTCCCTACACTTATTTTACGTAGTATCGGCTTGAGCCTGTTAGAATAAGTTTTACGTCCATTCGATTCTGACCTTTCATTCTATATGGATACAAAGCTTTTTTGACCTGCTTCAGGCCTATTCAGAGACATGCGATGTTCGCTACCGCTGAGGGTGGCGAAAAATACTGCGCGGTATCTCGAAGGGTATTTGTATGAAATTCCACGGCTAGAGCGAAATCGAATTATCAACACTCCGCAAATCGATTAGTTAACATATGTAGCTGAAGGGCTCATTTGCGATCTTGACGTCGAAACAGTCAAACGATAAGTTTATAAGATTATAATGTTACGCACGGTTATGTCTTATTCACTGACGGCACATAAGTGATTATCTAGACGGGCACAAAGTAAAAAGAAACAGTTTCTTTACCCACAGTGGTACCGCTATCTGCCTAGGTTTAAACAATAGGAATACCACATACCAACTCAGATTTCGCTGTCCACAGCGGTAGCGATTATCGCGTATTTTTGAACAGGCCTTTAATGCGATTCCATGTTGCTAAGTCTGGTGATTGCCTAACTTGTTACAAATTTTGATAACGATTTTTAATCCAAATATGCAATCGGTATACAATGTATATGTACATAAATTTTCATTACACGTCCGGAATAACTTTATAAAACGCCTAGGCATTGCATAATTACATGGTTTGAATAATTATGTAATAAAGGCTTTCCGTAAACCTATTACTTAAGAGGGAGTGTTAATGAAGGTTTTTGGAAACAATTTAAGAACTAAGCATTTGTGTACTTGAGATGTGTTTTAGAATATAAAGTGCGCCATTGGCGATGAAGCTGCCGAGCTTCGATAACTTCGATGATTTTGTCATCCTCTTTCTATTGACGGATATAAGTGCAAGCAGGGACCTCACTCTTATATATTTTTTTAAATGATACTAATGTATATTGTTGGCATGCCACGAATTCGCCATATGCGTTTTGTTTCATCTTTTTTTATAATACCAAGTGACCGGACGAAGAAGTCGTTGGCCTGGTGGTAAGTGACACGAGGAGGTCGCGGGTAGTGGTTGGATGCGGAAAATGGGTGATCGGGCACTACTGCGTACACTTGGGGAGGTTTATGTCCAGCAGTGGATTGCAATAGGCTGATTGATTGATCAATTAGCAATATTTGGATTTCATACTATATCGTTTAATACAATGGTTTCGCGTCCACCAGCGTAATTTTGACCGATTTTCGTTGTGTCGCGTGTCTGAGGTCCCAGGTTCGATACGCAATGGGATGCTGGGGTCTCCTTTTGCGAGGATATAATGTCATATAAGGAGACCGCAGCAAGTGCTAGGAAGAAAGACGTTCATCCGGACCAAATCCGGTGTAGAAGGTTGGGGGGTCAGCGAAGACGTTACAATCTTCTCCTTCCCCCTTCAGCTGGTCCAGGGCACAATGTTGCCCGTCTGAGGAGGTACCCAAATGCACTCGGGTATCCCCCATAACGTCCTCACTTTCCCCGCGGAAAGGGACAGCCACCGGGGTGAGTGGCGAGTCGTAACGGTATCCCACCAGCTGGCACAGGTGGGTGAGGGTACATACACAGGTTTTTAGTGGGTAGGCTTCCGAGGATCCATCGGGCGAGCTTGTATCGCCGGGTGGATCAATGGAGGAGAGTCCCACATAACCCCGCCATGTCATCGCCCCCGGCGGGGTATGCGTAACGCAAACAAGGTTCGACCCAGCCGGGTCAATGTCGAGTCGTTGTTTCCAAATTCCATAACACAAATACTTTATGGTTACTTACTTTGGAATCAGAGTAATGTTAACATGATATTGTCTAATATTTATTCATATGTATGTTACGTTTTTGTTGAAGGTAAAAAAGTAAATAATTGTATTGCGGTCAAAATATGACCGCAATATTATTATTTACTGCCTTAAATATACGCAGATAGTAAGTATGATAAAAAATATGGAATAATTTTTATTTGCAGTAATTTTACAAATGGCTGAAGTCACAAAATTACTTACAAGTTTTTCGCTGTAACAGAAAAATGTGAGATAAATAAACAAAAATATTTCTGTGAACTTCCCATTAAAAAGTTACAAAAATGTCGCTTGGCATCTTCGAAGTTTAGAAAAGTTCTGTACCTCTAGTTATAAGACAATTAGGTAAGTTAGAGACGAAAAACGATACTTAAAGTTGATACGACTTAATAGAAAAGTATTTTGGCTTATTGCTGTGTTTTCTTTTGTTATTTTTAAAATGTGTAGGTTTTTAATGATAACGGTCGATATAATATCAGTCGAATCTACACTTATATAATTGCTACTGACTAAGTTTGTTATACGTGTTTATTACTAGTTAGACATTTTTTTAAGTAAACTTTCTATAGGGTTACATTAATGTACTGTCAGCAAAGTTGACGCCTGACTGCCTTAACGAATGAAGTTTTTGAAAATTGAAAAAAATTAAATTAGCCGCTTATAAAAGCGCTACAGTGGTGCTGTAGTCGTGCCACTAATCATTTCCAGTAACTAAAATATTTAGAAACGCAGTAGTAGCGCCACTGCCGTGACACGCGCGCACCATTTTTGCAGTTATAGTTAGTGAATTAAAATTAATGAAAATTACTAAAGCGCTACAGATGCTGCATTACAGTCGCGTCACTGCAGCACTTCTAGAAACGTCTAATTTGAAGGCGCCATAAAGTTTATTTTTGCGTGTAAGCAACGGCGGTCTGCACTGGCCATTTGCAGCTAGCTTGTTCTTGGCAACTAACAGCGCTAAATGCCTGGTTCATATTATTAATAAATACAAAAGTCTTTGACAACAAAGGGTCAACGAAATAAGGGACCTCTCTCCCGAACAATTTGTTTTGGGACTGGTAAAGCTTCAACTTTGTTGATAGTACGTTGACATTTTTAAATAATATATCATTGCGTATATTCTGATTCTCATTAAATTAATAAAATTCATTAAAGTACTTACATGAAATGCTCCTCTGATCAATGGTCCAGCCTGGCCCACATACAACGTAGATGCAGAATCAAATACCAATTCAACTGGGTTTCTCTTCACAGTCACCGTATCAAACTCGTGACAATTCAAAAACAATGTAACATTATCCGTCGTAACTCTCAGTGCAAATCTACTCCATTTCTTAGAAAATGACGGAACAACAAAAGACGCTATCGTCTGCGACAGAGCATATACGTTCGGATCTGTATACAAAAGAGAAATATTTGTCAAGCCAGGTCCAGATGGAATGAGTTGGACTCCTAATTGAACTAGAGTTTCTAAAGGATTCACTACGGAGAATAAAAATCCTCCATCTTTATTAGCGGGTCGAACAGTGGCTGTTATAGAAAATTCTGAATAAAGTTTCTCAGGCATGAAAAGACGATATGGGGATTTGATATCAGAGCCAGGTTTGAGGCCATAGGCAGGGAAGCCATCGAGTCCTTCGTCGAAGTATTGCGTCTTTGGATTGCTGAAGGGAACTCCGATGGCATGTAGCAGGTCATATTCGGGAACATCTGTGAAAATACAATTAATAAATGTACTTTTTATTTCGAAATATACTAGTCTATAATAATATAATAGTCTTAAACTACGGAATCTTATCAAGTTTGTAGGTTTTCGCGATTGTTACTCATAGAAACTATTTGTTTCGTACGTTTTTTTTTAATTTGTTTATGTTTTCAAACAAACCAACGCTTTGAGTCCTCTACAGGTCTCATGATCACAGCTAACTGGTATGTTTCAGAAAAAAGAACCAATTAATAAGCGATTTCGATTCCAAAAAATAGTTTCATTAATTTTTATAGCTGTAAAGATATAAAAATATTCGTCAGTTACGAATTAAAAGCTTGGTAAGTAAGTATTTGAAAAATTCAAGTTTCTTTTAAATTAATCTTTCGATAAAAAAACTATTTTTTAATTCTAGCAGTCAAGGTTATTTAAATTTTGGTTTTGTTGAGAAAAAAGTGTGAAAAGACAAATCAAAATTATCTCGTCACATAAGATTTCATAAAGAATGTGATAACGGTAAGTAATTATTTATAGATAATCTGTAAACACTACACTTTTACGGCTTCTAAAAAGCTTTTCGCAAACAAAATACGAGAACCTTAGTAAAAAACCAACCCCATTTGTTCGTGTAAACAGTCCAAACAGCGGCTATTTTCGTGTTTCAACCCTTCGCGAAGTAAAGCATAAAATTAAAATAGAGAATCGTCGACGAAGGCACTTTGTGCGCAGATTGTTTGGAATGAGGCGCAATTAACGCAGTGATCACTGAGCTTTGTGCGGTAAAATAGCATAGTTACAGCGGGAATAGCAACACAACGCATGAATGGGATTGTTGACATACAATACATACAAGGAGTGGGTTTATGCCCAATTTTAATTTTTATATAATACGAACTTACGATATTCATTTCTTAAATATCGTGACGTTTTAAGTGTTACCATGATATTAATATATTTTTGTGAAAATAACTACTTTGTTATTATTATTCATACAATTTATTATTATTTGGCTGAACTCGAACCTATGTCCTTTGCAATGTCGTTTCTCGTAACCAGCTGAACGATAGACTGAGTTAGCTGATCTTACGAATTTTTTTATGCGTTTGTTACAGATCTTTGTTTATGTATTTTTTCTTTTTTGTAATATCAAATACGGGATAAACAAGTTGTGTGTCTGGTGGTAAGAGACACGCTTATCCATAACAGATGGCACTCAGAGCTTTATATCACAAATATCTCAGGGGAAAGGCTCGCAAGCTACTCATGTGCATTATTAGTAGCGCGACCTATTCGCGCGCAGTGCACATACAGCGCGTTCGCAGCGCATTCGCCATATCTGTACGCACCCCTTCCCTTCTAAACTGGAACGCAGTAATGCTCACGTTACTGTTTAGCGGCAGAAATAGGAAAGGTGGCAATACTTCCCTGGACGAACTCTTCCTTATTAAAGAGTTAAGTTAAGTTAATTTAGTAGTAGTAACTACTAAATTAACTTTGTGTTAGGTTGCCTTTTTTTCTGTACAAACACATAAAGAAATTTGTAAGATCTGCTGACTCGGTCTATAGTTCAGTTGGTTAATAACGGCGGCCCGGCATGGCAGGTTTTGGTTCGAGTCAAGTCAGATGGAAGGAATTTTTCTGTGTATCGGATCTTGCTAATTTTCGCCATTTCTTTCGGGTCTACAGTTAGTGGTCTCATTTTTGATAGTTGTCGGATGACCTATTTCCGTGTTTGTAAATGTCACTACGTGCGCCTCTGCGAGCTGTTGGATCAAGTAACTAGGCCACCGTGAAGTTGGTGGAATACTTCGCGGCTATTCCATCTGTACCTCACGCACGTCGTCAGAATAACTACTTATGCTATTTACGACACAAACAGCAGACGTCGCTATGTTAAGTTATTCTAAAACTGATATTTCATAGTGCATTTATAAAACAAGGTTTTACATCTTTTATTTATAATTTCTTGGTATATAAGGGTACATAAATTTCTTTAACATTTCGTAAATCACTTTTTTTACTTTTTTATGTTTGGCGATATTTAGAAAAGGTTACATGCTCCACGGTAATGGACTGACTGTCCAGCGGAAGATGACAATTTTTAGAACGTTCAGGGTCACCCAATGTTCAGGGCTATGCTCGGAGTTTCATCGCGCGTGCGAATCAGACATGGGGATATCAGCAAACGAACCATAGTAACAGGTATAACCAAAGGAATTGTAAAACTTAAGTGACAGTGGGCGGTACTAATTGCTCGCAGATCAGATAGCAGATGGAGTCGAGTTTTCGAGTGTCGCTAACACGACAGGGCGCAACTTATATTACTTATATTCTCAAGCTTCTTTGTTGCTTGTCGCGCAAGATATTTTGGACAGGTACCTTTAAATAAGGTAATCAAGGTATTTGAAATTGCGTGTCCAACTTTATCATTATTACTACTAAGTAGTCCACGAACTTATGGTGTTTCATTATATTGTTATAATTATAATAAATCTGTATTACATATTACTCTGCACTAAATAAATTAAGAAAACAATGATTGAATGAGTCTCAGACATAAGTTTATTTAATCTACCTTGTTTCGTCTTTTTTTTTATAATATCAAGTGACGGGACGAACAAGTCGTGCGCCTGATGGTACGCTACGTGCCTGTCCATAACAGTTGTAGTGCCACTCATAGCTTTAATCGCAAAGATCTGAGGAGCACTGCCACTGCGCCCATCACCCTGAGACATAAGCTCAGTAGTCCCATGTGCCTGTAATTTCACCAGCACCCTTACCCTTCAAAAGCGTAACACAGCAATGCTGATATTACTGCTTGGCGGCAGGAATAAAGTGGCAGTACTTCCCTGGACGAACTCTTTCACAAGGAGCTCTACTGTTACTAAAATTATCTTTTAGAAAACGAAAGAAACTCCTTTCTTTTACCCCGTTTTTAGATGACGATTAACAGCCGTATACAGCACAATTCACGAAAATTATAAATAGTAATGTACAAAGATCTTATATATTAACATAAGAGTTTCGTAATGAATAAATGAAAACAATCTTCAAAGTCTTAGCGTGATAACGGTTCGATGACAGCCTTGTTGCCTTTCAGTCCATGTGTCCGTCAATGTGCTGCGCGTGTTGCGGTATTTAAAGCTACGGAGGGGCGGAAAGTGTCCACTCTCGTTACTTTTTTGTTCTCTGACGTAAGTGTGCGTCTTTCTGTACGCCGCTCGCATTGCATGGTAGGCGACCTCTAACTTGTCATAATCATTCGGTACCTCTGGTGCGATATAGCCACATCTACAAAATGACAACTTTTCAGGAGAAATATAAACATTTTACGAACAAAATTAGTCGATGACATTTTTATGCTTAAATAAGAGAGTAGGTACTGAAATTTCACATTATATATAATTTGTTTCATGTAGTTCGCACTTTTGTTATGACTTTCGTATGACTTGACCACTTTTGACGTATGATTATATGTGACTTTATTATACCTAGGGTACGATTTGATGAATAACCACCAAAATGGTAAAATGTATAATTGGTTGGTCTCATTTCTCTTTAGCTAGAACAGTATAATTTAAAACCTGACAAGTAATTATAGCTTCATCGCATTAAATTGCGTTAAGTTGACCCTTATGAGTCAACCTATAGTGGTTTTGCTTTAATGACTGGACAGCCAAAAACCTTATTTTACGACCATAGTTACCGTAATTTTGATATAATCCGCGTCGACATCAGCTTGGTCGGTTAACCGGTTAATTTGTGTATTTTTTATCGCGGCTTATTATCGATGTAGTGTGATAAAGTGTTTTTAGGCTTGATTTACTTACGTTTAAGTCAAAACAAAATTCATTTGGGTTTTGGTCGTACTGGCGACTTTCATCATGGTAACAAAATAACGTTAGATAACTGTAAGCGGACATAAAGTAAAATAAATTCTTTTAAAATTGGCGCATAAAAATCACGCGCACAAATCTGAAAGCGTGCTGTGCATCCTTTGTATTGAGTACATTCCTATTTCAAATACGATTTCGAACGAAAGTGTCATTTTTCAAATATCACCTGCATTTACGCAATTGCAGTTGGATTTTGTGCATTACTTTTAAAACCGTAATTTTAAAGAAATGCATGACTGGCCATAAGTTAATTGAATAATAAATTTTTCACCTCACTAGCTAGGAAAGGTTTTCTTCTCATTAGAAATCTGCACTCAAAAGCGTTTTTTGCACGTTGGCGTGGCGCACCTAACTTTATCTTCCGATGAAAAAAAAATACAATGACACGTACCATTTTCCTCGTTTTAGATAGGTGAAAGGTTGTGTGTTTCCCTCGGCAGCAAAGTTGTGTGACGTGTTGTGTGCCTTGAAACCCTCGCTGCGCTCAGGATTCTATTTTTGGATTGTAAGAGTCGTATTCCAGAACTCTACTCATTGCTCAAGTCAGGACTTAAGGAGACTTGACTATGATTTCAAGCACTGGAAATACGACCCTAATGGCAAGGACTTGAGTATGATTTTCAGTGCTCACTGCAATACTCAAGTCCTGACTTGAGTATTGAGTGGAGTTCTGGAATACGACCCTTAGTATCCTTCTCTTGCTCAGGTTTCAATACAAGCACTCGAGTTAAGCAACAACTTTGCAGCCTTGCATAACAAATAACTATTTCTATTTTAGTTTACTACGATTGATAAGGAAAAATTTTACAACTGTAGGAAACTAAAATTTTATTCTATTTGTACAATTTGTATGACCAAAGAAACTGTTTGCAAATTAAGCAGATTTTTGGCTGTAGAAAATAGAATATGGCATTTTAGAGAACAATATGTTCAATATTTCTTTTCCCTAAACATTTCGTGACCTACTTTGTAATGGTATAAACAAAATTGTTGATGACTTATTTTTGCTCAATTAGAATGTAAATCTTAATGAATACATAAATTTACTTACTGTTTTTAAATATTAGTAGTCTATTAAAAAGTTCGTATTCTAGTACTACAATACAATCAAAACTGCATGTTTGTAAATCGGATGAAAAATTAAAACTTTCCTAAATTTTAAGATGAAGTTGTCGTAGTATTTTTTTGTTCTTCAGTACAGGCTAAGACGTTTAAGTCATACTGCCAGATCTTATATTTTAAATTTCAATAAATGTTGTTAACTTTGGCTGTATGAGATGGCTACTTCTAGTAGGATTCTAAATCTATGCAAAATGATAAAGGTAATTAATTATAGCAAAATATACTGCTTACCGTTGGGAAATTTAGAAGGACTGAACAATCCGTCGTTAGCAGAACACAGTATCGTATTAAACAGGATCATTAGCCAGCAGTACCTGTAACAGAAACGAGAATATTACATAATAGTTTGCATTAGTATAAATTGTTAATTGGATTTTATTTTGTATTCTATGTCACGTTCGAACACTCCGGTTGTAGGATTTTATCCAACTTTTAACGCTAAAAAGTCCCTGACTCTGAAAAACTGATCAATAAATAAACACAATTTCGAAGCTGGCAAAGGGATCGGAACAAACTCGGACAGTCGATTGAAGAGCGCGCTGAATTTCCAATTACATCCATTTAGACGTACATTGCGAGGAAAAGAAAAGTGTCGATTTGCAATTCAGATCGTATTGGATCCCAGTTCGCGTGAAGAGAGCCTTAATTAATACGAATATTGGCGAATTTATTAAAGCCAAAAGAATTGTATTGACTTGTGAATCGAGACGTGAATTTTTACTGCAGATGAAGTCGAGCCCAATTTAAAATAGTGATTTGATACGCTGACATACATATCGTTATACGTATTTAGTAGCAGTAGAACTCCTTGTGAAAGAGTTCATCCAGGGAAGCACTGCCGAAGAGCAGTGTGATGTGAGCATTACTGCGTGTCCGTGTTGAAAGATATGGGCGCTGGTACAAACACGTGTGACTTGTTAATTTATGCCTCAGGCGCAGTGCCAGTGTACCTCAAATCTTTAGGATTTAAATTTCTGAGTAGCACTGCACCTGCATGGACAGACGTGTCGCCTAACAACATATACATAAAAATATATATAAAATAGGCACTAACAGTGGTATATCTCCCTTCAAAATTAGAATTTTAATTGAGCTCCGTGAAAGTGATGATAAATTAAATAAAATTACTTGAAAACAATCTTTGAAATCTATAAAAAAAATTAAAAAAGATTTAAGATTTATTGTTATAAACGATACGATGCCGTATTATATAAGTACATATGAAGAGACCAGGGAAAGTATGACCAAAATCATTATTTTTTCCTAACATTGTCCTCAAGTGATTTTGATCATTCTTTCCCTGGACTCTTCGTATATGTAATGTTCGCCAATGTTTTGAGTGAGGATACTCCCCTGCGAATTCTGTCAAGCTAAGCCCCATACACTGCGATTTATTTTCAAGGAATAGTCAATAAAATGAGTATAAGAAAATTATAAGACCAACCAAGGACGTAGTTATTTCGAATAATCTACTCGACAAATACGTCAATCGAGTACCTGGTCTCTAACTAGAGAATTTCCAGTACTATGACTATCAGAGTAACGGAATTCACTCCGGGCTACTGTTCAGAACACTCAGACTAGTAACATTTAGAAAAATCCATTTCCCAAATGGGTCAAATCGGGACAAATCCCGATTTGACCATCTACAGTGCAAAAACCATTGGGCCACCGAGGTCGTCAACAATTAAATCTATTAGTAGTTTAAATTTGACACTCTCCGTGGTTGAGTGGCTTGCGCGTTGCACACCGGTTTTCATTGTGTCGCCATCTCTGAGGTCCCGGCTTTGATCCCCGGCCGGGTTAATGTAGAAAAACCAACTACCCTATATCATCTTTTTTTTATAATGCCCACCAAGCGACAGGATGAACAAGTCGTGCACCTGATGATATGCGACACGACTATCCATAACAGTTGCAGTGCCACTTAGAGCTTTTAATCGCAAAGACTCTAGGTCTTGCCACTTTGTCCGTCACAAGTCGGTTAAAAATAGTTTCTACGTGTAACAATCGCGATAACCTAATACTCATTGTAATGAAACCACTGATGTTTAACACTCTTCTTTTGCTTTCAAAATCAAGTAAAATTTAACAATCGGGCAAAACGAAGTAGTCAAACCCAATAAACTTTCATATACAACATTAAAGTTTAGCGAATCTATTTGAATGAATTACGAGACTTAAGTACATAAACAAATTGTCGGTACATGGAATTCGTGTTGCAAATATCTTAAACAAAACATGCGTTGGCGTCGAGTCAAAGGCCATTTGAAATGTGGGACCTGAGAAGATAACACGAAGCAATAAAGTGGGAGACAACAAAGCTTGTTCAAGTCGTTCGTGGAGGTGGGAGTTATAAACAATTTTATTAGTAAAGCTCGAAGAAATACATAAACATACGGATTTTAAAATTTAGAAGGAAGTTTACAACAAATACAGCAATTCCAACTCAATAAACACGTTCGAAATGTGTTTGAATATTTGAACAAACTTCAAATGTTTTATTTTCAATTACTGGGTTTTTTTTATAATATCAAGTGACGGACGAATAAGTCGTGCGCCTGATAGTAAGCTACACGCCTGTCCATAACAGTTGCAGTGCCACTCGAGCTTTAAATCGTAAAGATCTGAGGGCCACTGTCACTGCGCCCGTCACCCTGAGACATAAGTTGATAAGCCCCATGTGCCAGTAATTTCACCAGCAACCTTACCCTTCAAAATCGGACCACAGTATTACTGACATTATTGCTTGGCGGCAGAAATAGGTAAAGTGGCAGTACTTCCTTGGACGAACTCTTTCACAAGGGGCTCTACTGCTACTACTGGGTGTCATTAACGTAGGGTTATAGTGTGTGCGTAAAAAAAGTTCTGATTAATACAAAGATCGAACACAGAGAAAAATATCCTTCGATCCGATAGGGCACGAACCCGTGTCTATATGCCAAACTAGGACAACAGCTACTAATTTCTCTATGTTACAGATCTTAGTTTTTTTGTTTTAACGACTTTTTTCAGTAGCCTGTGAATCTATGAAAGGTTTTCTTCTCTCGACCAGGTACCATTACAACAATCAGCGGTTGACAAGTGAAGTCGGTTTATAAATAGTAATATTGATTGTAATGAATATTACGATGTTTTCCTACCATGACGTATATTTTATTTTGGTAAAATTATTTTAATATTTATTAATACAAAGTCAGATCGATCTGACAGGACACGAACCAGTATCTGTAATCTTGGGCAACAACGACTTTAAAGTTTTAAAATTTTAAAAAGACAGCAGCTTTATTAAGTTATAATTAAAAAATCGGGTATCAAAAAATTATTTATATATAAAAGTACAATGGTACTTTTATTATATTATATGTTATTATATATTAGTAACCGGACTCTTTGTTCAAATTATATACCAACTAACATATGAACAGGTTTTATCTTTACGTTTTATGACCTTTATGTGTCTTATGTAACAAATTAAAAGCATTGCATGCATAGGTAAAGCAGAAACAAATGCCCGCCATAAATTTCATATGCAAGTTTAGTAGCAGTAGAGCTCCTTATAAAAGAGTTCGTCCAGGGAAGTATTGCCACCTTACCCATTTCTGTCGCCAAGCAATTATGTGAGTATTACTGCGTTCCGGTTTTCTAGGGTAAGCGCATTTGGGCACTGCATCCGATTATAAACACTTATTCGTTCCGAGTCTGAGACAATACAAATCTAGAAAACCCGGACCCACTTCAGATGTCGCTAGTGCACTATATCGTAAATATTGCTTGATGAGATTCACCTAGAGATAAAACGATCCCTGTGACATTTAGGACCGTCATTTCTCGGATTCGGAACGGGGTCTACTCTCTATCTCCGTCCGATATCCGTCCGAAACAATTACTGTCAAATAAGTAATATTCGACAAAATTAAAAGACAAGTATCAAGTATGAAGCTTCATTCGCATCACGCGTCTTTTCATTTGGTCAAGTATTGCTTATTTGGCAGTATTTCTTTCGGACGGATGTCAGACCCCTGATACGAATCGGACGTAGCGCGCAAACGCTCTAAGGGTGTTGGTGAATTTACAGGAACTCGGGACTTTTTGACTTATGTCTCGGTGACGGACGCAGTGGCAGTGCCCGTCAGATCTTTGAGATTTAAAGCTCTGAGTGGCATTGCAACTGTTATGGCCATGCGCTTGCGCCTGATGGTGGCACGACTAGTTTGTCTCGTCACTCTAACTTTATCGTTGTGAACTGTCTAGAATATCACCAACAAAATTTTTCAGACGAGATTTTCTTCATCTGAAAACTTAACTTGTCATTCGCTTAAAGTGGAAGGCTTACTGTCCACGGCAGCGTCATTTGACGAATGCATGCAAGCTGCAAATGACGAAAAGTGTATTTTGCACCTTAGTTCTGTCCACATATTGTTCAATAATATGAACAAAGTTACCCGCTGTTGCCGCCATTTTGCGAAATAAACACGTGTTTGCGTCTCGCAATACGCTCGAGTAGTGACATGCTGCAGCACGAGCTTCATGACGAACGCAAATGCGGCGTTGTTGTCCAGTAGACACAGTTTCGTTGGTTTCTACGCAAGATGCAAGCATGCAGCACACTAGTGTAAAATGACGATAGCGTGCGTATGACGTGCAGTCTATGTGGACAGTAAGCCGAAGACGATATCGCTTATTCGATCGCAAATATAAGTTGGTAGCATAAGTACGATGACGACACAACATAATGCGTAATTTATAATGTTTGTACAGTAATTGCAACAATTTGCTAGACGTCTTTGAAGATGTCATTATCGATTAGTTATATTGGGTTGTGTACGAACATGGTTCTAGCAAATTTTAAATGAGAATTGCACAATTCTATAAAGAAACCTCATTAGGCATCCTACTTATTCAAGAGTTTATAAATAGAATTTCAACAAATTACGATTAATATATTACTAGGAAATTGTGCGTCTTATTTTTGCATAGAGTGGCAAGGAATACTCGGTTATTATTCGGTATTCGACACCTTACGCCTGCTTTTTGCTATTGGGCCGAATATCGAATACTTAAAAACAGGAAGAAGAAATAAGAAAATACATGGTAAATTAAAATATTAATTTCATAAATGAAAGCGCAAGAGTTTGCTTCTTTTTGTATCTAAAAGATTAAAGGTAATGTAATGGTGCGGTTTTCATGACGTCATTCACGAAGGCGCCCCCTATTGACGAGCTTAAATATAATGTGCCAGTTTCGCCCCTCTCACCAACTCAAGAAGGTAAAAAAGCCTGTTGTTTTCTAAAATACACAAAATAGTAAAAAATAAGTTTTTAATTAGACCGACAAATTTTGGTGTTAAGGCGAGGTATTAGAACTTGAGCCTAGATTTTAGGAGGTGAGGTGTGAAGGCCGTCACTCGTATCCTGCAATCTACGCGTTTAAAATAAATACAAATAAAATAAGAACGTGCGGAGAAAATTTGACACAGATCCGACGATGACAAGTGCCCGATGGCGACTGACGGGGCAGCGGGGCAGCGTATCTTTAAATAATTGGGTAATTTTCAAGTTTCGAGGTAAATATGGATTTAATAACTATAAGGCTTTAGTTGAAAACCAAAATTTTGCAGGTTCTCTGTGGTACTTAAAGAAAAATGTTTCTATATAAAAATAATGTGCAAAGTTAGATATCCAAATAACTCGTCTTCGACTTTTATTTTACCCTATTTACGGGATTATATATGATCGAATAAAATACGAATATCGAATATCGTGTAACGAATTAGCATAACATTTACATTCTTTAGACATTATACTACTTGGTGGCAGAAATAGGTAAGGTGGCATACTTCCCTGGATGAACTCTTTCACAAGGAGCTCTACTGCTAGTAAAATTACAGGGTAAGAGCGCTGGTGAAATTACAGGCACATGGGACTTGTCAACTTATGTCTCAGGGTGACGGGCGCAGTGGCAGTGCCCCTCAGATATTTGCGATTTAAAGCTCTGAGTGACACTGCAACTGTTATGGACAGGCGTGTAGCTTACCATCAGGCGCACGACTTATTCGACTCGTCATTTAATATTACTAAAAAAAAACGCTTTAAAATCGGAACGCAGTAATGCTCACATTACTGCTTGGCGGCAGAAATACGTACGGTACAAGGCGCCCTACTGTTACTACAGACTATTACAGAAAACCCACTGAAATTGAAAGATTTGCGAAAGCCAGGTTATGAAAATGTCTGAATTATAGATGTTCCCTGTGGAAATACAATAGCACGTGCAATAAAAGTAATATCAGATCATTTAATGTCGAAGTTGGTTACAGATTTCTCACTAATAAGTGTCAACTATCACGCAGGGATCCGAAATGTGAAACTAAATTTAAAGAAGTCATGTGACAAATTTCGAATTTATTTTCGAACAAAGCAATTATTTATTGAAACCATTTTTGTAAATGTTTATTCAATTGCACCTTCAATGCGTTGACGTACATCATCAATATAAAATAACTAATTAAGTATATTTTGGTTTACATTAGCTGTGTGATTTGAAACAGTGGTTCTTGTTTACCTAGTTACATAGTGATGTGATGATGATTTGTTAGAACGTTTCGAGCCCTGTACGGAGTTGAGATTCGAAAGATACGATACGAAAAAATAATTTCATTACCTATACATAAGCGCTACTTTAATTGGCGTGGAAATTTTTGTGATCCCGGCGTTCCATATTATTATAACAGGAGATTCCTGAACACAATACAGCCTGTAGTTATGGCAGTAGTTAGGGCTTTATCAATTAGTCAAAAGTTTAGTAATTACGGCTAGAACATTAATTGAGTATCAAGTTAGTGCCAAAACCTCTAAGAAATATTCCAATGACCGATACAAATTTATTGTCGTGGTCTATTCATAAGTCTGTGGTCGAGATACGGGTCCATTATGCGATCCATCACGTTGATATCAGCTAGATGCCAGCCAAATTAATTATAGTAGGCGTAACAAAAGTCCTTAAGTCCAATCCATCAAGCAAGTTGAGGGCGGTTGACAACGGTTCGTACGCGTAAATTGGATAGGCCATTATTTGTAATTCTATCTTGTAAGTAGATGAATTGGTAGGGGAGGGTTTTTTTTTCGATAATAATTAGTATTTGGTAGGCAATGTGAATGAAGTATTCAAATCAGGTTTATTTCCTCCTGTGCCAATTTTTTTTATATTTAATATTTTCGGCAATACTGGTACATTTTTGGTAGGTAATAATGTAATATGAAATATTGATTGTAATAAGTATTATTATGTTTCACTACGATGACATTAGCTTTTTTTTTAGTAGCAGTAGAGTTCCTAAGCCAGTTAGCTCAAGATCGGGATGCGTGGAGGGATCAGGAGGTGGCCTTTGCGCAGCAGTAGGATACATCAGGCTAATTGTAATTGTAATTGAGTTCCTTTTGAAAGAATTCGTTCAGGGAAGTACTGCCACCTTACCTATTTCTGTCGCTAAGTAGTAAACGACACGCCTGTTAATAACAGTTGCAGCGCCACTTAGAGCTTTGACTTTTTGGCTTTGACTTGTTCGTCCCATTACTCAGTATCATAAAAAAAACACCAGCACCATTACCCTATAAAACCGGAACGCAGTAATGTGAGCATTACTGCTTGACGGCAGAAATTGGTAAGGTGGCAGTAAACCCTTGGACGAACTTATTCACAAGGAGCTCTACTGCTAATTAAAAGCCATAGGTACAGATACCTTCAGGGATTGACCATTGACCTTAATTGACAAACAATTCTCTCACTGATCTCAATTACTTTGTTTGTCAAAAGAATATATATTTGTTATAATTTATTAATACAAAGATCGAACACTAACCAGCGTCTTCAAGTAATTCGTGTTAGACACGTCTTAGCACGGCTTGCTTGATGACGCTGGTTGATATCCAGCCGAATCGAAGGAATTTTTCTTAGTATTTGATCTTTGTATTAATAATTATAACAAACTAGTGGAGTTATTTCACAAAAAAATAATTGAATGTCATGGTAGCGAAGCATCATAACATTCAATAAATTTAAAAATTACAACATAAATATTTTTGGTTTTTGTAACATTTCCATGCAGACAAATGTATACTTACCCCATTTCACTAAATAAAGCGCAGAACTCTCGTACTAGTTACAGGGAACTATCCCAACAATTCTAACTTTCTCTTGTAAGTAGGCCTTGTCGGTATCAGTTAGAAAATAACAAAGGGAGATGTTAATTAATTTATTGACACCGAGAGGTCTAAGGCCGCAACTGACTCACTTACACTAATAATAGGTTGGCTGTAGTTAAGAGATCGCTTTCCATTAGACGACATCGTGAGCAAGCAAAAACAAAGATATCTGTCATCGCCAATCCACAATATCATCTACTATGATGTTGGATTGGTGACGTCACACGCTTCACTTTACGAACTTTCTCCGACTTGTAGGTAGTTACGGTGTTCCATCTATGTCAAAGCAAGTTACAATTAGTTATCTAATTGCACATAATTACTTGAAAAGGTTCATCAGAATTCAATCTAGGACCTTCTACATAGGAGGAGCCAAGCAGTTTCTTAACTGGGTCATCACTGTTTATCGAAAAGATAACTAACTTGCGAAACTATTCCAACCAGAGAACACTACAAACTATTTTGACGTTAACGATATACAAATATTTTATACGTTCTCTGATCGTCTTCACTATTACTAACTATATGCAAAAAGTTTAAAACTGGGTTTAAAAATTTGTTATTTTATTAATATTTTTTACAATTTGTGATGTTCTGTCTATAAACGCTTAAGTCATTGTTAAGGGGACGCGCTTATCAATAGGGTCTGCTATTCCTAATTGGAGTTAGAGTTATTGTTTGAACATACCCAGGGATGACATCATAGCAATTAACCTAATGTGTTAATTTGATGCAACACCTCTTCCTTGTTTACTGCTGAACATTATCAGTTTATGGTAGTCGACTGCTGGACTTTGGCCTATCGCTTAAAACGCTGCCACAAAGTTCCTTCCTCCCGGTCGTCCATTTTGTGTCGTTAATGCTTCGTTTGGGTACACATACCACGCTTACGGATAAGGGTATCACCACACTTATTGACCCAGTATCATCTTAAAGCCGGTCGGAAAAATCTCTACGTCCAATAAGAGCGAAAAAGATGTCGTCGACGACAGACTGAGAGAGAGTGATGACAGAGTTGGGGTACACGAAAGGAGTCTCTCTGCCCGACGTACCATTAATTTCCTGTATGTCTGGGGCATTCTAGGCAACAATCCATGATTATCTCACGCGCATTGGCAAACCCTCTCTTCAAAGTGGCAAGCATTACTGTTTATGCCATCGACACGATTTGAATCAATGATGACAAATGAGTTCTCTAGAGCTCCTTGTTCGTCCAGGGAAGTACTGCCATCTTACATATTTCTGCCGCCAATCAGTAACGTCAGCATTACTGTCTTCCGGTTTCAAAGAGTAAGGGTGCTGGTGAAATTACAGGCACATAGGGCTTGCCAACTTATGTCTCAGGGTGACGGGCGCAGGGCAGTGCCTCTCATATCTTTGCGATTTAAAGCTCTGAGTGCCACTGCAACTGTTATGCACAAGCGTGTAGATTACCATCAGGCGCACGATTTGCTCGTCTCGTCACTTGATATTATAAAAAAAAAACACTTGCACAAGTCGTCATAAGCGAAACGCACAACATTTTTATTGTTCTCATTGCACACGTGGATTTTTTTATTCGGCTTAAGTCAATTCAGCGCCGATAAGTGTGGTGACTCCCAATGAATAAAATCAAAATCAAAATAATCTTTATTTCATAGGTAAGCATTATCACACTTGAAATCGTCACATTTGTTAAACTCTACCGCTCATTCGTAAGGCAGATTCCCCGGAGAAGAATAAGCAAGAAACTCTAGGGGTTGCTCTTTGTACATAACATTTGTACGCATTCAACATTTACAATTCATTTTTTGTTTTGCTTTCAAACATCAGAGATCGAGACTACCTCCATGAGCTAAACGGGTTACTATCACGGATTTTTGTCATCCAAGTATGCAGAAGTTGTATAATAACCTTTAGTATAAAGTTTTTGTTTCACTATAGTTTTAAGTCTCGTGAATGGCAAATTTTGTATATTAACCTGAATCTTGTTATAGAAGCGTATACATTGCCCCTTAAATGAATTTGTCACTTTGCGAAGACGACTATCAAGAACAGTTAGTTAATTTTTATTCCTCGTATTAATGTTACGTCTGTCACTATTTTTTATAAAGAGATTACTATTCCTCTTAACATAATTTACATTTTCATATATGTACTGTGACGCTAGTGTAAGAATATTCATTTCCTTAAACTTATCTCTCGAAGATACTTTGGGGCCCAGATTGTAAATTGCTCTAACTGCACGTTTCTGCAGAACAAAGATTCTATTGATATCGGCGGCATTACCCCAAAGCAAAATGCCGTATGTGATTAGACGTGAAAGTAGCTGAAGTAAACCAATCTAGCGGTTTCGACGTCTGAAAGTTTCAGATTTTTTAATCGCGTACATTGCAGAGCTGAGCCGTTTTGATAACTTACTTATGTGTGGACCCCATTGCAATTTAGCATCTAACGTTAGACTTAGAAATACAACTGTATCAACAGATTCAATTTTTTGTTTCTAACTACAATGTTTGTAACCATCTCTCTAATATTGGGTAATGTAAATTTCACACAATTTGCTTTTTCTTATTAAGTAGCAGGTTATTAACAGCAAACCAATCAACTACTTTAGATATAGTATTGTTCACATCGTCGTAGGAACATTGGTGCCTTTTAACTTTAAATAATAATGAAGTATCATCAGCAAACAATACTATTTCGTGTTTTAAACCCTCCATTAGGCTAGGTAAGTCATTAATATAAACTAAAAACAAACAGGGACCTAGAATTGAACCTTGAGGGACACCCATGCTTATTGCAGACCCTGATGATCTCGTATCGTTAACATCGACCCTTTCCTGAGATAATAAGAATAAGAATGAGTTCCCCACCCAAGAACGTTTCCGCACGAGCTGCCGACAGTACCACGTCAAAGGTGGCATGCTCACTGCCACTTCAGACTTGTACTCTATTTATTTTCGGCATCAGAGCAACTTGGCTGTTTATAAAAAAAAAGGATCACGACTGGTTCAAAACATGTCGAGCAAAAATTCGATTTAAATACATTATTTAAGTAAAATTACTTATAAAAAAAGAAAATATACTCTCTTGTTACACATGACCGATATAATCCAATAAAATCAACACTGGGTTAATATTGAATATATGATGACTGTGTTTTTATTGTATTTTTCGAAATAGTTTGAATAAACAAGGATATGGTGTAGGGAATGAAGAGAGAAATTTAGTAAATATAGTATGATTTACAATGTGTAGCAATTCCAAAAAATCTCATTCGATATGATACAGGACGAACAAAATCTTTATTGTACTGTATTCCTTATTGGTTGTACTTCGAATACCATTGAAAAAATGGAACGTGTACTAAAAGATTTCAGAATCATTCAACTTAGTATCTCTATTGATACAGATAATAAGATTTTTGTGTACAAATAGATTTTAGGGACATTTCTGTAAACATTGAGGATGCTCCATTATTTTCAAAAGACGAAAATGTCGCGGCGACCGAGAACCGGCTCCCTAGGGTGTTGTTATGTGGGATATGAGATAAGAATGGTGATAGCAGAGCCACTACCTGCGAATGAAAGTGTTTTAGGTTTTCATTTGTTTTGAATTCAATAATATTGTACTTTAAAATTTGTAAGTCAATGACTTTAAATATTAAATTAAAGAATGTGAAACTGATTGTTTATTGTTCGTTAGAATTTAGACTTTTTGATTCAGTTTTCTTTCATGGCATTGTACGTTGAGGTATGAGACATATTGACGATCTTCGTGGCCTAACGATTTGTTGTGTGGGTCCGGGATTTCCACTCCGGATTCGATCCCTGTAGAAGCAATTTGGGAAATCACCTTCTGTAAATTGGTTCTAGTCTAGGTTGTTCTGGATAGAGCCCCGGCGTGTATTTTGTTCCTCTGATACTCAAAGTATAGGGAATTCCTTGGTTTATGATCAGGTTATTTTATTATTCTTAAAGCTTATTATTATATGAGACTTATCAAAATTACATGTATAAACTTGTTGAAAATGAATTTGAAATTCGTTTTCGATATATGATTTTACACAAGAGATAAAAATCGTAAAAGTCAGTGAAGGGGGGATTCTTTGTTTAGAACGATACAAAGAAGTAATTTGCCGTTCTTTCTAATTCTTGCTTTCAAAATGCCTGCAAATATTTGATTTTTCAACGAATTTCATATCTGTTTCTAAATTACTTATATTCAAAATATTAAAGAACTTGTCCGAAGACGATTCTTCGAGTCCTATATTATGTTAACATAATTAAGAATTCATTCAACCGTGTCCTGTAAAGGGCCCGAAACTTTGGTTTCTTTGAAAAACAAATGTACGCGATTTAAATGCGGAAAAATAGTTTCATTTCCTCAAACTCGATACATATCGAGTTCTTAGGTTTGTAATTAAGATAAGGTTTATAATTAAGAACTATTTACATCTTAAATAAATCAGTATCACACACCTGGCTTGTGTGCCCTAGAGGGGAAAGTTCATTTTCTCGAACCAACGCTGTACCTTTTGTATTGCGTTATTTATGAACGTATAATGACCGTTAACATTGTGTCTGACCTTAATTCATTCTGACCTTTGACAAATAAAAGATTAAGAATACAGGAATTGCTCAATATGTTGGTACGTATTAATTTTAATTTATTGTACGGTTTGGGTTCTGGGTTTCCTGCTTTGAAATTTTTCTTATTAAGTTTCGCATTCGACAAAACAAATGGTGAAATCGACATAAAAATTGAATTGTTTGATCGAGTCTAATGGGCATTGTTGTCAGTTTTCGGGTAACGACACGTCTCCTTTTACCCTTAAGGCCTCAAATTCGGAACGGCGTGGCAGCGGGGCGTGGAGTGGGGTGTCATATTGAGAGTGTTCGCTGCGCTACCGAACATACAAACTTGTATCGAGGTGTCTCTGTAACAGCGTTTAAAGCGTGCAAAATCAATGGTCGACGTTTTAAAAAGAACGGATATACGAACGGATACCGAGTGGTCACAAAAATTAGAGAAATACCGTAGAAGTTGTTACTTTATTAATTAAATTTTATTGAATTGATTTTCAATTATTTTTTGTGAAATTACTCCACTAGTTTGTAATAATTATGACAAACCTTAGTGGTTTAAAATGCGATTAGAAACATATTTGTGTATTTTGTCCTTCATACAATAAATAAATAAAAAAAAATAAAAAAATAATTAATACAAAGATCGAACACTCAGAAAAAACACTCAGAAAAAATTCCTTCGATCCGGTCGGATTCGAACCGACGTCTTCTTGCATACCGTGCCAGACTTGTTACTTTTTTTCAAACAAAATGGAACAATCTGTGTAACGTCCCTAAGAAGATATTTGCCGTTGAACGGCCGACTCTGATTCGTTAAATGCAGTAGGTACTCACTATTGATGTTTTTTTTACCAGCATGGCGGATTGTGTCTTGAGTAAAATGCTAAATAAATTTAATTTTGAGGCGCTTTTTTTTTATACTAACTTAACCTACTGAATGGAGGACGCAACCAAGATTTGACTATATGATATAAAAGAGGATCAAATAACGTTTTTTAATACCAAATATTAGTTTGCTTAAACATAACGATACACCTTGAATGCAGTTCGTTTATAATTTATCTGCAGATCAAGTAATATACGTACGGAACAATAATAATAATTATTATATAGAACTTTAACAAAAAGTATCGTTTATTTAAAAAAAGTGCATATTTACAATAAATGAATTATATCTTTGAGGATTAAGTAATATATTAATTACTATAACTAATGGCGCTTGCGACGATACATGCAAGTCCATTACGAAATTATGCGAATGTGTGCATCCGTACGCGGCCCGCGACGGATGTACAAGTACAACGTACAAGTAGCGCTTCTTCATTTTGCACACGAAACTACCGTTGTAACTCAAGTGTAAATAAAAATAACCACATTATTCGCAATTAAACTATTCGACGACGGGACGAACAGGTCATGTGCCTGGTGTTAAGCGCCACGCCTATCCATAACAGTTGCATTGTCACTCAGAGCTTTTAATTGCAAAGATCTTAGAGGCACTGGCTCTGTGCCCGTCACCCTGACACGTAAGGGGACAAGTTCCACGTGCTTGTAATTACACCAGCATCTTTACCCTTTTAAACCGGAACGCAGTAATGCTCAATTTGCTGCTTTGTCGCAGATAGGTAGGTGGCAGTACTTCCCTGAACGAACTCTTTCACAATAGCTCTACTGCTACTAAAGGATCCATCAGTATTTTTTAATTTTCAAATTTTGTTTCAAAATTCCACAATTTTGAGTTACGACAGTATTCGGTTTCATGTGCGTTCATTTGTATGAAGTTACCATACTCGTCTTATTACTATGGTATAGCTTTCTACGCGTGTTTGAATTGATACAAATGCAAAAATCTGCTTTTTGAACCTCGTAAAAATTAAAACGCATTATTATTGCAAGTTATCTCGTTTAATAGAAATTAACTTATTCCTCTACCAATTATTGCATACCGAAATCTTCCTAAGTCTATTTTGAAAGCGTAACTCGCCATTAATTCGATGACACGTTCACTGCCCCTTGCGATTTTGTGTCAACATTTTGCTCGACTGTACTAACGTTTCATCTCGAGTGTGTTCCAAACGACGCTTTGCATTTTCAACAGCTGTTAGGTTTTTAGCGCGTCAGGGATATTCGTCGAAGGATTGGTGGATTGCTTTTACGCGACCACGCGCAAGAGAAGCACGTCTCTGGTGCGCAGCGTGCGGGCCAGGCCCAATCCCGTCCTGCGCTCGATAGAGGACAGGCTTGACCATCTGTATAATATGAGGCACTGTTGGGAATTGACTATATCCAATAGTGTCTATTGTGTGTAATTATGTACTCTACTAATATTAGCATTAAGTGGTTGAGTAACGAATTGCATGAGTCATGTTATTTGAAATAAATGAATTGTTATTTATTATATTTCGTTACGATTACACTTTTTTATAATACCATGCAACGACCGGACGTACAAGTCGTGCACCTGGTGGTAAGCGACACGCTTATCCATAACAGTTGCAGTGCCACACAGAGCTTTAAATCTTAGGGGCACTGCCACTGTCCGTCAGCCTGAGACATAAGCTGATTAGTCCCTATAATTTTAACAGCACCCTTATCCAATTCTTATTCCAAACCGGAACGCAGCAATGCTCAAATAGCTGCGAACGGTTACCATGCCGGACTGTCACGCAGAGGTCCCAGGTTCGATTCCCGGGTCGGGAGAACTATTTGTACGGCCTACATTTATTTCTCTCGTGAGTTTGGGTGTAATTTATGGTTGTTTATGTGTATGGCACCCGCGACACAGGGTTTCCCTAGTGCGGGGCTATGTTGAGTGTGTGCTTTGTTATCATTACTGCTTGGTGGCTGTAATAGAGGTGGAGGTGGCAATATTTCCCCGGTCGAAGTCTTTTAATAAAATTTAATTTTAATAATTTTCTAAACGATTGTTTCTTAGGAATGAAACTATTTTTCCGGATTTAAATCGCGTATATTTGTTTTTTCAAACAAACCGACGTTTCGGGCCCTTTACAGGTCCCATGGTCACGGTTGACTGAGGTGGTACAGTCTTCAACCAGTTATGTCTAATATTGATGCAAACCACCCTATTTTTTCACTATAGTTACAATAGTTATTAATTAAATACCTTATTTTTAATTTTACAAAGAAAACATTCCAATTTACGCTACATTAAGTTTTACAAATTATTTTATTGAATGAATTTTTTTTATTAAGTTTAATTTATTATTAATTATTAATAGAAATTAGAATAAATTAAAACATATTAATTAGTACTGCAGTCTTATGTCTGTTTGGGATTTTTCATTAGAGGAAATACTGGATCCCAAACTGGTGGTACGGAGAAACCATCTTCCCTGTTGAAATTAGGATGTTTTTTAATTTCAATGGCCTCTCGCAGCATCCTGGGCAGATAACGGACTTCTTTTGCAAGGACCTGGGGTTTGTCAAACTTCATTGAATGTGTAGGTTTATCCATGACATGCTCGCAGACTGCAGACTTGTTTACGCGACGGTGTTTGACATCAGCTATATGTTCTTTGACGCGGGTACAAATACTTCGCTTTGTTTGTCCAATATAAGAGAGACCGCACTCACAGTCAAGCTTGTAAACTCCTGCATCCTGTAAGGGGATGTTACATTTCACGGGTCTCAGGAACTGAGAAATCTTCCTCAGGGGCTTGAAATAGGTCTTGATAGATGCGCGCCTGAGGACTCTTCCGATCTTGTCTGTAACACCTCTCACGTAAGGTAAGATGGCAGGTCTTCGCTCGACTGTTGGTGGTTTCACACGGGGTCTGCGGCATTGGCGTGGAATCCTCAACTTATTCGCATGTAGGACTTGCTTTATATGCTGAAGTTCCCCCGCCAGATGATTACTGTCGCAGACACCATATGCTCTCTGAAACACAGATTTGCCCACGGTAGCTAACTGGCTAGGATGGTGATGGGAATTACCATTGAGGTACCTATCTGTATGGGTTTTCTTTCGAAATACAGTATGGCCTAAGGTGTTATTAGGATTTCTTTTAATTAAAACATCTAAGATTGTTTCTTTTACTCTGTACCTACATTTTCTTATATACGACAATATCCTTATTATTTTTTCTCGGATAGCAGATTTTTATGGTAACATGATTTATTTTATATTGTGTTTTGTAAAGGCCAGACCGCGGAAATTCTGTTTAAAAATTGTATAGTCAAATTTGATAAATAATATTTGTAATTGCACTTTTACACCTATATAAAACCTTATACTTACATATGGCACATCACTATTTTGTGCCAGTGTAGACGTGAATACAATTGTTTATATTGACATAGGCAGTAATTGCAAACATGTAAATGCCATGTAAAAACAATAGTCAATAAATACTAGTTGACATTTAGCTAGACAACACAGTAGTTGTTCTAGATGCTTATCTCGATTTATCCGTAAGGCCCATTACCGGCTGAGAATTGCTATATTTCAATAACCAATCATCGTCATTGTGACATAAGGAAGCCGAGTCACGCGATTGTGGGTGGACTGTAATTTTTGCTTATAGTGCGAATCCTTTTTTTTTATGATACCAAGTAGCGGGACGAACAGATCGTGTAAGCGATCGTGCCACTTAGAGCTTTAAATCGCGAAGATCTGAGTGACACTGCCACTGCATCCTGAGACATAGTTGACAAGTCCCATGATCCTGTAATTTCACCAGCACCGTTACCCTTCAAAACCGGAATGTAGTAATGCTCACATTACTGCTTGGCGGCAGAAATAGGTGAGGTGGCAGTACTTCCCTGCACGAAACTTTTCACAAGGAGCTTTTCTCCCTGAAATGATACCAACATTTTCACGTGCTCTTTCCGTCCCGGCGGCAGCCGACGTGATCACTTGAATGAGCGGGCTCCGTACGACGGCACAGAGTTTTATTCCAAACACTTGATTACTTCCCGATACACATAATAACAATAACACAGAGTGTCTTTGAGGGAGAAGTTTCAAAAATTAATAATTCTTACACTAGCGTTCCAGTGCATTTATGAAAGTGTAACTTATGTTATGAAGAATAATAAGTTCTTTATAAAAAAATTTGACAGACTTAACATTGATACGAGGAATACAAATAAATTGGATGTTCTTAACAGTCGTCTTCACAAAGTCACATTTGATTTTAGGGAGAATGTATAAGCTTCTATAATATATAACTATATAATTTCACAATTCTCCCAAGATACCCTAGGTTTGCTATTAGTCCTTAAGTGCCACCATTCCATGTGACCATTCTGGGCTTTAATTACTCTGTCCTAAAACTCTGCAGACTATAATGTAATAAGCACAATCACGTTAGCGATATACTTTAGCAGTTGCCGTACAAATTTCGTAAGATTATTAGATTAAACATTAATTAATTCTTTTTTTTCCCCATCTAGTTTAATACTGTCCGAGAGCCTTGTGCGCATGTGTTTATAGTATTTTTGTGGTATTAGGTATATATATATATAAAAAAAGATTAAGTTGCTGTTTTTAAATTCAACTTAATTTGCGTTGTTTTTGCAAGCTGTGTTCACTCATAAACAGTTGTACAATTTAGGTAAGATCTTCACCAAATTTAACTACTCGTATGTGACATTGTAATAACAAAACTGTAAGTGAACCAATATACTTAAAAAAGAAATAATATTTCGGTACATATTCAAAATTTGCTATTTACGAAGGTTTATTATGCAACTTCTGCGTACTTGAATGACAAAAAACCTTGGTAGTGACCCGTTTAGCTTTTCGACCTTTTCGATCTTATTCGACATATATATTGTACCTAAATGATAAACGTGTACAAGCCTATATGTATGTACATAAAGAGCAATTTTACATCTGTTGTATGGATGAGTAGCAGAGGTTAATTAAAATGACGATTTCAAGTGTAATTTGCATACCGATGAAACAAAGATTATTCGAGTTTTAATTATTTTGACGAACCCTGATGATGTATTATAAGAAGAAAGAAAGAAGGACAGAAAACTGTTTAGTGCAAAAAAATGTTTTCCTTTCTTCCTTTCTTTACAGATCTTTAAAGATCTAAATATAAAAATTATGTGCAAAGTTAGACATTTTATTCTTAAATAATTAGTTTTAGATATTTAATTTCGCCTCTTTCTCTTTAATTACTACATAGAACCTGCTAAATTTTGGTTCTGAATTGAAGCCTTATAATAGTTATTAAAGTCACATTAATTCCAAAACTTGAAAATTGCCCAGCGGTTTAACGACTCGCCACACCGCGTGCTGCCCCGTTAGGCGCCATCGGGCGCTTGTCAACGACGGATCTGTGTCAAATTTTCTCCTCCTGTTCTTATTGTATTCATATTAATTTAAAGCGCGTAGATTGCGGGAAGTAAGAGTCGCCCGCCTACACCTCACCTAAAATCTAGGCTTGCGTTCAAATACCTGGCCTTAACTCAGGCCTCATTCATTACAATCATCAAAATTAATTTACAAGCAATTTACTCCCAAGTCGCTCATTCTGAAGCATTGCACAACTAATATCAAAATATAAATACCTAACAAGTTTATGGTACTAAATGAACTTAAGTCGAATTGCACGTAGGGATGCGAATGCCAATCACGTACTTTCGAGTGTGCTTATTTAATGAACTATGTACGAGTGTTTAGATCCATAATTGGTGCATTGCGTACGTGTTATTTATTATATGTAGCACTGTGTAGGTATATATATTCTATTAGTAACATCGCACATTTGTTATAATAACGTGCGATTGTAAGCAAAATGGTATTAATGGTAGTAACTTAGATTATTTTATTTTATGTTTAAAAATTTATGATTAATTTAACTAAATTTTGTAGAAGATTTTTTTTTTCATTTACTTACAATTATGTTAAAAAGTGATCGCTTCAATAACGTTTACTTGATTTTCTTTTACATTTACCATCTTCGACGCTTTTCAAGAATAGTGACCAAATCCAAAATTGACCCTTTTTTGACTTATTACAAAGATTTACTCGGAAGAAGCTAAATTTTATTGTGAATGGGACTCCAAGCATTTCGTTAGAATAATCAATCACGTGACAACATTGAGGTGGTCTACGATTCGTCAACTTATCGTGGCAGACACGTTTCAATTTTTTCAACATCTTCCTGATAAAGCAGAAGCGTTTCAAATAAGCCGCTGTTCTAGAAAGCCATTAAGGAAATAGGTGCAGGCTCGGCTTTTTTTAAAAAAAACGGCGCAGTCACTTTACGAATACGATTTTTGATCCAACGGCTGTATTTTTCCTCTTATAATTTTTGCAAGATTGTGGAGTGGAATAAAATGCGTTAATAATATCTGAGCCTATCTATTTTGAACTTTAATAATTCTTCTCCCGAGTTTCCTAGTGGACAAAGTTTTACATGATCATAATATGATAAAACTGCTTATTTATTTATTTATTATTAACTATATGAAACAAATTATATGTATGTGAAAGTATAAAAATCATAACCACGGCGATGTACAGACATGACATATGGCTAGATTTATAGAAAAATATGTGTACTTTATAATGGTACTCTTCCTTTACTGGAGGTACTGGGAATTATAAAAAAAGTTTTTCTTTTTGTATAAAAAAGTGTGTTAGTACAAAATATTTGGGAATTTTGTATTTATTGTTTATCACCCAGAAAACGACTCGGCGTTACTCCTATCACAAGTGACCACAAACAGTAGTGTATAAGTGCAGAGGATCGCTGTGACCTCATCCACCATCTCATACCTTTTGTTTGTGTTTTCCTTTTATTAAATGTAATCTGTGCTTTTTCTTGTGCAATAAATAATAAATAAATAATAAATTTTTGCCCTTCTTATCATAACTAACGTAATCGACATTTTAGCGAAATTGAGTTAGCAACCTAGTATCTGGAATCAGCGAAATCTACAATCATGGAAAATATAGAGTGGAGCAGTTGGTATTTAAAATTGGCGGTGGATCACCTTGTAGGTGACCGGATGGAAATAACCAATACAGCGTAATTGACTTAAAAAAAATAATGCTAATATCTCGAAAGTTATCGAAGAGCAAATGTGTTACTTATGACAAGGAGAGGATTTGAATGCCATTGAAATTGCTAGTTGAATGGAGTTCATTAGACATGACGTTTTAAAAATCACCATTTAACGATTCTAATTGAGTATTGCGCTCGCGCGAATGAATAGATGCTACTGGTTATGAAACAACTTTTCTGGTTAACTAGTAAGGTTGTTTCAGTCTTTTAGTAAGTACCTTAGTATTTTGTTTGACGACCTCGGGGGCTTAGTGGTTTGCATTGTGAGTGCTACGTCATGAGATCCTGGGTTCGATTCCCGGTAGGACCTATTCGAAAATGAACTTTTTTAAATTGCTCCTGATTTGGGTGTTCTGGCACTAGCCCCGGAGTGAATTCCATAGCTCTGGTACTCATAGGAATAAATAGCCTATATATAGTCTCCCTGCTGAGTACAGGCCTCCTTCCACGATGAAAGGGTTTTAGATATAGTTCCCGTGCGGGCGCAGATTGGGAACTTCATAGTAATCACTAAATTGCTCTGCAGATGTGTGTAGGTTTCCTCAAGATATTTTTCTTGATAATTTTTTCAAATCCCGAGAAACTGAGAAGTGCGACCCCGAATTCGAACCCACGACGCTCTGCTCGAGAAGTGACAGGTCGAATCATTAGGCTACCTCGGCTTAATGGCCTCCTTTATTAATATAAAGGAGACCAAGTAATTAATATGGTAGAGAGAGATTCAAATATTTTTTTATTACGATACTTGGTTTTTTAACCGACTTCAAAAAAAGGAGGAGGTTCTCAATTTGACAGTATTTTTGTTGTGTATGTTACGTGATTACTTTAGCATTTGTGAACTGATTTTGTTGATTTATATGTTTTAATTACCTCAGTATTAGTCGAATTTAAATTTAAGGAAAATATTCCACCTCTAAGGGTAGTAAACTTGAGGATAAATTCTGTTTCGCTCACTTTCAGGTAACCGTTTCTTGACCAGTTTAGTTTCAGTTTGTAATTACATATGAGCAAAGTTTGAAGTCGGTTACTTTTTTTTAAATAAAAATTATACTATATAGATTTTAAGACTTTCGTGGTTATTCACTAAATGATTATCACTAGTATCAGTGACTTCTTATGTGAGAGTTCTTCTTACTGCGGGTTGAGAGTCAACCCGTGACCATGGAGCGTGCAACCGTTCCGAAATATCGGGAAAATAAAAAGAAGTCATACCGTGGTAAGAAACCTGATACTAGTGATAATAAAAATTATACTCATAATAAATAGCTAGACACGTACTGTAGTTATGAAACATAACAAAATTAAGTACGTAATTAAAGAAGATTAACTCAGCGAATGGCGTACTTCATGTACCATTGGTAAAAATAGGTGGAGTATTGGAGTATATTCTGTTAGAGTTGTAAACTGTGGGGAATATCTCATAGCAAATCTCAAAGGCGTCTTAGAAAGTCAAGATTCAATGTCACTCATTACGTTAACACATTACATGGTCTCATCTGTACGTTGAGTATGAGTACTACAGTAATGAAATTAGTTCCGAGGGTTCCGTTCCCAAATTGGCCGTGTCTAGAATCGAATTCGGTACATCCTGATGTAGGGCACCTTGAAATTAGACGCTTATAGAATCTTTGCAGTGGTGCTTATGTGGCACTACAACCGCGCGATGCTAATTTTCATACAATATTTAGAAGCGCAGTTGTAGCGCCATGGACATGTCACGTGCCACTTTCCAGTATCAATTAGTGAACTTAGTAGCAGTAGTAGTAGTAGTTTTAGTAACAGAAAGAGTTCGTCCAGGGAAGTACTGCCACCTTACCTACATATTTCTGCCGCCAAGTAGCAGTGTGATCTTTACTGCGTTCCGGTTTTCAAGGGTACGGGTGATCACGAAACAAACCAGCGGACCTCACGAATTTTCGCATGTGCTTGCGTCGTGTCTTTGTATTTAGTTTTTCAACGACTTTTTAGTCGTAGCGCCATCTATGAATCCGGCCGGATCGAAGGAATTTTTTCTGAGTGTTCGATCTTTGTATTAATAATCATAACAAACTAATGGAGCAATTTCACAGAAAATAATTGAATATCAATTCAATAGAAATTTAAAATACAGCGAATAGCGACATCTCTCGCCAGGACTGGTAGCTGTAAAGGTACTAACTGGGTGATAAATCTTTCATAGATTTCTCATAGATGGCGCTACGACTAAAAAGTTGTTGAAAAACCAAATACAAAGACACGACGCAAGCACATAGGAAAATTCGTGAGGTCCGCTGGTTCGTTCCGTGGCTTAGTTAGTATAGCATCTGGCACGGTAAGGTAGAAGACATCGGTTCGAATCCGGCCGGATCGAAGGAATTTTTTCTGAGTGTTCGATCTTTGTATTAATAATTATAACAAACTAGTGAAGTAATTTCACAAAAAATAATTGAATGTCAATTCGATAAAAATTTAAAGTACTGCAACTGTTATGGGCGATATGCCTATATCGCTTACCATCAGGCGCAGAACTTATTCATCCCGTCACTTAGGTATTATAAGAAAACTAAAAATTGCTAAAGCGCTACAGACGCGTGGCTGACGCGCCAGAGTTTTTTTTTCAGTTTAGTATGAGTTTCACGTATTATATCAATAGAATTCACCACGTGTTTCAATTTCCAGATAAACCAAATTTATCAAAACAAATTCATACAGAAATTCAACATTACTTTGCGGACCTCTACTTAAAAGGTAACGGTACCTTTTAGTTCTCCGGTAATCCGATTACATACTCAAAAGCGAGGTATCGGCGAACAAAATTTCAAACTATTTTCATGAGATAACACTTTCGGGTCACACCGTAAGCCTATTACACAAAAGTTGAAATCACATTGCGGTCGTAGCAATCCTCTATTATCTACTCTTTATATTATTTTGCAGTAGCGTATTGACACCTTCATGAATTATTAATGACGCACAATTTCCCACTTGTTCCACAAAAAAGGAAATGTCACCTCTTTCGTTTGTTCCCAAGGGTGTAATTCAAGAGCGGGAGTGTATACTTCCAGACATTTGCGTAAACTACGCCGTATCCATAAAAAACGTGTAATTCGATAGGCCTTCAAGGCTTCCTCGCATAAAGGCGAAAAGATTTTTAGTTTCGCAGGAAATTGACGCTGAATACCTCTTTTGTACGATACGTTTCGAATTCGATTCAGTATTCGTATGTATTAGAAGAATTCTTAAGTAAATTGGAAAAGGGGAGCGCGCGGATCCCAGCTAGCCTGGAGGAATATTTATTTTTTTATATTTTATTTCACAACGTTTCTGTTTGGACTTCTAAAATAAATGATGGTTTCTTAAATTGACCAACAAGATGATACATGTTAAGTCACGGTCAACTTGCATAATTCATGGTATTTTTCATATTTTTTACTATACAAAAAGATTGTAACCTAACTTCTTTGTTTTGTTTACAGAGCTCGATTTAGTACAATATCGTCTTGCAATACCTAGTATTACTGATGCCTGGATAGGTATCACGGCTTTATCTATTTCTACAGCAGCTGGTGCTTTTCCGGATGGGATGACGTTTAGGCCAATCACGTGCAGCAGATTTCCTTGTGAAACAATACGTCCTGGGAAGTACTACCATCACACCTATTTCTGCGGCCAAGCAGTAATGTGAGCATAATTGCGTACCGACTCTGGAGGTGGGCGCTGGTGAAATTACAGTCATATGAGACTTGTCAATTTATGTCTTAGGGCGCCGGGCGCAGTGACAGTGCTCTTCAGACTTTTGCAATTTAGAGCTCTGAGTGGCACTGCAACTGCTATGGTCAGGCGTGTCGCTTACCACCAGGTGCACGCTTTGATGTTCCCGTCACTTGTATCTTAAATAAGAACGGTCTGTCTTTGTTAAAAAGATAAAATGCCATAATAAAACTAAAATTTAATTCAGATTCTCACTTGAAAGTAAATAAAGGCCGGCAAAAACCTTGCAATACGTTTAACTTATTTATACCGTAAAATCGGCTACAAACGATTACCACAAATGATTTACGAAGTGCATTTTGATGCAATCTCGCAACGTTTGAGCGAGTTCCCGATGAGTATTATAATTTGCGCCATTTCCATGCAAATAAACGAAGCAACGCTATGTGGGTTTGTCTAAACGTGTAAAACTATTCGTGTTAAGTACCGAGGGCAATTATGGATTTAGCTCTCGTTATAACCGATTAACATAACGTTACTATCATAGTTAGCAGTAGTAGCAGTAGAGGTCCTTGTGAAAGAGTTCGTTCAGGGAAGTACTGCCACCTTACCTATTTCAGCCACAAATCAGTAATGTGATGCATTACTGCGTTCTGGTTTCGGAGGGTGAGGTTGCTGGTGACGGGCACACTGACAATGCCCCTAAGATTTTTGCAATTAAAAGCTTTGAATAGCATTGCAACTGGACTTCTCTGGACGTAGCTTGGTAATATAAATAAAAAATAATTTTACTAGAAATTGACTGTCAACAGAGTTCCTTGTGAAAGAGTTTGTTCAGGGAAATACTACCACTTTACCTATTTCTTACCAAGTAGTAAAGAGCGCGCGTTTCGGTTTTGAAGGGTGAGGGTGCTGGTGAAATTACAGGCACATAGGACTTTACAACAAAATTATGTCTCGGGGAATAGCCGCAGTGGCAGTGGTAAAAATATTATGTTATGTTATTTTCATCGGATGAAATCTGTTAGGTATTTTTTTTAAAAGTCTATGCTGTCCCACTGCTGAGCAAAGGCCTCCCCCACTACCTCCACACCTCTCTGTTTTGAGCTATTGAGGTCCAGTCCTTTAGGTGCGCGTCTAGCTCGTCTCTCCATCGACGCTTTGGCCTGCTGCATGGTCCTTTTCTATCTTTGGGGATCCATTCTATGGTGGCCTTCGCCCCAGTCGCATTTTAGTTTAGATCACTGTTCCTAATTTGGTCTGATAATTTGACTCCCAGGATGCTGCGCTCCATAGTTCATTGTCATACCCCAAGTTTGAACTTTTGCTGCGCTGTTAGTGACTAAGTTTGTGCGCCCTAGGTGAGGATGGGTAGGTAGAATACATACATCCATGAGTTTCTTTTGAGCGTGAGTGATAAGTCGCCTTTCATCAGATGTTTCATATGAAACATCTGAAACATGGAAACATGGAACTATGAAACATCTGTTTGGTATGTTTACACAAAATAGATAAGCATCGCGGGTAAATAAATGTAGCAAAAAAAACTTATTCCCAATTCAACGTATCGATCATCATTATCGGAACTACAATAGCTATAGCCGATTGCATCGGACATCCACAATTAGGCGTCCTGTTTAATTATTGAAGCGCACCGCTTAATTGGTGAACTTTATTGGTTTATTCCATTCGTAAAGCTTGTAAATATTCTGCAAATACTCAGAGATTATTGGTTGGAATGTGGTTTACCATTGACGGTATCACTTAGAGAGTAATGGTTGTGAGGGACATTATGTAGATGTCGAAGTGTTAAAATATAAAAGAAGTGGTACTATGTCACAACAGTTGTTTGCGCGTTTATTCACCGATAAAACGATAAATTGGTAACCCATATAAAGTACAATCAGAGAGATGCTCCATTATACACCTATTTAAAAAAAATATTTCGTCGATAGTGCTTCTCCTTTATGTGCACATCTGAATGCTTCCTTCCTCCACTAATGCAGCTAGTGTTGCTATTTTTATCTACAAAAAGGAATCATCGAAATTGGTTCACAAATGTCGGAGTGATCGCGTAAAATACACAAAAAAATGGAGTTAAATTGAGAAACCTATTTACATAAGTAAAAATTAAAGAATTTACAATTTTCTCTAAACATTTAATTCCACATAAATAAAAGGTATTATAATATTCAATTTAATTAATTTGAGATACATAGATGTCTTTTTTAAGTTATCTAAAATGATTTATTTAAAATGATTGTATTTATTTTATTACTTTTATAACAATACACTGCACCTAAAATAATATAAGTGAGACAATGTAATAAATGAATAAACAATGAACTTCCTACTTTTTAAGTCGGTTAAAAAGTAAGCACTCCTATGGATTGATGCAAGTAGATATTATGACCTACATAATAAAGCGACTTCTGTCATATTTCGATATTTTGATACAAAAAAAATTTAACGTACCATAAACTAAGAGTGTTCAAGTCTCCCACGAGTTGTAAATGAGTCAACGGGAACTCATTTCGAATGCCACAGGCGAAACAAAAGAGCATTGAGGAAACATTTTTCAAAATTCATGGAACGAATAAGTTCACCGTTTCGACCTTTCTTACAATGTTTTTGTAATTTCGGCTCTTTTTATGTGCACGCTACTTGCGTACAAAATATGTTTAAAATTATAAAAGAAAAAAAGTGCGGCTGTCCATTGTTTTTGGCGCCCTTATTGCCATGTCTCGATTTCTTTTCGGTTGACGTGTGGCGTACAAAATACGAATGGTGCAGGACCTACACTGTAGTTACTTAGAATTTTGTACTGAATACAAATTGGGTTGATTTGTATATGGGAGAGATCTGGCGCCCTGTTTAACATATTCATAAACGGTAGGTAACGGCATTTACCGGAAAGTTAAATATCAGAATATGATAGTATAGTGTTTCGCAAAAAATAACTACAGGCTTTGCTGTGCGATTTTTAATTGCTTTTTGTGTAGTTGCCGACTAGTGCTTCTCCATAGAGATGTGTCAACAACATACTGACAAAATCCAATGATTTACATTGAAAACTTTATATAGAATCAATATAAGCACTACAGCATAAATAAAAGTAGCCAGTAGACATTTTTATGTGCGTTACTATAGTTACGTTTAAGTTATAGGTACAAACAGAAATAAAGATTTTAAGAATGTCATAATAGAACAACGCACACATTCAACATAGCCGACACTAGGGAAACCCTGTGTTACGGGTGCCATGGACATACATAGACAACCACAAATTACACCCAAACTCACGAGAGAAATAAATGTAGGCCATACAATTCGGTCCGGCATGGTAACTGTTCGGCCACAGATCCAATAGAAGAAATGATGTAAAGCAATTAATTAATATATAATGCATAAAAACAGTATAGCAGTACAGTTCGTCCAGGGAAGTACAGCCACCTTACCTATTTCTGCGAACAAGCACTAGTGTTAACATTACGGTTTTGAAGCATACGGTTGCTAGTAAAATTACAGGCACACGAGACTTGTTAACTTATGTCCCAGGGTGTAGGGCGCAGTGGCAATGCCCCTCAGATCTTTGTAATTTAAAGCTTGGTGGTACTGCAATTGTTATGGACTTGTTCGTACCGTCACATAATTAACGTAAATAGTATTTGCAATGTATCATAATTAAATTAGCAATTAATTGAAAATCAGTGCTGGGTACGCATTGCGTTTTCTAGTAAATACTGTGTTAGAGACTCTTCTGTTACCGCATGAAGTATAGTTGGTACCGTACAAGTGTCTATGTAGTGTTTATGTGTATAATCTGTGTTTTAATTTTATTTCATTTCAGCCGCATGTAAAGAGGTGAAGCAGTACGAGCCCTTCGACATTGTAGATGCAAAGATTGGTGGTAGCACGGCTTCGCCTTCCCTTTAATTTGCGAGCTCACCGATCCCGCAGCTCTCCACAAGCCATTGAAGGTTCGATGCTTTCTTTCTTATTACAGCGTCACCAGCGTCTTTTGTTTTATTTTTTTACTGTCTTTTTTTTGTTTAGAGTCTTTTGTGATGTTTTAATTTTTATTGAATTGATATTCAATTATTTTTTTGTGAAATTACTCCACTAGTTTTTTATAATTATTAATACAAAGATCGAACACTCCGAAAAATTCCTTCAATCGGGCCGGATTCGTACCGACATCTTCTAGCTTACCGTGCCAGACGCTATACCAACTAAGCCACGGAACGAACTAGTGGACCTCACGAATTTTTCTATGTACTTGCGTCGTGTCTTTGTATTTGATTTTTCAACGACTTTTTAGTCGTAGCGCCATCTATGAGAAATCTATGAAAGATTTATCACCCAGTTAGTACCAGTACCAGTCAGTTCTTTTGTGATAGGCAAGAGAGTATAATTCTTTCTCTTTCCTTCTTAATACAGCACGAGTTAATTTTAAAATAATAATGATGTCACTGTCAGTAGACCCAGAAGGTTAAATAAATAAGCAACAGAAACGAAAACGCATTACGTATTTGACGGTAAAATATATTCACAGTCGAAAGATGAAAGTCATATTTAACATACAAATTGTAAACCACACAACATTGTTTGTAGAGGTACTAACGTAATCACTTAGCGAGGTCTTTATTCTGAACGACTGAGTTTAGAAGGTAGGCTTCTCTAAAGTCTGTAATGGTATGCTATGTTTCGGTCATGTTGTCGTACAAAAGTTTTGTTTTTACGAGTCGCAGTGAATTTCTTAAAAAGCTATGATTGCCAATGTTCTAAGATCGGCAGTATGGCGAATACGCCTTAGCCTGTCCCGAAGGACGAAACTTTTAAATTATAATAATAGGAATAAGGAATAATAATAGGAATAATAACGCACACACTCAACATAGCCCCGCACTAGGGAAACCCTGTGTCGCGGGTGCCATGGACACACACATAGACAACCA
The DNA here is from genome assembly GCF_003589595.1 of Hyposmocoma kahamanoa. Lineage (NCBI taxonomy): Eukaryota > Metazoa > Arthropoda > Insecta > Lepidoptera > Cosmopterigidae > Hyposmocoma > Hyposmocoma kahamanoa. The sequence continues at coordinate 9,669,350 of NW_020654080.1, read as the reverse complement.
CAAATTACACCCAAACTCACGAGAGAAATAAATGTAGGCCATACAAATATTTCTCCCGGCCCGGGAATCGAACCTAGGACCTCTGCGTGGCAGTCCGGCATGGTAACCGTTCGGCCACGGAGGCAGTTATTAATTTAATTATTAATAAATAATTATTAATTTTACTACTATTCATTTTGCCGCTTAACAAAACAATACAGCTCATGTCATTTATTGGAATTTTAAAGGAGAATGAAAACTGTATTACAGTCATTTATGGGTAAATTTGACTTTCCTTCTAACTCTTTGTAATAAGTGCATTATGTATTTAGGGCGGTAATCAAAAAAAATACTGAGTCTGTTAGAACGAATAAAGTCATTAATGAATTAGAGAAATAATTATAACTCGAGGTTTGTAATATTTTACCGCCCGTGCTACATGTACAATGGTTTTTATCACATTTGCGAGGAAATAAATACAATGATAATTTATTTCTTGTATGAATAAATATCGCTCCAAAATTTTTCAAAATTTGGGTATGAAAGTACATTTGTTGATCAATAAAACTAAATAATTTATTTACAACATATTTTATTTTAATATACGTAAAAACCTGAGAACAGTGTTCAAAGTTAGGTACTAAATTGATGATATTAAATATAAGATTTTTTTAATAATTTTTATTCACGTTTAATGTTGATTAGATTAACGTTCAAAAGTTAAACCCCTAAATGTTTTAATTGAGCGATAAAATATTTAGCAAACAACTTGCTTTGAGCAAGGACGTTGCGTTTTTTATTTATCCATACAAAACGCTAGGATTGAATATGCCATGTTGTGAATTTTGAAGAAATTGTAACATTAGGAGAAACTCGTGAAAAATAATTTGTATGGTCACTACCTCTATATGGGCGCCCTCAAATTAAGCGCTTATAGAAGCTCTACAGAGGCGCGGCTGCCGAGCACTTTTAATTTTCATATAACATCTGGAAGCGCAGCTGCAGCGCCACAGTCATGACACCCGCGCGCCAGTTCTGTAGAAACAATTAGTGAAGTAAGACGTAACGCGCGGCTGCCACGTCTCAGTTGCGGCAATGTAACGCTTCTAGAAGCATCTAATTTGAGGGCACCTATAAAGATTATTTTAGTGATTCGCAGCTTCGTGTTTTGTATTTTTTACAGCCTCACACCTGTCAGTTTATAATTGTGATGGAAAAGTAGAAGCTCGAACTGTGTGTAGACAAAAGTAGGAGTAGAGCTCCTTGTGAAAGAGTTGGTCCGGGGAAGCACTGCCATCCTATTTATTTCTACCGTCAAGCAGTAATGCTACTGCGTTTCGGTGCTGGTGAATTATAGGCGCGTGGAACTTGTCGACTTATGTCTCAGGGTGGTGGGCGCAGTAGCAGTGCTATTCAAATTTTTGTGATGAGTGCCCTGTGTGGCACTGCAACTGTTATGGACAGGCTTATAACTTACCATCAGACACACGATTTTTTCGTCCCCCTACTTGAGTATAATATAGTTCCTTAAAATCACCGGAAAAAAAATTACTTTTAATATGCATAAATTATTAGTATTAAACAATGAATTTACTGATGTAAATAAGATAATTCCACCATCCTCATAGCATATACAGTGAATATGCGAAGCTATTCCAAAAAATGAAGTTGCAAAAACCAACGGTAAAATTAAAAATCCCATGCAATATTTCGTTTCCCAGAATAGGGTAACAGAATGATTGTTCGTTGACACGAACCATAAAGCACGTTTGGAACATAGAAAGCAGTAAGTAGTAATTGCCTTGCCGAGTTACCTGAGTGATTTTCAACGTTCCAACGAGCCCTGTTTCGTGCTGCATTTCTAATTAAGTTGACAGCCTGTTTCGTGGTTGTTTCTCGTCATTGTTAACTTTTGCATTTTGTCGGCATTCTCTTTTCATTTCATTTGTTTTGTACCAGGTGATGTAATTAAATAAATATAAGTAATAACAAAACTTCTCTAATACATTTGACCTTGCAAATTATTTACAATTCTGTTGATATATCATAGCCTTGATTTAATAAAGTCACATGTAATAATAATAAATGTTTGTTTCAGTAATACAATTACGTTTACATTAACAGTGGATGGTAGCTCTTATTAAGCTTATCAAGCCTGTGTTAGGAGGCACCTTTATTCCATGGCTATAAATGCACATTTTACATTTTAACTTACAATTTTCGTGATTAATTTCAATTGTAATTTTTACATTTCCAGATAATCTCACAAGATCCATTTATTCATCATTCTTAACTTCTAATTTTAATTTTTTTTCAATCTTAACTCGTATATTTAGTAAGAGGTTAATCTCCACTTGTTATTCCACACACTGTACTTTCACAGTATCGCAGCAGTCGAGCTCGTTGTGAGAAGAGTTCGTCCTATGAAGTACTGCCACCTTACGTATTTCTACCGCCCAGTAATAAAATAGTAAAGGTGTTGGTTAAATTGGCACGCGGGACTTGTCAACTTATGTCTCAGTGCGGTGCAATGGCAGTGCCCCTCAAATCTTTGCGCTTTAAAGTTCTGAGTGGCGCTGCAACTGGTTTGGACAGGCGTGTCTCTCGCCACCAGGCACGACTTATTCGTCCCGTCTCTTGGTATTATAAAAAAAACATACGCGCACATACATAGCAGGTGGTCAAGCTCAACGTGTAAGGTGATTAATCTCCACTTGTTATTCCTAACACTGTCCTTCCAAAGTATCTTCTTCATCTTCTTATGGTTCCTCTCCAAATAGTGAAGGTTGGTAATCAGCTCAGCATATTTTATCTTTATTTCTGGCGACGCTGAATAGCACTGCAGCACTGGCTATCCCAGTCCACTCTCGTTTGTTCGTCAGTCACGATTTTTTCCTAATTATACAATACTAAATTATTTAGTTTAGTTTAGCACTAGAATATTTACATGTTATAAGCTAGTATTGATTTATAAATATTGTAACACATGTTTTGAACTATCTATTCTCAGAATCAATGCAAACTATAATTGGTTCTAGTAATAAATTAATATTGTACGGTTGATTCATGGAACGCCACGCATACGTTTTATTGAACATAATACTTTTCTCGAAAGCAATCGAAGGGATTTACTGAGCACGCATTGAATTCAATATTAAATCAGAATGTGTTATTTTAGTATCTGATGGGTTCTGAGAATACATACCTATACTTTGTTTTTATTTAAAGGTTTCCTATGGAATTATATATATTTTTAACCGACTTCAAAAAAAAAGAGGAGGTTCTCGATTCGACTGTGAGAGTGTTTGTTTTTGTTAGAAAGAGGATATCTCAGAAGTGGTTCCTTAATTTGAAGAAAATATTCCACCCATAATGGTGGCTAACTAGGGGATGAATGACTTTTGAGGTCGGTTTTTTTAACCGGAGGTTAGGTTATTAAGCTTCGGTTTTGAGACTAAGGCAGAAAGCGTTGATGTTTATATTTGTTGCTCTTATGCCTTATTTTAATAAATAAGTAATTTTATAATTATCATTTTATTATTATATATTTAACAGAAGACGAAACTAAATTTTATTTTTTTATTTTTTTTAAAGAGATGGTAAAGTGAGAATAGTATAAAAAATGTAGTACGACTGTTTCTTCATCAGCCTATCGCAGTCCACTGCTGAACATAGGCCTCGGAACGTGCGCAATTTCGCGAGATTCTCTGCTTATCGCGTCTATCTGCTGCCAGCAGCTTTTCGCAGATCGTCACTCCGTCTGGTCCTTTCAATACGGTTGCCAAGACGTAACTCAGGTCTCCTACTGAATGGGGGGCGCAACCAATTTGTAATGGGTCTGACATGTTCAATAACGATCAAAGCCCCTAAATAAATAAAGTTTTGACTGATAGTTAATGGAAATAAATTAAATAGGTAAAAAGTACTCATAGTTTTATTCCCAAAACCAACGTTTACCAGCTGTCAATGGTAAAACCTAACACATACCGAATTGTAATGATAAAAGCCCGAAAAAATCTTCCTTCTTTTATAAATCCTTACATTTACCGACTCGTGTTGGTAAATCCCAAGATTTACTGGTAAAACCTAAGATTAACCAATATACGGGCTTTTACAGTAACATATACATCTTGTACAATATTTGTATGTATAAGTGTAGGTATGGACATTTTGTATATATTCTTAGTGGGCTACAACTCGTGACTCCTTTTTTAAGGAGCCACCATACTTATCGGCGCAGAATCGACTTGAGTCGACCTGAAAAACCGAAAAAAATCATTTTGCGTTTCGCTCCAGCTATCAGAGCCAAAGAGAAACGGATGTCTATTTCGCTCTTATTGAACTGATATAAAGCTTTTTCTGACGAGCTTAACGTGATACCGCATCGATAAGTGTGGTCACTCCCTTAAGTAGCATAAAGATCGATTGGTATCCACCAACTCGACATCAATACTTCGCTTCTTTTATATGTAATAAAATTTTTAATTGGTACTGAAACTTGGATTAACTTTCTCAATCAAATATCTTTAAGTTTCCTTCTCATTAAAAGATGTTTGTAAGATAAATTGCTCCGGGATAACGTGAGTGTTATGCAACTGATTACTTAAGCCGGTAATATCATATTAAACTGTAACTCGTATTTTAATAAACGAAATAGTACACTAAATATAATTCACATCAAAGAAATATGAAAAAAGACTGCAGTCTGCGAATGTCATCGATAAACCTGCTTATTCAATTAACTTTGCCAAGTCGCAAGACCTTGTAAAAATTTTACCCAGGACGCTGAGAGGTTATTGAAATTACAAAAAAAACTTGAGCAGAGAAGATGGTTTCGCCTTACTACCAGCTTAGGATCCAGTATTTCCTCCAATGAAAAATCCCAAGTAGACATAATACTGCAATACTCAGTACAGTACTGTAGACTAGGCTGTACTCTTTGAGTAGAATTGCTGGCTGAACATAGGTAATGATTATAGTTTTGTATTTGGAACGCTAAGAAAATAAGAATAGAAGAGCTTGACATTAAGAGTAATAAAGATTGATTTGTAACCCTGGACATGAAAATGGTAAAATAAACCAAAGTTTAAGATGATCCTGGTTTTATATTATTAAAAGTACCTCTCGCAATGCGTCTGAGCTACAGCCCTCTATTAACATTTACTTTTGTTTTTCTTATATATATTTTTTAAATTTGATAGATATATTATCCTGTATGTGCGAATAGTTCGTGCTCATCCTTCCAGTTGATCAAGGACTGTCTGCATTCTGGGAAAATATATTTATTTAATTATTAGAAATTCTTCATGTGGTATATCCCCATCCCATATGTATGTTAGGACATGTAGTTAGGATATGTTGTTACCGTTATATGTGGGTTGGTTCTTGTTTGTTTAAAGATGGTAAGTGAAGCTGATGGAACGTGATAGCTGCAAAATGAGGACTAAGGCAGCTGGGAGATCAATAGTGATGTAACCCAGTGATCGTCCGATGGATGTTCAAGCCTGTGTCGTCGTTGAGGCAGCATGCGCGTTGGAAATAGCTTAGGTTTAGGGAGTTTAGGGAAATAGTTTTGTAGCAATGTTTAGAAGTTTGATAGGGTCGTTCAGCCAGTTTAGGGTCGATGAAATAAAGTGTTAGGGTTTAGTCAGGTTCCCTAATTAGATAGGATAGCTAACTAGTGAAAATATTTTTATTTGTTTGTTTAGGATGTGATCATGGTCTGTCCTTTTTAGATAGGTTTTTGGCAGACCATAGCCATAGCCTCCTCGGTGGTTACTTGTTGGTAAGTTAGTGACTTCCGAGCAGTGTGTGGCTAGCCTGTAGTAAAGGCTGATCGCAGATGTAAGTTGCCTATCATAGGTAGACCATCAGCTAGGGATATTCACCCCTTCAGCTGTGAGGAAGAGGGATGTAGACTAGGCTGTACTCTTTGAGTAGAATTGCTGGCTGAACATAGGTAATGATTATAGTTTTGTATTTGGAACGCTAAGAAAATAAGAATAGAAGAGCTTGACATTAAGAGTAATAAAGATTGATTTGTAACCCTGGACATGAAAATGGTAAAATAAACCAAAGTTTAAGATGATCCTGGTTTTATATTATTAAAAGTACCTCTCGCAATGCGTCTGAGCTACAGCCCTCTATTATAGTACTCATCAATATGTATAATATATATATATCGAAGCTGGAAAGGTTTTTACCTTTCCGTCTAACGTGTATTTGGAAAATTTAATATGACAGGAGAGCGACATAAAGTATTTTTTTAAGAACAAAAATCATCTCTAATTTTATGTGTTATATGGAAATATAGAAAATTTCAGCTTTTTCATATAGCAACTAAATTACAGTTCTGATTTTTTTCTTACAAAAGATTTCTTAAAATTAAATTGTTATGGACAAGCGTGTAGCTTATCAGGCGCACGACTTGTTCGTCCCGTTACTTGATATTATAATAAATATATATATTTTATTCACAAAGTATACGATTACTTAGAAAATTTGTTAAATATCGCTTTCTTAAGTTTTCGCGATTTTTACACGTAGGAAATGGAACTATCTTTTCGAATCTAAATCGTGTATATATTTGTTTTTTCAAACAAACCGATGTTTCAAGTAAAGAACAGGTCCCATGGTCCCATGACTTTACCATCTCAGTCAGTCGTGACCATGGGATTTGTAAACGGCCGGAAACGTTGGTTTGTTTAAAATAAAAAATATAAGGTCCGTAGTAATTCTGCAATATTTTCCAAACGCACGTTAGACGCTTTACCTTTCCAGTGTCCATATGATTTTAGAGGGTTGAAAGTAAACGAGTTACGCACATATTTTTTTTAATAGTCCCGCACTATGGAAACCCTGTATCGCGGGTGGCATGGACACACATATAGCCACCATAAATTTACACACCTACACTCACGAGATAAATAAATGTAGGCCAAACAAATGTTTTCCCCGGCCCGGGAATCAAACTCGGGACCTCTGCGTGGCAGTTCAGCATGGTAACCGGTCGGCCACGGAGGCAGATAAGTTTTATTCCCGGTAAGACCAATTTGATATATGACTGCATTGGTTCTGGTCTGTGTTCTAGGAAGAGTGCCTCAGAGCGAAATCCGTTTTTTTATGATAATATCAAATGACGGGACAAACAAATCGTGCGCCTGGTGGTTATGCGACTCGTCTACCTATGACAGTTGCAGTGCTACTCAGATCTTTAAATCGTAAAGATCTGAGGGGCACCGCCACTGCACCCGCTAGACTTGACCAGTCCCATGTGCTTATAATTTCACCAATACCCTTACCCTTTAGTACCAGCATGCGGTAATGCTGTACTTCCCTGGACGAACTCTTTCACAAGGAGCTCTACTGCTACTAAATTTGCTCTGGTATACGTCGCTCTGGTATTCATAGTACAGGGAATTCTGAAGTTTGAGATCAGGTTATTGGTGCGATTATCTGACCTTTTCTCATCGAGGTAGGCAAAGACACATCTTTCACCAGATCAACACAACAATATTTTCGTAAACGCTCGATTCGTCTTCTTAGGTGCTCTTGTCCTTTTCTGTAAGGAGGTTCTTAATTAGCATAACCATGTTATCGACTGAGAAGATCTAATTAACATCATTCGACACGTGGCAAGGGAATTCGTATTAGGATTAAATTTAACTGATTTATCTGATGAAGGGTTAACTCGACACCGTATACGGAACCCATTAACCACAAATCTGTACTATCTAACTCTATTACACAAACGATCTGCGCTCCTGTTTGTTTTGGCTCATAAGGATTCCTTTGAAGATGCTTCATCAATATTCAATGCAAACAACTCAGTTGATTGCCCCATTGTGATATCCATCTATCCAGAACAGACTTTGTTATCTTTGTCATGACCAATTTCAATTGAACCCAGATATTCGTATACGGAAGTTTGTTTTAGCCTCAGAATATGTCTAAGGGGTCAATTAAAAACGGTGGTTGAAGCTGGTGGCACATAACATTGTTGTCTATGTCAACGTTTGGACAGGTGACGGAAAACGTTTCTAATCGAACTGGGATTGTGTTTGTCACTTTTCGATCCCAAAGTTGAAATCATTTTAGTAAACTTCGTTACGGAAACAGTAACTCGAATGCAATTATTTCTAAATAATAGTAAATGGTAGTAAAATCTATAATTATGTTTTCGCGATTGTTACACATAGGAAATGAAACTATTTTTTCGGATCTAAATCGTTTCAGGCCCTAGTCACGGTTGACTGAGATGGTAAAGACCATCAATCAGTTATGTCTAATATTAATCAAACCACCCACTTTTTCATAATAATTACGAAAGTCTGCAGTCTGCGAGCATGTCCTGGATAAACTTCTACATTCAATTAAGTTCGACAAACCCCAGGTCCTTGCAAAAGAAGTCTGTTAGCTGTAAAAAATGAGTATGTGACGACAGTTGTGCGTTTTTATGTTCGGCGCGTTTTTCTGCTTTTATTTAAGATGTTAATTTGTTTAATTTATTTGTATTCAGGTCATAAAGACCCATAAAAACATACCTTACAGACTAACATACGCAATAATACAATAAAACACTCATATAATATTTACCTTAAGGAATAACATACATACAATATAATAAAACACTATTTCTAACTAATCTACACGAATTGCACTCGTCGGCGACGTGTGGCGCAATCTGGTGTCAGGTAACCGGCGGCGGAATCGCCGATACTTGACACCCTTCGGCCAAAACTCTTCCTTCATGAAGGTCGATAGATGTCCGGTCGGCACTCTCACCACAAACGAATTAAGATTTACGTTGTGGCGGGACTCCAACTGCTCGACTCTCAGGGTGTATTTGGCTTTATGTCTGATGTACTCCACTATCTCCTCAGACTCCGTGGAGCAATGTAGTCGTGACAGGTAAAGCAGCGTCGTCGGTATGGCCGGACGCAGCAGGAAGTTCGGTCCTGTCGGTGTTCTGTCATACTGGTTACGGCTGGTGGGCTTCCTCGTCCTTTTCACCACCTTTGTGAAGTCGTCCTCATCGCACCGGTCCGTCTGCCTATCTGGTTTTGCAACTTCAGAGGCAAGCTCACGGGGATTGTTTTTGCTCTTAGCCGATTGCCGTCGCTCAAGTTTCGAAGTGGCGGGTCGGTTGGTACAAGCGGCTACACCGGCGTATGCACGTGCAGGGGCTGACATGCACACGCGTGACGTTTCCGCCGGGACGGAGGTGCGGGCAGCAGGGCGCGGCATACCACACGCGACGGCAGCAGCGATCCGTGACGCAACCATTTGTGCCGATTCGACACTGCTGATGGATGCATTTTGCGCCTCACGTTGCGTGTTTATATCGGAGGCTTCTGGTGACCTACATACCGTAGCAGCGTTGCTTAATAATGCAACTTGGGTACGCAGCTCACTTATGGTATTATCTGAAGCCTCCAATTTAAACTACAGTCAACTCGGCCAGGCTTGACTTCAGGGAAGTAATATCCTTCAGCAGCCTGGTGATATCGATATGATCGAACGTGACTGGCAGTTTGTGCAGCTCCTTCGACACGAATAGGCACGTCGTCCGGATCGTCGAGTGTGATAATATACTTCAAGCCTCCATCTCTCCGGCGAGATGGCATCTTCTCTGCTTTGCCGAGGCTCTGGAACAGCAGCATCTTGCCACTGCAAAACTCATCCTCGTTAAAGTTGGATTTGCAGATCTGCACAATGCGCACTTCGTCCATGGTATCAATGGCGTGTTGAATAAACGCTAAAAGCTTATTAGCTATGAGTTGTTGGGAACCCATTGCCACTTACGCGCAGCGGCCTAATATGCCGCGCGAAACTCATATTATAACAATAATTCTCATTGCATAGTGGAGCGCTCCCATTCCCGAACGCGCACCGAACTGCATTGATAAACATTAGATTTTAATTTTTAATTTATTGATTGTCACGATGTTTGACCACCATGATGTTCTTTTTTTTGTGAAGTTTCTTCGCTAGTACAAAAATATTACATACTCTTAGAAACAATTCCTTCGATCCGGCTGGATTCGTACCAAGGTCTTCCAGCAAACCGTAAAGCTAGACGCTATGGCAACAAAGCCACGCAAAGAACTGGCTTATGTTACGAATTTATCTGTGTGCCTGTTGTAGACCTTTGTTATGGTTTTTAACGATTTAGATTTTATATTGGTGTAAAAAATTTGCTTAAGTTTATCTTTTTTTATATTTTGCCTTAAAACTGGTATCTGTAGCAAATCTCTTCAATAATACGTGATATATAAAAATTGCATAGAAATTGCCGAGGTTTCGACACATTGGCATATTTATTGTGATGGTCATAGTGGTCACTGCGATAAACATCATAATATACGGCTGTATTATAATACTAATAGCATATTTTATATTTTGTCATCGAACAATACCTTTGTATTTTCACTAGTAGTAGAACTCCTTGTGAAAGAGTTCATCTATAGAGATACTGACACCATAACTACTGCCGCCAAGTAGTAACGTGACCATAACTCCGTTACGACTTTGAATAAGAACGCTTTCAAATTCAACACTTATAGAAGCGCTGTAGCAGCGCGACAGCCACGCGTACGTATCGCTGCTCTAATTGTGATTGCTTGCAAAAGCGACCCACGCGTGTCACGATAGTGGCGCTGCGACTGAGCTTCCAGATGGATACCTCCAATCACACTACGCCAACTTAATCTTTGAGCGTGTTCTGTTTATTTTGTTTTTTTTTCACAAAATTTGTAACAATTTTTGTTTTCTTTTTTTACAAATTTCGGGCAGCACAATATTAGTAAATAAATACGGTTGTTTGCAAAAATAACAGAAACTAACCAAAATCGAAATCGAAAAGGTATCGAGATATTGTATGAAAATTAGTATTGGAACGGTTGCTGCGCCACAGTCGTGCCATAGCAGCGCTTCTTTAAGAGTCTAATTTGAAGGCCCCCTATGTGTGCTGATGAACTATAGGCACATGGGACTTGTCAACTTTGTCTCAAAGTAACGGGTGCAGTGGCAGTGCCGTACAAATCTTTGCGATTTAAAGTTCTCGGTGACTCTGCAACTATTATGGGTAGGCGTGTTTAACTGCACGTGCGCTGTACGCGTGCTACATGCGTGCAGTTAGAGACACGCGAGCCTTTCGCAACAGACGCATTTGCGGCGCATTCCCCAGATACGTACGCTCTTCAAGGGTGCTGGTATAATTACAGGAACATAGGACTTGTCAATTTATGTCTCAGGGTAACGGGCGCTGTGACAGTACCCCTAAGATCTTAGTGATATAAAGCTCAGTGGCATTGCAACTGTTATGGATTGATATCATAAAAAAAAAACTTTAAGTAGCACTAATTCCCCATTTCTTAAGACGAAGTAATACCTCAGGTCAGTGACCCAGCATTGTCTCATGACTATGCAAGCGCGCGACTATTGTGTGTTAAGTTCTACAATAACCGTGCAGGTTCACTTGGTCGTATTATATGAGAATTTGATATTCATATGCATAGGTGGTATGGTAATTTAAAATTTCAAATTGTTTGCTTTTGCTTATGCAGAATGCTTTTAAGTATGCAATCATTGTGGAATATGATTTTACTCTGCAAGTAGATAAATATTAACAAATTTACTGTAGTTTATAGATAGATGACAAGCTATGAAATAATAATGACCGCCATTTAATTTGGGGAAGTATTTCTATGGCTCATATTTACTTCTATCCTGAATTTGCGTGTAAGTTGTAGTTGTCTGTGGGTGTAGTCATGGCACCTGCGACATAAGGTCTCCCTAGTGCTTGGCTATGAGTGTATGCGTTTTTTTAAATTAGAAGAAAAACAGATACAAAAAGGAAATTAAAATTGACAGTGAAAACAAATAAAAATATATAAAAAAAGCACTTTAAACACCACAAACATCTTATACCTAAGTAATGGGAGAACGATAACTTGTGTATGCTGCAGAAAGTCAAAAGGTCCTAGCTCAGTGCGAGTTTTGCCAAAAGGCAAAGCACTGGTTTTCAGCTATTACCTTTGGGACAGTAAGATGCATCAACAGCAAAATAAAAATAAGAAAATGCGTTGTGTGCATTTTTTTAAATATAATATTACGTGGCGGGATGAACAAGTCGTGCGCCTGATGGTAAGCTACACGACTGTCCATAACAGATGCAGTGCCCCTCAAAGCATTTAATTCGCAAAGATCTGAGGGGCACTGACACCCTGATACATAAGTTCACAAGTCCCATGTGCCTGTAATTTCTTCAGCACTATTACTGCTTGGCGGCAGAAATAGGTACGGTGGCAGTACTACCCTGGACGAACTCTTTCACAAGGAGCTCTACTGCGTGCGTGTACGAATATGCAAATAGTAGTTTGTACAAGTAATTTTTACAAATTGTAAACAATGCGATTTGATATCAGCAGATAGTTGTCTATTGCTAGACCTGGTTCTACCTCAAAGATCGCCACAACGACCGGTCTTCGCACCAGGTCCTTCACATCGTGAAAATTATATCTAAATCTCTCTCAGTAGAGTCTAAAATACATCTCTATTGTAATATCTTTCTGACATTTAATTCCTTTTTTTTTTTCCAAAGAAGTAGAACACGTCTATCCATACGTAAAATTTGTACTTAATTCCTTATGCGTTTTAAAGACTTCAAAGGTACCTATCATCGTTAACATTAACCCATTTATACGTTCCACTGCTGGACACGGATCTCCTCCCAGGCGATGGTTTAGGCCGTGCTAGGGAGTTGGGGAGTTCTGAACCTTCTTCGAAAAGATCATGGTGAATTTCAAATTAAATTTCACACATGAATTTCGTGAAACTCTGAGGTGCGAGCAGGGATTCGAACCTATGGCCTCTGCCTGAGAGACAGTAGGTCAAACCATTAGGCTACCACGACTCATAAAGATTATAAAGATACCTATAGCGCGGTTCAAATACGTTATACATAAAAGGTAAGTCTTTTTGTTACTAACCTTACCAATGATCCTTAAAATATCACCTATTCTATAGTAAATGTTCATACATACTTGACCCAACGTAATAGCTGTGTGGCTTCCTGTACGTACACAAGTTTCAAAACGAAGTATTAGTAATTAATTAGGACCTTATATACAGAACACGTAAGACTATTATAAGGCTATTAGCGCTATGACACTGATTCCGTGGTCTGTATTGACATTTAAATCCTAGGCACTATCATGTTAGCAGAATAGATAAATAATTTATAGTCTTGTAATCAAAGGCAATTAATTTATGCAGTACAGAATCATGGAGTACATTTCAACATGATTCTTCAATCAAACAAACTAGCGTATAAATTACTGAGGTACCATTGAACGGTCCTCATATGGATGGACATGAGATACGGACAAATATATTGCGTTGTGGAATAATAGTGTGGTGATCTGTTTAATTTAATTTATGGTTTTTCAACCTAATATTGAAGTTTATGGCAATGCTACAAAACGATGACAATGGTTCTGATAATATATCATTGACTAGCGCTATACAATACTATATCTCCAGCAGGCTAAAAGAGCTCTTTTTCTAACGACAATGTTCTCTTTATGCAAATGTATGTATGTACCACCGTGTGCACACAAAATATTCATTTTAAACGGACCTACAACACATTTAGAGGAACACAAAGTCTCTAAAATAATGCAGAGTTTTTTCAAAAGTGTGGCCGGTTATTTTACTGTTTTATTTAAGGTGTAACTTGATAATAAAAAATTTGTCGACTCTCTTTCGAGTGGTTCGAGGTTAATTTTGCATTCTTGTTGATTTCGTAACCTTTACAAAAAAAAGATTTTTTTATTTATTTAATCAATGTTATTTCATTTAATCAATGCTGAACTATTATTATTCATTTTTATTTTTCACCGTTTTCGTTTTTGTGTGAAAATATTAAAAAAATGCATTTTATTCAATTTAGTTTTTTTTCAATAGAGATTGAGTAAGGCTGTACTAAGTCGATGTTAAAATATTTTAATTTTAATGTCTAATATTGAGTTCTTAGGTTTTCGCGATTGTTACACATGGGAAATGAAACTATTTATCCGGATTTATATCGCGCATATTTGTTTTTTCAAACAAACCAACGTTTCAGGTTCTTTACAGGTCCCATGCTCACGGTTGCGTCAACCAGCAACAAAGTTGGACCACCAAAAAACAAATATACGTGATTTAAATCCGGAAAAACATTTTCATTTCTTATTAAATGTCTGATTCTTATTTATATTCTTTTTTCCGCTAAATGTAAGTTTAAATGTAGCCACATAAGCTCATATTTGTTTAAAATACAATTTCAGATACTTACCGCTTAGTACATACAAATATTTACCTAATTAACGCACTACATCTTAATCATACCCATACTGGGTATAAGCAAGTCGTGACATACCGAGCTAATGTTAAATTCCTTTTAAGCTAAGCGCAAGTAGCTATTAGGACTTAAATGTATGGATTGCTATTTGTGATTTACAGCTCACGTTTCCATGTTATTTGATTAGTCATCTGCGTTTGTGACTGGGCCAGTCTCTGACCGTATTATGGGCATTTACTGCTTTATCCGTCGGAAACATGATGGAACTGAACCCATTTCTGACTTTGAAGTGTAAAGAATTTTGAAGGTACTTAGAAAGAGACATGCTATAAATGAAGTATGCTTGAGATATATATATATATATACGTTTTTTTTTACAAAGTAGAAACAGCTGAAAATTTAAAAATTGTAATGAATAATAAGACTCATCTAAAGTTTGCGAAATTGACATAAACGCAAAATCAACCACGAACCATTCAACAAATCTGTATTAGTAGGAAATTAAAGCACGTGAATAAAAAAATGACCATCAGTAAAAAAGTAAAATAAGCGACTTGACATAGAAAATAAAACATTTTTTTTTTAAAACACCTGTATTTATTTTTCCAAGCACACAAACGTTTCGAGGTCCCGTAGTTACGGCTGACTGACATGGTAAAGTCATCATCAACTTTATTAGACTTTTGAAAAACAGTGCATTATTTTGGGGATTTTACTTGTGTTCCAGTAAATGTGCTGGTGTGTGTAGGTTACTTAATATTATAATAAGGATAATTATTGTACCTAACATTTTTGTACATTTATATTCCTATTCTTGTTAAAAATACTTAAGAAACCAGGAATTCTTTACACCTGACTATAACTGCTCTTTCAAAATATTACTGGCAATATTTTTAAACAAGTGTTCCCAGGAAAGTGATAAAGATTACGAATAATTTAAATAAAAATGTTTTGCATTTTCCGTATCTTTTCTTGCAGATAACTCAAAGCTCATTCATAAGACGACGTGAGATTATTAATGCAATGTCACCGGAAGGATTAAAAAGCTTTCAAATTAGAACAAAAAGTATAATTCATATTATATTTAGATTTTATTATTTTAGTAGCAGTAGAGCTCCTTGTGAAAGATATCGTCCATGAAAGCGTCACCAACTTATCCATTTTTGCCGCCAAACAGTGATGTGAGCAGTACTGCGTTCCGGTTTTGAAGGGTAAGGGTGCAGGTGAAATTCCAGACACATGGGATTTGTTAAGTTACGTTTTTTTTTATAAAAAATAAGTGCGTATTTGACCAATTCACCTGGTGGAAAGTGACGATGAGATCGACGATGTAGCATGCAGACCTAAATAATGCCTATTCACTCTCACCCTCAAAAGGTCCAAGTTATAGCGTTCGGGGAACAAGCAGGCAGGGAATTCCACTCCCTAGCCGCTCGCCATATAAATGTGGTTTCGTGAGAATCCTGGGAATATCCACAACAACGGAGTGGAACTCCAGCCCACGTCTAGTCCACCGATTATGGAAAGGGGAAGATGGAGTCAAATTATGCAATTCCCGTATGACGAGCGATTTGATGCTCTGAGTGTTACTACAACTACAATAGACAGACGTGTCGCTTACCACCAGGCGCATGACTTGATCGTTTCGTCACTTCTAGTCTGGTGAAATTTGAAAGTGTAACATCAACCTTGTAAATAACAACGCAAATCAATGGCATATAACATTGTTACGTTTCAGAATGTCTTTTGTATTTACGGATAATGATATGATATAATCGTACTTACGCACATTTCCAAAATGTGAATGATTTTTTTTCTACCCATATAAAACATAAGTAGTCGATCGGACTATTTGTGTCCACAAGAAGTTTCAGACGTGGCTCCTTTTTTTTCTTTGCATATTCTGTATAACATAGAAATTCCCTATTGTCAATAAATCACTGGTGGAGTGTATTTTCCATTTCTTACCCGTGCATAACCATTATACCATATCCAAGTACATTAGTCATAAATGCGCTCGGTATGTTGTTGTTATTTTAGATTGTCCAGAATAACTTGTAAGTACTTATCGAGTTCTTAGGTTTTCGTGTATACAGGAAATGCAACTATTTCGTCTGGTCAAAATAACGTAAATTTGCTTTTTCAAACAAAGCGATGTATCGGACCCTTTCCCAATGTCACCGCTGACTGAGATGGTAAAGTTATCAACCAGTTATGTCCAAACTGCCTCCGGGGCCGAACGGTTGCCATACCGGACTGCCACGCAGAGGTCCGATTTCCGGGCCTGGAGAAATATTTGTATGGCCTACATTTATCTCTCTCGTAAGTTTGGGTGTAATTTGGGGACGTCAATGTGTGTGTCCATGGCACCCGCGACTCAGGGTTCCCCTAGAGCGGGGCTATATTAAGTGAGTGAGTGAAAAAAAAAATAGTAATGCATTTTTACTATATACATAACATTCCAATTAACACTACAAAAGTCTTACAAAATATTTTATTTTAATCTTAACAAAATGAATTTTCATTAAATTAAATTGTATATTGATTAATAATGCAAATGGAATATATTAAAATATATTAATTAGTACTGCAGCCTTAGCTCTGCTTGGGATTTTTCATCAGACGAAATAATGGATCCGAAATACCAAGACCAAGTAATATTTCCCTAGTGCGGGGCTGTAAAAAAAATGTTCCTTGGAAAATTAAAAACAAGGTATTTAATTAATAATTTTTGTAACTATTGTGAAAACTATGGTGGCTTGAGTTAATATTAGCCATAACTATAATCATTTGACCTGTAAAGGCCCGAAACGTTGGCTTTTTAGATCCGAAAATATAATTTCATTTCCTAACTTGTACTTACCTAAAACGGGTAGACATGGCCTAAAGTTGGCTACTATAAATTGTTTTGCCCAAGAAATTATTACTGCACCAAACTGGCATCTAGACATCTTCTGAAAATAAACTTCATACAGTTCGCAACACTGCTTCAAAGTGTCACTCGTACAAAGAGCTTTCATTCTTTACTTTTTCACTACTTTTTTATATCCAACCGTTTTATTTTAACCCAGAACAAATGAGTCAGTGTTTCAGTCTCAACAAATTGGCTCATTGAAAAATCCCCTGACAAGAACAATCCTCGGTTGTTGATTGGCAAAAGGAGCAAACGCAGGGAAAGATCGTTAACTAACGGGCTTAAGAGTGCTTACAGATAGAAAAGTCAATCGTAGGCAATTTTGTTACAAAGAAATTGGAGTTTACGAGTTCTATATAAAATGGTATGTGGTAAGTATTTATTTCACAATAAGATTATTTAAAATTGATTACCTGTGCAAAAAATAAGAAATGGATCAGTATAATAAAATGTATGTCTGAAGATATCTTTTGATTACTTATTACAACTGCCTCCGTGGCCGAACGGTTACCACTCCGGGCTGCCACGCAGAAGTCCCAGGTTCGATTCCCGGGCCGGGAGAAATAGTTATATGGCCTACATTTATTTCTCTCGTGAGTTTGGGTATAATTTGTGGTTATCTACGTGTGTGTCCATAGCACCCGCGACACAGGGTCTCCCTAGTGCGGTGCTATGTTGAATGTGTGCGTTATTTATTTATGTATTTTTTTTATTATTGTGTAAAATGCATACATGCGTACAACATATCTAAAATTATTGAAACTTTCACAAAAATAACTGAATATCCAAGCTTGGTAGTAAAACTTCGTGGTATTCATACACTTAATATTCCGACATCTCATATTCGTCTTCATAGATTTCTCACAAGTTGGCACTACGGCACAAAGTTTCATTACTGCCAGAGTTTCTACATGTATGTTCTATGGTCCATCTTTACGCTGAGATCATATGGTGACTTAAGAGTCCAATTTTAACCCCTTTAGGGCCTTGTTGAGGCTTCCCCGCTTCTGCAGTGCATTTGGCATGTTTGCTGGTGCTGCCGTGGACGATTTTTATGCCGTTATGCGCAAAATGTCTACATCCGTAGAGCGAAGGGTTAGGGGAAGCCACAACGACATCCTAAAGATGATAGCGGATAGAATGGATGCAGCGGTTTTCCGAAGGTTCACCGGTTATACGTTCCACGTGTGCGTCGGTGAGCCGATTGGAAGGCTGGATAATATGTAATAAGTAATAGGTATAATAATAATAAGAAATTTAAGAATTGTTTAATCTACTAACACAATACTAATATAGTTATAAGGTGTGTCATGTTACTAACATACTTATTTGTATGGCCTCTTAGTTGTCTGATAAACAATTTTATTTTTTTATTTATTAAAGTCGTTAAAAACCAAAAACAAAGGCGCTGGTTCGAATCCAGCCGGATCCAAGGAGTTTTTATTCCTTACAGTTCGATCTTTGTATTAACATTTATAACAAATTGGCGGAGTTATTCCAGTAAAAATATCATGGTAGTCAAAACATCGTGATATTCAATAAACGTAATATTATAATTACTGAAATCTCTCACTTTTTGAAAAGTCAGTTGATTTTCTTCACACATAATATGGTTTTGCTGAAATTGAGCAACCGCGCCGAAATCAAAATTGCGAACATCCAATAAAGCAAATTATCAAACCAATGAAAGATCAAGAATTCCTGGGCAGGCGCCAAAGTAATCTTTCCAATCAGTAGTCGCCTTAACAAAGGACGCTGTTGTAGTATGAGATATAAGGGTTGCCACAAAGGAATACAATTTTATACACTATATTTTGCGATTCCATGAAAATGAAAGTTGTATATTGACATATCAATGTGTAAGCTATTGCATAATGCATCTGAAAAGGCACCAATGGACATATAGTAAAACGAAAATACAGGTGGAATATTCCTTTTGAGTGAGAGAAGCGGTTGAATGCAGTAGATAAGTGCAAAATGTTGTGTCATTTTCTGTGCAAACTACAACAGCATAATGTAGACTATGGCTTCCTTTGTCGGGTACATTAGTTTCGAGACAACAGGCATATCGCCTCGTATAAAATTAAACATATATTTTCATTTCATATGCAAAGAAATAAAACTTCAAATCGTCATATTGATTAAAATCCTAATTGATTTTAATCAATATGACGATTTGAAGAGCTTCCTAAGAGCCTCATCATACTGGCAATTTAAAAACGATGCGACATCGATGCGGCGTGCGCGCTGCGAGCACGTAGTGACAACGCCGCGGTCGCTTAGCTAGTAAAGCGATGCGATGCGGCCGCGGCGTTGTCGCTGCGTGGACGCGGCGGCGTCCTCGCATCGCTTTCAAACGTTCGCACATCATCATAGTTATAAGGCTCTTAGGCATATTTTCCTGAGACGAATGAGTAAGAAACTCTAGGGATTGTTTTTTGTAAACAAACATTTATTCACATTTATTATTTACAATCTTTACTTAAAATTTCATAGATCAAAAAACAAGCCAGAACTAAACAGGTCACTACCGAGGGTTTTTTTCTTTCAAGTACGCAAACAAGTAATAATTGTATAATTATGTATTAACTTTCTCCGTGACCGTACGGCTACCATGCTGGTATGCCACGACGAGGTACCGGGTTCGATTCCCGGGCCGGGAGATATGTTTATATGGCCTACATTTATTTCTCTCGTGAGTTTGGGTGTAATTTGTGGTTGTCTGTTTGTGTGTCCTTGGCACCCGCGACACAAGGTTTCCCTAGAGTGTGTGCGTTAAAAAAAAGAGTTTTTTTCACTATAGTTTTAAACTTCTTGAATGGCAAATTTTGAATATCAACCGGAATATTCTTATAGAAGCGTATATGTAATTCCTAGAATGAATTTGTGACTTTGAGAAGACGACTGTCAAGAACAGTCAGTTTCTTTTGGTTCCTCGTATAATGTATATTTTTACTATTAAGGAATAACAACAGCCAAGTTAAATACGTCTTACTAAGAACAATATTTGTCTTAAAAAACTTAGGCCAAAAAAGTTACCCACAACGACATAAATAATTGAAGCCTTATAAACGAACCGAACAAAACAAAATTGGAGTAGCTTAAAGAATTTTAGTTTTTAATTAAAGTTAAAATAGAGTCGACTATAACTTATTTATCGTGATGTTGCATATATCAATAATATTGTCTATTACTATTTTTCTGTTTTAGGATAAGTTGTTTATAACTTTACAACCAGATTGTTAAAATATATTTAGCATCCCTATTTCTCCACAAATTAAAGACAGCTGCATAAATTAAGATTTACAATTGAGTGTGATTATTATGGTTCCCTTTTAAATTAACACTGCAGTCTCTCCACGGCGTTGAGTAATTAGCATATTTTTTGTATGGTCTTGCCCTCATCAAGTAAAACGTCATGAAGATGGAGCGATTCTCGTAAGTTCTTTGACATGTTAAGTAAAGTTAGTTCTTGGCACATTAGAGAATATCTCACATTTTACAAAAATGGCTTGTCGAGTTTTGCACTTTATAACTTATGCACATAAAAATATTTGCCGTCGCTATTATGCGGTATCTACAGTCAACAGCACGTTATACATGACTTTGTACCGTTGTGATCATAAGTAAGATAGAGTTGAATTTAAATCTAAAGTGTCAAGCATGGAATATACTATGACGAGGCGACCTCCTCCATCGTCATTTCACCTTTTTATCACCTTTTCTCTGGTTCCTGGCCACTTATTTTCAAATTTTGAATCGTTCTTTAATTCCTTTGTTTCACTTTTTTCACTTAGTTTCGTCCCGTGTCGTCACTCCCTAGTAAAACCCCCGAAGCGAGCACACGTGCCCGATCTCTCATCATACTAATTTATAAATACAATACTTTCTTATATATGTTAAACGATGTAACATGTTTATACACATATATCACACACATTTTCTGGAAAACTTAAATAATTTCAAAGCTCTGATACGTCTAGAAATAACAAACCTCCACAAAAGACGTCAACATGACTCTCCCGGCTACATTATAATCTACATGTTCAAGCGGTGCCATCAGTGCGTGACAACCTTTTCAGTGCTATTGTCTTTCATCATCATCATCAATCCTGTCTACTACCACCAAGCTGACCTAATGCGAGTTGGGGACTTCAAATGTTTGTCGTGAACCTTCTTTGACGTGCAGGTTTCATCATTATAATTTTCTAGAAACTCAGAGATGCGAGTCCGGATTCGAACCCATAGTCTCTGCTTGAGAGGCTGTAGGTCAAACCATGAGGCTACCATGCCTTGACTATGAAAATTCTGTAACACCGGATATTATAGTTTTGGTTTTCTTTGGCAGTACTAATTAAATAACTATTGTGCTAAAATCGTTGTCAAAAGCATTTTACACAACATATTTCAAAGTGCATTTTGCGTATAGAATACTTATAAGCGTTTTCATATCCTTTGAAATACGATACTTCGATTTTTAAAGTCTTCTATAAATATTCGCGGGAAAGAATCTATAAAGGCGTATTTTTTTCGAACGGAACAAGCAGTGTAAATCAAAGTCTTGTTGGAGTAAATGCTATTTCCATCCGTTGCTAATACTTTTGTACGAATAATCGTTGTCTGAAGGACACCAATGAACCCAAGTTTATGGATTATACACGACCTATTCATTGCTCGTGTAGGACTTCTCCAAAATGTAGAAACATCACAAAATTTTTCTTTGCCATTAAACCAAATCAAGTTGCATTAGTAAACTTCTTTATTATATTAAATGACGGGCCGAACAAGTCGTGTACCTGGTGGTAAGCGACATGCCTGGCCATAACAGTTCTTATGCCCATCAGACCTTTAATCACAAAGATCTGAATGCCACTATCTGTGTGCCTGTCACCTTGAGACATAAGTTGACAACTCCCAAGGTCCTGTAATTTCACCAGCATCCTTACCCTTAAACAACGGAAAGCAGTAAATGCTCATATTACTGCTTGGCGGCAGAAATAAGTAAGGTGGCTTCCCTGCACAAATCTTTCACAAAGAGCGCTGCCACTAGGAACTTTATTGCTACTACACAACGATTCGAAAGATTCTACGGTGCAGGCTCCCTCGTTGAAAATTGAACTCAGAACATCCCACATAGAAGACAGCCGTTTTCGTAACTCGGCTATCACTGCTCGGATTTATTTCGACTTTTTAAATTACTTTTTAACTTTGTGTGCGTCTGAAATGTAGCAGCTTTATTTGTTTATTATAAAAATACAATGTACACGAAGTATATTTTCTAAATCTTGGTATTATTAGGACAAGGTATAAACAATAGCGTAGCTATATAATATGGGCAAAACTTAACTACGTTGGTTTTTATTTGCTAGCCAAAGGTCTTTTATATAATCTAGGATAAGCGAACAACTCCATGGATTCCAGGGGAATTTGGATACCAATGCAGTGCTTGAGTTTTGTCCCACTTGAAGCTATTTTGATATAGTTTACGGACATTGTTTGTATAAAAATACCATAAAGTCGGTTTATACTGTACAGAATGCATATGTGTGTTTAAACCACGCCGGGAAGAGATCATATTACAACCTGATCTCTTTGAGAATCGGATTCTCATTAAGCGAAAATCATCTAAAATATGCGTGTTTTTTATGTTCTATAATTAAAAATGTACACCAATTTACTTTTACAACAAGTTTACGACTCAAATGAATACCAAGAAATTGCGTGATAAGGGTCGCTTATTAATAAACTGATTGCTGACCGGGATTGCCTTTTTAGGCAACTACCTCAGCCAAAATATAAAATGGACTACCTCCGGTAAAAAAGCAGTGTCTTAATTGTTGTCTATATTTAGATGAAAATATTCACAGTCGCCTTTTGATAAGCAATGCAAATTTACGTGAGTGTTTTGTTGTTGTTGTTAAATGTATACTGATATAGGCATAAGACTTTTCTTATTGTTAACCAATTTGGACATTATAGTCATTATAGACATTACAGTCTGCTTTCTAAATAAGTAAATAAAAAAATAAGTAATGCAATATACTTGAAATTTATTTATCACTTTCATTCTATAAATTAATCTTTAGTAGCAGCAGACTCGTTGTGAAAGAGTTCGTCCAGGGAAGTACTGTCACCGTAACTATTTCTGCCGCCAAGCAGTGATTTGAGCATTAATGCGTTCCGGTTTTGAAGGAAGTGCTGGTGAAATTACATGTACATGGGACTTGTCAACTTACGTCTAGGGTAACTGGCGCAATGGCAGTGCCCCTCAGATCGTTGCAATTTAAATCTGCAACTGTTATGGACAGGCGTGTCCCTTATTATCAGGCGCACGACTTGTTCGTCCCGTCACTTGGTATTATAAAAAAAACAATTAACGATTTGAAGAATCTGATATTCTGCTACATATGTAGAACATATTATATCGATGCCTTCTTTCTGGAAACTCGTATCTTATCATAAAGAGTGATTTTTCAGGAGACGGCAAAACTTTATATTTATTTTAAATTTCTTATCAAGGGTGTTAATTAGGATGCATTACTTTAGGAATTGGCCAGAGTGTTTGGAAATCTGATGTGAAATCAGCCTGCAAAATTTGTATATACAATCCATTTTTTGCATTACAGTAACTTTGTGCTTTAAGATGCGAGTTTTGAGAAAGTAAGGCGATGATATTTCAATCATAAGAATACTATATAGATTTTAATATCCTACCCAGAGCAATAACCACACATAACTACACTAGAACGTCCACCTCCAAGAAGAAGAACAAGGGTAGCACGACCACTCTACCCATTACCACAGCAAATCAGTATTGCTGTGTTCCGGATTGAAACGGTAATGAAAACTTGCGTAATTACAGACACAAGACTTAATATCTTGTGTTCCACAGCTGGTTGTGCATAGCACTTTCTATTCGGTAGACCGTTTTTACTATTTCCCGGTTTCAATACCCAAGAAGCACACTTTATACGCCTTAAAACTGTTATATCTGTAAACAGTCTTAATATGGTGTAGATTTAGATAATAGTTCTCCATAAATGGTTTTAGAAAAAAGAAATTGTTCTTATAGACTTATTTCACTCAAGTCAAAATTTTAAAACCTTCTTAATACCAAACAACTTAATTGAGTGTAATCTCTCTTAAGATTTACTCTTATAGTCCTTATTTTAAGTTCATCTGTAGAACAACTGATTATTTTTAGTAAAAATGTTCTATACACATCCAGTAAAGTCTATTAATACTCTAAAAACTAGAGGTCTTAAGCTTATTCTAGATATATTTAATTTATAGGTATTCTGTAGTGTTTGTACTTATTGACAAACACGTTATAGCGCGTCTTCAGTAGATTTTATTTAAAAAAATACTACAATTAGGGTTTTTACTCTATTGGACGTTGTAAGAGTTCATGCAAAATGGATAAAGTAAAGAGTATTAAAAGATCTGGTGGAGGTGGTGAACCTTAGATATTCACATTTTTAATGGAATAATTCACATCATTTGATATAATCAGTGCTGCCAATGCCAATTGTTCAAAATTCCCAAATATCACGGTTAAAATCCCCAAATTTGGGGAGAGCAAAGTGCACATTCCCTACAAATTCCCCACATCTCGATTTTTCATTATTTATTAGAAATACATCGCTTAAAAATATAGTAAAGAATTAAGAAACTCAAAATGTAATAATCTATTACGTTTGCTGTGAATGTAAACCGAATGTAAAATGTAAAACTAATTATAAAATTAGATGGCCTTATATCGTTTATTTATTTTAATTAGATTCAACATTAATCTGTAATCAGTCTTTGAAACAAAAATCATTTTTCTTTGCCTTACAAAATTAAGTAAATTGATTATTTATTGTGCATTTGGTGACAGTATGTTAATGTTAGAAACAATCAATAAGTTTCGACCTATATTTAATATTTAAAGTTGACGAGTGGTAAGTTGTGGTGTGGAAGTACCAACTGCTGGGCTTT
Organism: Hyposmocoma kahamanoa; assembly: GCF_003589595.1. Lineage (NCBI taxonomy): Eukaryota > Metazoa > Arthropoda > Insecta > Lepidoptera > Cosmopterigidae > Hyposmocoma > Hyposmocoma kahamanoa. Next base: position 9,644,133 of record NW_020654080.1, on the reverse strand, counting down.
GTTTATCAATAGCTGATTTCGTCTTGCTTCATACCGGGGACCGGCCTAAGCAGGAGAAAGAATCGCGAACTCAACACGCACCGACTGGTAATTTTACAATTCAGAACAAAGTGCCCTTATAACAATTCTATTTAAGCTGCTTGTTAATAATACGAGTGATGTACGATGTTAAAAAACACGTCGATATAGTCCATCACAGTGTTTCTAACATTAACGATCAAACTAGCGATGCATCAGCAATTGATAGATTAAACAAAATGTTAAAATGTTAGAATGGCCACATTTTCCTCACATAGCGCCAATTCCCACAAAATCCCCAATCTAGTTGAAACTCCCCACAATTTGGGGAATTCCCCACATATTGGCAATGCTGAATACAATAGTCGTAATTCGCACGCGAGCATTTTTGGCATTTTTGTTTGTTGACAAATAAATAAACATTGTGAAATAATTCCATGTTATGAAGTGATAAAAACAATTGAAATAAGCGCGTAAACTACTGTACTTCAATGTTGTGTATGTGTATTCTGCCGTCTATCAATACGATACAGTGAAATCATTATGTGAAATGTGGTTGGCGTGAAGAAATAACCTCAATTTTGTAATAAAAATTGTATTTCTTCCAACATAAGTTTATTTAGGTATGTCATTAAAATATTCCTTATATTTATATGGCAGGGAATTTATCCTCCGTTCTAGTCATATACAACACATTCCATATAATTATACAGAATAACGTTTTTTGCGACAAATTGAATTTTTTAAATTGTTTTTTTGACACAGAGTTTTGAAAAGTTTTTTATAGCATAATACGCTCACTATTCCTATAACTTTTATAAAGATTTTGAAATACTGTCAAAAGAAAAAAATCGCTTCGAAACATCGCGTTTTGTAGACAATCATAATAATAATAATAGTGAATATACTTCTACACTAAAGGAAGTAAAAATAATCTTTTCGTATTGTAAAGTTTTTCTATAGATAAATCTATATACAAAATGCTCCCAACAGTGTTTTGAAAAAGCTTTAAATTCTTATCGCCATTTTTCTTTTTAAAGAATGACTATGAAGTAAATCCGGAAAAATAGTTTCATTGACTATAAAGTAGTCAAGAAAAATTTCTTTTCTTGTTAAAAAGTAAATCCAAATTGAAATTAGCTTGAAGAAGCCTAGAACTTCTTGAAAATCGTTTGTTTTGTGAGTTATTTTGTATATTTAAGCTTTCTATAAATATTAAAAATCGAAAATCGATAACTGTATTTTTGTTAAGTTTATATTTTGTGCATAAATATTTAAAATTTACCGAGCGCATTACATTTATGACAGGTTTGACATCACTTTTCACAATGTATTTGAAGTCGCACGTCAATCCGCGCTTTCTAACCGATTAATTGCGCGAAAAAGACAGAAATATTGTAATGTTGCAATTTTGATAGTTTATATTTTGTAAGCCATTAAATTTGAAATCTATTAGTATTAAGAGAATTGCGTCTTATGTTTGTAACGCTTTAGTATTTTGGTTTTAAAATAGCATTACTAACAAAACTATCACTATAAATTATCTAAAAACTATATACAAGACTAAATAAAAACTATCTACATTCTACAAATGGTCTTCTAGCATTCTGGAAGGGTTACTTGAGAAAAAAGATAAGAATCACTCTTAACACTACCTACACAAAGTTTCTCAAAGCACTCTTGTGATCTATTAATAAAGTTGTGCCCACTTTTACTTTACATCATCTAAAAACCTTCTTCGAGATATCTTGAGGGAATTTGAACTCTTAAAATATTTAATCGAATGAAATTCTTTTAGATATCTTATAGTATATATTTAGATATGGGTGTACTGCTTGGGTATCTTTATAAAAACGAAGTAACAAGTTTCTAACAATGCAAAAGTATGCAATCTAGCAATAATCACTTTTTTTTCTCGACTGCTTGATCCGTTGAAATACAGAAATTTTCTTTGTGCATCCCAAGAGGATCGTCTCACAGCGGATTTCATAGAAAAGAATTGTAAATTCTGAAGCCGCAAAAGTATTTTGTATTGAAATGGATTTCGCCGGATCTGTTACTGGGAAATGAAAGAGATGTCGAAAGGATTCTGAGTGGATTTTGAAATTTAAAGTGGTTGGGCTTGTGGATTCAAGCATTTTGTTTATTGTTGTGAATTTTGCTGGTATCATAAAGTATTGCTTATTATATGTATTGCCGCTTGCGGTTCACTGTATGTTTATGTGTATATCTATAAGTATATGCAGACTGATGACCTTAGTGACCCAGCGGTTATTACTATGGGCGCCTGATGAGGGTGTCCCGAGTTCGATTGCCGGTAGGACCAAATTTAGAAGTGAACTTTTCTGGGTCATATACTTTGGTAGTCATAGAGAATTCCTTAGTTCAAGATTAGGTAATTAGAAATCACACCAAACAAACAATAATCTGACATCGAAATTTTGTTGTCAAGTTTTATTGAAATCGGTTAAAGAAAAGTTGATGAAATCTAATAAGCCGGATTCATTCGCTAATTTGCCACCCTTAAGGGTGGAATATTTTCTTCAAATTTGAATGGGTCCACTACTGAGGCATTGCCTTTCCAGCAAAAAACAATCATCGAAATCGAGTTAAAAAATGTAGGAGTAATCGGGTAACATACAAACAGGAAAAAGACAATACAGTGTAATTGAGAATTTCCCTTTTTTTTCAATTTGGATGAATGCAAACTTCTGTAGGTAATACGCACTGTTAATACAATAGTGTTCTAACTCAAAAAGTGTATTTTCTCAGAATCGATGAAAAACGAATTACTCATTTCCCGTGAAAGATCATTAAAATGTATATATAGGTTATGGTTTATTACAGACACTTAAACAATTTCCTACTTGCCAAATATAAATAATAAAAATAGTAAGGAAAAAAGAATATCATATTTTTGAATAAAGGTGGTTTTGGCCAGATCTGGCTTATATAAAGTGTGTCTCATTTTCAGTTAAGTAGTTATCTTTAAATTGTTTCTTACAATATTCTAACCACGGTTTTGTTGACGTATAGAGAATCAAATTTTATGTTCAATAATGATATAATATTGAATTTCACATAATTTTAGTGACAACATTATTGTTTTAGAAATGCCATATTATTTCTAAATTAATTTTTTTCTTTAGATTTTGAGAAATTTTGAATACCACCAAGAAATATATAATTAAAAAGTTTTATCTACTATACAGGCTATGTGGAACGTTGTAAGCGTTATTATTTTGTACCTGTCTATTATAGGTGAAAAGTAAGTGACATTTACTTCCTATTTAACACAGTAAACGGTGAAATTGACTCATCGGGACTATAGTATAAAATATGCTTTAGAACTAACCAATAAAGACCAATTAATAGGCAAATTCATTTTTTATCAGAGCAATTAAGGAATATATTTTCAATCGTTTGTTGTATCAATAGATACAACAAACGATTGATTATACCAGTTCAGTACCAGTGTAAGTTGGATTCGATGAACGTTTACTAAGCAATACTATATTTAGTTACCTATGAGATATTGTTTTGCTTCCTGTGTTTAAGAGCGGTTACACACGGCAGTAGTGATGTAGTCGCAAATTGTCTCTCTTTACACACACGCGCTACTTTAAGCAGCGACGCAAACGCTTGCGATTTATAGGCCATTGCATCGATGCAAATTGTAAAAAAGGAAGAGATTTGTAATGTAATAAAATTTGCATGTCAGTTTTGGTAAAATACAAAAACTGTTACAATACACCACCTTTTGTAAAACATATATTATACAAATAAATATCAATCAATCAATCAAACGATCAGTCGTCGTCGGCATGCATACGGACGCGATCGGAAATTCGCAGGAAGGCGATTCGTTGCCGATCTGTTGCGAGTCGCGTTCGTTCGAACGTTGGTATATAAATTACTACAGATATTATAATATTTAATAGTTTGACTCTCTTTAATTATTGCTATTGTTTAAATTGACTATGTATTGAAATAAAATTAGAACATTAACTGTTTTGTGCATGTCTACTGACATTATTTGTAATCTAATCAATTAATTCAATCACTATAAGTATAATTTTGCATGACAGATGTGGTAAAATATGAGGTCTATTTCTCTATTGTGTTCCATCTCTTGTTCACCATATTTTAAGCAAATATATGTTCATTTTCAAAAGAAAAAAGAAAGTGACGATGAGGTCGACGATGGAGCATGCATGTTAAATAATGCCTTTTCACTCTCGTCTTGAAAAGAACCAAGTTATAACGTTCAGGGAACAACTCTGCAGGCAGGGAATTCCATTTCATACCTAGTCGTTCGCCATATAAATGTGGAAGCGTAACGCTTCCTGCGAATCTTTGGAATTTCCACAACATAGGGGTGGGGTAGTTATTTATATTTTTTTCTTTTTTTTCCCGTATTGGCACGTGTACCCGTGATTTCTCAATGTGTAAAATAATATTATTTTGTTTACATTTCAATAATAATGTTTTGGTTTCTGCTGACTAAAACCTTAATGACGTATTTTTGTGCTACTTGTGGAGATTTGTAATTAGCACTTTCACCTGTTACTTAACATATATTTATGTTTAAAAATTTCTTGTAAATCTTCCAAAAATAAATAAGTATTAACGTTGATTAAAACTTCTTCCAAACTATAATAATAATAACGCACATACTCAACATAGCCCCGCTACTACTACTACTAGGGAAACCCTGTGTCGCGGGCGCCATACACATAGACAACCATAAATTTGTCTCTCGTTCTCCCGGCCCAGGAATCGACTCTGGGACCTCTGACCGGCATGGTAACTGTTCGGCCACCGGAGGCAGTTAAGCTGGTGTTATCTCGGTATTATTTTCTTTAAATACCTATGTAATTTCTAAATTCAATTTAGTGGCGAGCTTTGAAATATGTAATGCACACCTGCGTTATCGCGGATGTATCCGTCAGCAGCATCCTTTAATTTATATAAGCTTCAACAATAATTAAGTAATGATAAATAAAACTCGTCCATCATTTGGGTCAACCTAATGCAGTTAATGGCAAACAAGGCCATGGTCGATCGATATATAAATCATTATCAAACTGATATACTATGTACCCGCATCCATTGTCAATGTTTGATAAGTCGTAGTGTTGTGAAAAAGTAAAATATCGATTCCTTGCGACATAGTCTCATGTGAAGAGGCATCAATCTCAAACATTGCTGACATTACATGGTATTGGTCCTAGTTTTATACATTGACGAACTCTATTAATAACGAAATTTGTTGAAATAATTATTAACAATGATTTTTTGTGGTTCATTTTTTATTGCAGTCCTATTGGTTGGTTCAATCAGTGAGTGTAAAGTTACGTCGAACTCTCGATGCATATTAAGATTTTTTCATGTGTAAGATTTTTTATTTGCAAAAAAAATTTTTAAAGAAAGTTGGTAGTACCGTATAGTGCACATCATCTAAGTGTAGTTAGTTGTCATTAGAAAAACAATACGTAATTAATTGTAGCTTTCACGATTTTCGCACATTATTTACACATTTCTTTTTTATTTCGACGTTTCGGGCGTGATGCTATGTCCATAGTCTCGAAGGCAAGATAAATAAAATAAATATATTTATACGCGATTAAGTCTAGACTTTTGAAAATCAAATAAAAACAACATTCTCGACGTAGAACGAATTAATAAATTCTACACAATTAACTGTCGATGGTTTAAATTGTCGACACACTGACAACACTCGCTCGTTCCTAATGGACTGTCAGGAACATACATCCATTGTTTTCTACATAATACCGGTCACATGAAATTACCTGTCTTTCATGATCCTATTTTACAGTATTGTTAAATGAATGGTACGCTCTTATAGTATAAAGGTTTAGGTCATTAACAAAATGTAAACAAACTTTAGTGTCACGGGTTAATCGTTTATCGTAGGTAATTTGTGATATATGATATTAAACGTTTTTATATAAATATTTATACTTAACATATGCCGTTAAGTTTTAAGTATTTAATAGTATTTCAAACAGGCGCTTTGAAATGTTGTCTATTAGCTGAAAATACGATCATTAAATTTTCAAAAATTTCATTAAAATTTTACGGCGGGTATCCGGTAAGGCCCCATAAGTAATACCTCATTACGGTTTGTTTACATTTAGATAATTCCCTAAATCTTTAAAGTATAGAAAGTAAATGTATATAGTAGCAGTAGAGCTCCTTGTGAAAGAGTTTGTCCAGGGAAGTACTGCCACCTTATTTATTTCTGCCGCCAAGCAGTAATGCCAATATTACTGTGTTCCGGTTTTGAAGGGTAAGAGGGTGCTGGTGAATTTCCAGGCACAGTGGAGACATAAGTTGACAAGCAACTTATGTCTCAGGGTGACGGGCGCAGTGGCAGTGCGCCTTAAATCTTTGCGATTTAAAGAGCTGAGTGGCACTGCCACTGTTTCGAATAGGCGTGTAGCTTACCACCAGGCGCACGACTTTTTCGTCCCGTCACTTTATGTTATAAAAACGCATATATTTTATTCATAAAGTTTTTTTAAGATTTCTTAAGTTTTCGCGATTGTTACACGTAGGAAATGGAACTATCTTTTCGGATCTAAATCGTGTATATATTTGTTTGTTCAAATAAACCGACGTTTTAGGACCTTTACAGGTCCCATGGTCCCATGGTCATTAATATTATAAATAGCTGGTTGATGACTTTACCATCTCAGTCTGTCATGATCATGGGACCTGTAGAGGGCCCGAAACGTTGGTTTGTTTGAAATAAAAAATATACGCGAATTAGGTCCGAAAAAGTAGTTTAATTTCCAAATTAGTTTCATTATCCTTCTTCTTTTCTTCCACGTGCAGTTTGTTGGTCAAGTATACACAGAAAGCGTATCGCGCTCTGTGCGTCCAGTATAATGACGCTCTCAGAATGCTGTTGAGGTTGCCGTGCTACTATAGCGCTTCGGGAATGTTTACCGAGGCGCGAGTAGAGTGCTTTAGTGCCATTCTGCGGAAGCGAGTAGCTTCTCTAATGCGCAGAGTGCGGGGCGGCGCCAATGGACTCCTTCGTACAACGGCCGATGGTCCCATATTATATCAATGGGTACGGGTACACGTCAATGCTTAGAGGATTTATATTAACATACTTTGTAAGTATTTTGTTACTAACAGTATATGGATCTTTTGTCCGAAATAAAGGTTTGAATTTTGAATTTGTATGTTTGAATTAAATAAAAAAGTACAAAACACGACTTTTTGTGCAAAACCTTTTCATCTTTGTAAAAGCTTTTGGTGTGGGAGACAAATATTTTATAGAAAATTACGCAACATGATAACGAGTTTGGTGTAATTTTATCCTCATTTTATTTAAAATTGACTATCTGACGTAACTGTTTCAAAGAAATAGTTTATTTTCTCGGCATAGTCGTAAAACACTGGGGCGGAATGATGTTGATGATTCACAGCTGGGAAAGATAAGAGACGGCTAATAATAGTACAAAGAAAATAATTAAACAAAATCGATTTACAGTCTTAAACGTATTTTTTAGTCATTAACTACTTCATAGCAATTATACGTACTCTAACTTGTAAGGCCAACAGGAAACAAATTCTCAACATCATTCCTTTAAGTAAAACAAGCGAGGTTAATCAAAAGTTTGAATAATCTGATCGATTTTTTTAATAATATGATGGTAAGCTACATGCCTGTCCATAACAGTTGTAGTCCCATTCCGAGATTTAAATCGCAAAGATCTGAGGGGCACTGCCACTGCGCTCGTCACCCTGAGACATAATATGACAAGTGCCTGTAATTTCATCAGCACCCTTACCCTTCGAAACCGGAACGCAGTAATGCTAACATTACTGCTTGGCAACAGAAATAGGTAAGGTGACAGTACTTTCCTGGACGAACTCTTTCACAAGGAGCTCTACTGCTACTTTTAAAGTACTTAACAGAAAATCTATGATAGCGTTGCTTAGTTAACACGTCTGCGTAGTAACTAATTAAGTAGTCTGTGCTTCTGGGAGGGAGGGCTCCTTGTCATATTTAACGCATTTGAATTTCGGTAACTTTCGAGACCTAAAGTTTTATTGTCACCTAAAAAAATGTCAATTACCCTGTTTTGGTTAAGGCGAGGGATTTCAACGCGAGCCTGCACTTTAGGAGGTGAGGTGTGGAGGACCGTCGCTCGGGTCTCGCAATCCGCGATGGAAATTAAGACGAATAAAATTAGAACAGGCGGAAACACTTTGATACAGATTCGACGTCGATAACCGCCCGATGGTGACAGAGGGCGGTGCCGTGTCTAGTGACACCACTAGACAATTTTCAAATTTTGGAATAAATGTGAATTAAACAACCATACGGATTTAGTTAAAAACCAAAATTTAACAGGTTCTCTGTAGTAGTTACAGAGAAATATCTCCATATTAAATTTATGTGCAAAGTTTCTTAAATAATTCGTTTTAGACTTTTATTTTAAGCCTGTTTTCACGATTTTATATGATCGGGCAAAGTACTTCCTGTCGTGTAACGACTTTTCACATTCTATAGACAATATCCTTAGGTGTATTTTGTGTAAGACTGTTATTTAACAGTAAATACGAAAATCATTTGATCCAGCAAAACAATAAAACTGACACTAAATTAGATATCAAAAACGGATTAGAGGGGGTTGTCGATTCTTTGATCCCAGATATTTTAATAATTTAATTTCGCTATTAATGTCGGTTACGTTAGTTACGATAACGGGTGTACACTTGCTTACTATGTAAGAAGAATAATGAAATTTAGTTTATAAAATATATAGTAAATAAAAAAGAAGAAGATAAAGATAGAAATAATAACGAAATTTCAAAATTTCATGTTGCATACATGCAGGACTATATTACTAACATCATAAAGAACAACTTTTATTTCATGACTTTCAATTACTTATCAGATTTTATATAAAAACACCGTTTAAACTCTATTCGGTAACAAAGGAAAGTATAAATATCAGTCTGATACAAAACGCAGTTGCGGGGTTGGGGAACTTACTACTTTAGCAAAAACTTACAAGTTTCGTAAATTTATTAAAGTTATTGTTTATGATATTCGTACGTAGGTACCTAATCCAACAAGTTAAATAATATTTTACAAATAAGTTTGTATGTTGCGAAGTTATTTAATTTTCGGCGAAATCGTAAGTTACGTCCTTTATTGTTCTAAGTGATGGTATAACTTGCTTAAGCGGCGAAGGAAACTATGATAATCAAACTAGCATATCAGATAACTTACAAACCTCGTAACAAGAGACTCGATGCAGTGGTACGTACGTATAGGTTGATGAAATCATACAAAAAATCTAAAGGCGGTTTAAACAGTTTCCCATGATCCCTGATTTTACCGATCACATCACACGAGTTCGCAGCTGCGCATCAAGGAATAGGCTCGTCCATAGTACAGCAGACGCGTCCGTATCAGTGCATGGATCAATGCATAGCGAAAGACAGGCGAGGCCGGTATATTATTATGCGTTGTCTTTATGTAATTGGTTTATTATTTATATGAAATGGGCGGAGCCTGCTTGTGGCTGTCGGTGGTTGTCAGACGTGCACAAAATATGTAAAATCATGAACCGTTAGAGATCATCTTCATAAGGATGAATACCTAGACCGTACATGCGTGACTAATTAGTGTTTCGCACTTTAGCAATTGACACGTAACAATTCAATGGACTTCGCCAGTGAAAGATGCTTTCCATAAATAGTGTTCACACTTGTTATGAAAAGGGTTACAGTGTTTGGACACGCAGCGTTAATCCAGTGAATTATGAGCCCAGTTAGTTGAACTTATTTCAACTGATATTTATGACTCGACAGAAGAATTGAAGAAATTATTTTTGTTTATTTCTTTTCTGTTTACTCTATTCACATGATTAAGGCTAATTGCATAGGCAGTTACCCTGTCATAAGTACAGGAAAAATATTTTGATCCATGTGATTGATTTTGTTATGGTCTAAAATTAATAGCAGGTTGAAATTTCCTACTATGTAAGTTAAGACCCGTCATTCGTCGGCACCGAAAATCTGACCGAAATATATCAAATACATCAGTCGATTTTTCTGATGTCAGTTTTGAAATTTGACTTGTCCAGGAATTCTCCTGGACAAGTCAAATTTCACGAAAGATTGGCACCGATAGGCCAAGAGTTATTCCTGTCGCAACAATATTTTGTTCTGTACCTACAAGTGGCGTTTTGACAAATATCTTCCAAAAAAATTAGTAAAAATCCAAAACATTTCAATAGTTTTTTGTAATTCACCGTAGCGAATGCTTAGTTGTATTACTGTCGTCAGATATACTGCGAATACAAATATCCTCTCTGTAGTTAATGCAATATTCACTTGATGTTATTCACAGTGTGTATTTAGCCTGCAGCTGACGGCGATATGTCTGTATTCTCGGAATCACTATCACAATAAAACCGCTTTGATTTTACATGAGATGCATTATTGTAATGAGTGAAATGGCGTTTCGTGTTGTAAAATAAATTAGAGTTCTAAAAGTGGGCTCAGAGACATGGAATAGCCTTTTGATTTAGCAGAATTAGTCGTCTTGATTCATTCAGTCTTGATTCGAATGACTTTATAATCTATTAGAACAAAAAGAAAAGAGCTTCACTGAATGTACCTACCTCCGTTTTTTCTTTTGATCTCTTAATTTGAATTACGATTACTAATTTTAAAGCCATTGTTATAGTACAAAGACACAATAGGTAATAAAACATATCAAAGTGTTCAAATAAGTCGCAAGTACGATAGTTCTGAGTCTATGAAGTGTTTAATAAATGAAGTTCGGTCCCCCAATATTCTCCGAACCCTTAATAAAGGAAGGTCTTTGTGCCAACGGGGTAAAGTACAGGCCGTTCCAAAAGGGTTGGATGTATGACGAAATAGCCGTAATGATAGCGATGTCCTGGATTTTTGACTTTACAAAAATTGTAAATATATTCAACGGATCCAGTTCTTAGATTTTCGAGATTATTACACATTGGAAATGAAACTATACATGGCTGCCAATCAGCCGTGAACATGGGACCTGTAAAGAGCCCGAACCGTTCTTTGAAAACAATAAATACACGCGATTTAGATCTCCATCTTCTATGAATACAATAATAGGTAAAGTTTATCTACTATTACCTTAGGGAATTGACAGTATGTGCTATCAATTAAAAAGTAATGAATCCAGCAGCGCCCGCGCAGCACAATCTCAGATTAGATCGGAAACGCTAATGGCAGTCTAATTGCATAACGTAATATTCATAAAACTATTTAAAGATTAGTAGAAATGTGTGCAATTGCATTAAGATTAAAAGCAAGCGGCCATTTTCATGTCTATTTATAGTTCATTTAAACTAATTGAAATGCACTATTGCTATCGTTTTATCTTAGAATTTAAAAGAATGTTAAACAATCCGATTTAGTTTTATTTGTTTTAGTATTATTTTTGTTTGGCACTTCAAGGGATACCATTAATAAGTGCATCGTTAGACTGAGATGAAATGCCAGTAGTCGACCTTATTGACTTTGTGTGATTGCATTGATTGACGTTATTGCGTTACACTGTGATGATTGAAAATTGAGATATGATATCCAATTTGTTTACGCTATTTGAAATTCTTATTTGCATATTACTTGGAATTATTTAACTCTCTCGAGTTATTTCTCATATTACTATTCTAATTTTGATAGTGAACGTGGCATGCGACTGTCTACGCTACTACTAAGATTTTCAATACAAACTTCATTTAATTAAGCGTAAACAGTGGAGTTAGGGTCTAATTAAACATTTCCAATATCTATGAGAATTACAGGACCTGTAAACAATAGCTTCTTTGTTGAACCTGATAGAAGGTCGCCTTTGAAAGATATTATAAGTTTGTAGACAATACAGTTCTAAAATTACATTTCAAATTTAAACATCCCCCATCTACCTTCACAAAGTGTCATTAGAGTCGCATATTCTCGCAACGGATTCACCGATTAAGTAATGACACAGATATAAGTACCTAGTAAACACGTACTTTCAAATAGAAAACCGCAGTGAGATCGTGTCGTACGATTACACGTAAACAGATAGCTAGAAATATGGTCCCAAAACCTGTGTTTTGGTATTACAATAATAGCGTTGTAACTCAAAATAAGTGAAATTCAAAAGTATACTATTTTGGTTTTCTACTGAAACCTTATAGTTATTAAATTCACATTTATCCCAAAATTGAAAATAGCCCAGCGGTTTAGTGACACGCCGCGCCGCCCTCTGTCACCATCGGGCGGTTATCGACGTCGAATCTGTATCAAAGTGTTTCCGCCTGTTCTTATTTTATTCGTATTAATTTCTAGCGCGGCTTGCGAGACCCGTGTGACGGTCCTCCACACCTCACCTCCTAAAATGTAGGCTCGCGTTGAAATCCCTCGCCTTAACCAAAATCAGGGTAATTGACTTTTTTTAGGTGGCGATATCGAGAAAGTTACCGAAATGCAAATGCGTTGGTTATGGTAAGAAGGGCAGTATAGGTCCTATACAGGTATTTATCATTTAAGAATGAAACACACAGAGAGCGGGTGCGGGTCGGGCGCGTGTCGGGTCGGGATCGCGGAGGGTCTAATTCCATGTATTTATAAGGACGACAACACACCGAGCACGGACGCGGAACGGGAGCACGCGTTTCCGACCCGACACGCGCCCGACAGTGTTTCACGCTTTAATCTAATAACCATACTCCTGTATGGTGTATGGTGGTATATTTCCTAATATATTTGGAAACTAGTTTTTTAACAAACTTGACTTCAGTAGTGCGTTAGAAGAGTTATTAGGTTGAGAATTGGATCCAATCCCTAAGTGGCATGTTTCTATTCTTTAATCAAGTCAAAGAGTGAAGTACTAAGTTCATTACTGGTTACATTCTCTAAGTTGCGAACTTTCTAAATAGAGTTCTCGGTTAATTTCACTGGAAATAGTCTTAAAGTTAGTTGAGTGCCTGTTTGATAGATGTTCGTTTGTATTTGCATTATAGAGCTTCATTGGTTTTGCATTGGCGTTGTACCGTGACACAATACTCTTAGAGCGTTTACGTACTACTACTACTACTTCGATTCGTATCAGGGGGTGTATTCTCGTCCTCTGCCGCCATCTGTCCGTAACCATTAGTGTGAAATAAGTAATATTCCACCATATTAGAAGACAATGTCAAGTATGAAGCTTTATTCGCGTCATGCATCTTTTGAGCTGGTTGAGTATTACTTATTTGACAGTAATTATTTCGGAAGGAGAATGAAATTATATTACCGAGTATTTTCTCGGATTCGTATAGGACTTAGTGCACCAGCGACATCCGAGTTTTCTAGATTTGTATAGTCTCGGATACGAAACAACTACGAATTGGATCCAGTGCACAACGCGCTTAGGCTAAATCATCTTCCTTGTATATATATTATATAACATTTGTGTAGCACGGTTGGCTACAATACTACCTGCCGTTAAGCAACAAAGACACGCGATTATCTTATTGTCTACGTGGCTGAACGCTTACCATGCTGGTCTGTCACGCAGAGGTCCCGGATTCGATTCTTGGACCGGGAGAAATAAATATTTGTATTGCTTACATTTCGAGCCATTACCACCGACTTAGTGTAAGCGACAAAAAAGAAATTTTACAGGAGAGGGTTTTTTCAAATATTGGTACATAAAAATGTGATACTAAATTGAAACAAAGGACATTAGATAAGCTTTTTTGGGGCTTACAATATTTTCGGTATATCTATCTAAAGATTTTTGAGGCCTTCAAAAGTTTAAGATAACACTTATGATTAAAAATGTGCAACAATTGTTTACCTGTAGAAAAAAGTGATGTCCTACGTCGATCGTGACAACAAGTGGGCTCGCTTACGTTATGATTTTTTTAATATTTATTCTGTCGATTACGCTAAAATATAAAGAACAGCTTTTTTATGACACTAAGTAACAGGACGATTATTGAGCTAACGATAAACCTAGCTTTTGCTATAATTCGATATAATTTTGGCGGGAAATGTCGACGCGTCCTTGTCCATTATAATTTACAATATCTTTTGACATAAAAAAAGAAACTCTTGTTTGGGTAAAAATGTCGCTTACGATAAGTCGGTGGTCAAGCCTCGATTTATTTCTCTCATGAGTTTGGGTGTAACGTCAATGTGTGTGTCTGTATAGTACCCGCGATACAGGATTTCTCTAGAGCGGATTTTGACTATGTGCGTTATTATTATTATTATTGTTGTACTTTAGCCGCGAATAGCCTCAAATTGTAGGTTTTGAAAAACACAGATAGCGAAAATTAAATCTATGTAAGTTTATTGGCTAAACAACAGAAAACATTTTAGTGCAAAAATGGGTGAAAATAGGCTATATAAAACTATATTTTCGTGTATTCTAAAGTATCAAAATTTATAACGTATGTGTTTACTAACTGAGATTGGAACTTTTTTGCTAGCACTTGGCTGCTTGTAACAAAATGTTGGATAAAAGCTACATGCGCGTACCTGAAACAAAGAAAATCCAAAATATCAGAACACATTTCATATTAAACCTCGATCGGATATAACATTTCAAAATACTTATCTATATGCAAAAACGCTTTCAACTTTTTATATAAAAATTTAAAATGAAAATTGAATTTGTAAACTCTCCCAGATCCTACCACTTTAAAAAGTTACGCTTCGATGTCCTCTGTACTTGAAACGGCAATTCAGTTGCTAACTTTTTACAAACAATGCAGTTTCAAAAACGGCTCTTCTTAAGAAGACTTCAGGGACTAATATGTATTTTTATTTTTTGCTACATACGAGCCGACACGGTCTGGTTGCTGATTATGTTCGATACAATTTAAAAATAAATGGGTAGCTAAAATTAAAAAACGTACTTTCCCATGTCATGCTTGCGTTCGCTTAGATATTTGTTACTACCTATATTTTGTCTTTACAGTTGTTTTATGGTAGTAAGTGACAGGACGAATTATTCGTGCTCCAGGTTATGTGACAGAGAACTGAGGGATGGAGCGCTTAAGAACATACCACTACACGGAAACCAACATGCATACAGTCAAGGCAAATCCACTGAATCAGCCCTACATGCCGTTGTGGGCAAGATAGAAGTGGCCCTCAAAGACAAAGCAATCTGCCTAGGCACCTTTATCGACATTGAAGGAGCCTTCGACAAAACCAACTTCTCCAGCATTCAATCAGCACTGAGGAGGCACGAAGTGGATGAAGTGCTCATCAGCTGGATTAGCAACATGCTAAAATTAAGAACAATAAAAACGACAGCAAATATGACCCCATGGGCCATAGTAGCGAAGGGATGCCCTCAAGGAGGGGTACTGTCGCCTCTGCTGTGGAACATGGTCGTAAATGACCTCATCATTAAATTGAACAAAGAACATTTCTATACAGTAGGATATGCTGATGACATAGCTATACTGGTAACAGGAAATTATGCCAATGTACTCTGCGACATTACACAAGCTGCACTCCGGATTGTGGAAAGATGGTGCAGGGCATATGAACTATCGGTAAACCCAACAAAGACGGAACTAGTAATGTTTACAAACAAAAGACTACTGAATAACTACCTACTACCCAAACTCTTCAGTACAGAACTACAGATATCAACCGAAGTCAAGTACTTAGGAGTAATACTGGACAACAAGTTGAATTGGAACAAGCATATGGACAACAAAATTAAAAAAGCCACTATCACCTTCTGGCAGTGCCATAGAATGGTAGGTAAACAATGGGGACTCTCACCCAAAATAACACTATGGCTCTACACAGCAGTGATAAGACCCATGATCAGTTATGGCGCGATAGTATGGTGGCCACGAACCAAGCTGACGACCGCAACCGACAAACTGGAAAAATTCCAAAGACTAGCTTGCATGGCAACGACCGGCTGCATGAGGACAACTCCGACTGCGGCCCTCGAAGCGATGCTGGACTTGCGACCCCTCCTAATGTTCATTAGACAGGAAGCGGCGTCAACAGCAGTGCGTCTTAACAGAGCCGGCCTTTGGAAGCACATGAGGACCCCACATACAGAAATCCTTTATAAGACAGTCAATGAGGAACCGCTACTGGAGGCGGCTGTGGATAAGATCCCAAAACAATACATCTTCGACAAAAAATACAAGATACAATTGTTTGAAGATCCAAATGAAGGACTGAACCCCAAAGAGGTCCGCGTCTTCACCGATGGATCTAAAACAAATTCAGGAACAGGTACTGGGGTATTCTCAGAAGACCTCAATATCAGGATATCAACACCGCTTGGTGACCACAACACAGTATTCCAGGCTGAATGCATGGGCCTCAAGTTGGCGGCAGAAGCAATCATAGCGAGAAGAGTAAAGAACCACTCCATTCGAATACTCTCTGATAGTATGTCAGTACTTCAAGCACTGAACAGCTATGACATAAACTCAGGGCTCATTTATGAATGCCATCAAGCACTCATGGAGGTATGTATACAAAACCACTTAACTCTACAGTGGATTAAAGGACACAGCGGCTCACGGGGCAATGACGCAGCAGATGAACTAGCCAGAAAAGGGTCGGAGACGGACGCAGTAGGACCAGAACCCATAGTGTCCCTCCCCTACCAATGGTCCAGAACAACTATACACAAAGGTACAAAAACTTCACATAATAATACATGGACCACCCTTACGGTTTGTAGACAGGCGAGGGAAGCACTCCCAACGCTCAATGCCAGTCTATCACGAATATTAATTAAACTCAACAGGCAAGAGCTTCGCACTCTAACTGCCGCCCTAACAGGTCATGGTCCATACAATAAACACCTTTTCAATTTAGGTATCACAGACAGCCCTCTATGCAGAGCGTGCATGGAGGGGGAGGAAACGGCTGCGCACATCCTACTACAGTGCTCCGGCGTGGCCAACTACAGGGCAAAGTACCTTGGAGTGCCAAGGTCGCTCCCCGAAGTCTTCAGCAAACCGAGGAGGCTGCTGAGATTCCTGGAGGAGCTTGGGTGGCACGAGTAGGACCCTGCACCCACCACACGCAAAATAGGCGCCTTGTCGTCGAGTTGCGGACACCAGCCCGTTACACCAAGTACCAAGTACCAAGTATTCGTGCTCCTCGTGTTAAGCGACACGGCTGCCCGTAGCAGTTGTAGTGCCACTCAGAGGTTTCAATCGCAAACTGCTACAGTCACCCAGGGCCATAAGGTAACAAGTCCCATGTGCCTGTAATTTCACCAGCACTCTTCCCTTCAAAATCAGAACGCACAATACTCATATTACTGCTTGGCGGCAGAAATAGGTAAGGTGATAGTACTTCCCTGGACGAATTCTTTCACAAAGAGCTCAGCCGCTATTATTATTACTTCCAAAAACTCCTTTATGACACTAACATCAGCTAAAAATAAAGTATTAAATAGCGTTGAAGGAAACGGGGCTTTAACGTTGCGATGCACTCTTGTTATAAAACGCTATTTATAGATGCCGCATTCGCAAACTTTTATGGTGTGACCTGTATGAACTGTGGTTTAACCGTGCGGTTTGTAAGCAGTCAGCGGCTATAAACCGAATAATGTCTCTTTTATAACCTGTTAATACTATAAAACTATGACACTAGAATAGTGTGATGTAAGAAACATTAACTTTGTTGGTTTTTTTCAAGTTACTGTTTTATACTCCGAATTCGAACGATTTTCTATGTTCAGTGATTTTTATTGTCTAGTCTATCTTGAACAAAGGCGAAGGCAAGGGTATTAATTACTGGGTATTAGATAGATAGATAAAGCATTTAGTCAGCACATTACATCACAGCACTACATGTAACAAGAAATTGAAGACTGTAACAAATAATACACTGAAAAGTTTGCAAGCAAGCTGCGCGCGGCAACGTACAGTCGGCGGCACGTCAAGTGCAACAGTAACATTTCAAATCCGCTGCTGTTACAGCTGGAATAAAAATGCTTTGAAGGTGGAACGGCACACAATATACACTTTCTTAAACAAAATTAATTTATAAAGAGTCGATACTACCTCAGCTCGAATCCTATTTTTTCCCGTACAGAATCAGTTCTATTGCGCGGGTCGAGCGGCAGTACACTGGTTTTATTTCAAAATTTATTTTTACAAACGTAATTAAAGCTATTTGAAAAATACATGTATACTATATGTGTTCTATTTAGTTGAGTTGATATAAAAAGAAATCATTGGTATATGTAAAATATTTTTTGAATACAGCTGTTTTCTTGTAAAATTTCGAGGTAAGTTTCTTTTTTTCTATAGTTAACATTTTTAGAAATCATGTTTTCACACCGTGAGCTAATCAGTGTGTATACTATTCGGAATCAACCAAAGCTATTTGATGTTGTATCAACTCTTAATGACCATCTGTCGATTTTCATGAAGGAGAAGTTTTGCTCCAGGGTATCGTACGAGTATATCGGCGATTCCGCGGCCGGTTATCTTACATCTGATTGCATCACACGTCCCTAACAAGTGCAATTCGTATAAATATTTTAAATTAAATTATAATGCGTGTAAATCTTTAACGTATATATTTTATAGGTGATTTCAATTAGTATATAAAAGAAAATAGAAAAAAACAAAAACAATAATAAAACTGACACTTTTTAGATTTGTAGTTTGTAGTAAGGTAGTAAATTCAAGCGTCAGCGTCCTTTCCGATTGATTCTGTCATTACCGCACAGAGTTATTATGGTATAGAGCGATCTATTTATATATTTTTATTTTTGTATGAAAATACAATTTGATGAATTATGAAAAGTCATTGACCAAAAGTTGTTGTTCATGATGTTGGTAATATAGTCCTGTGAGGTTGTTAATATTTTACAAATAACCTTTTTTAAATATATTAATTTAAATCACCCACAAAATATATAGGTACGTTAGAAATGCGAAAAGTCGTGTCAGCCATCATGTATTCAGAGATAAATGCCATTTCCAGAAAGATTACCAAAAATTAATTTTTGAAATTTCTTGGCAACCATTTTGGATTTAGAAATTAATGCCACAATCTCAATAAGCACCCCCAAACAACTCGAAAACGTCTATAATTCTCGTTGTCGATCGATAATGTCGATTATATCTGTAGGCTCCTAATCGACATTGTCGATCGTATCTGTAGGCACCTTTACGTAAGCTGTCTCTCCTCCCACACCGCGCAACTACCACAGGAACAGATAGAGCTCATAAAGACTAACATACATATATTTTAATTTAAAGTATCCGCACGAATTGCACTTGTCAACGACGTGTGGTGCAATCTGGTGTGGGATAACCGTCATTTAAAACAGTCATTCAATTGTTTATTTTTAGCTAATTTTGTTCATAGGTATTTATAATTTGTTTGCTTGATTATTCTGAGAAAATCATGTAAAAACAAAAATTGTAATGTTCGAAACTAAGCCCGACCAAGTAACGTCGTCTAGGTGTTCAGTTTACAAAGTTTGAAGGCAAACTTGGTCGCGTATTATACCGAAGTCTTTCAAGTGAAAACATCTGCTTTCAACTATGTTCTATTGTTTCTTGTACGTGCTGAGTTTCTATTATATTGTTTTTATTACATTTTATTTAAATTTATTTAAAGTTACCTATTGATTGTAGATACATTTAGTACATACTTCCCAAACCGCTGCTTGAGACGGGACGGGACGAACAAGTCGTGCGTCTGGTGGGAAGTCGCACGCCGGTTCATAACAGTTGCAGTGCCGCTCAGAGGTTTAAATCGCAAAGATCCGAGCTTTTTATTTTTAATTTTTTTTTTGTAATATGAAGTGACGGGACGAGCAAGTAGTCGTGCGCCTGATAGTAAGTTATACACCTGTCCGTAACAGTTGCAGTGCCACTCACAGCTTCAAATCGCAAAAATCTGAGGGGCACTGTCACCACGCCCGACACCCTGAGACATAAGTTGACAATGTGCCATGTGCACTGCTGTTTGGCGGCAGATAAAAGGTAAGGTGGCAGTACTTCCCTGGACGAACTGTTTCTTAAGGAGCTTTACTGCTACGTAATGATTATGATCGACAGTCTTTTTCTAAAGATCGATGTGCAATATAGACGGCCTGTTTTTGTACTGTCTTAACAATTGTCCCGTTCTTCTTGTCTTATTTTGAAATACAAAATTTGTGAATGGGTAACAACAATAATACTTCTTAATTAATTATACTAGTAGCAATAGAGCTTGAACCTTGTGAAAGAGTTCGTCAAGGGAAGTACTGTCACTTTACCTATTTCTGCCGCCAAGCGGTAATATCAGTATTACTGTGTTCTCCTTTTTAAGGAAAAGGATGCTGGTGAAATTACAGGCACATGGGACTTGTCAACATATTATGTCTCAGAGTGACGGGCGCAGTGGTAGTGCCCCTCAGATCTTTGCAGTTTAAAGCTCTGAGTGGCACTGTAGATGTTATGGACAGGCGTGCAAGTTACCATCAGGAGCATGACTTGTTCGTTGCGTCTCTTGATGTTATAAAAAAAACAACTTCTTGTTATTTAACCCCTCTACGAAATTTAACACACTGTTACAAAACTATTCATCACAAAGATGCGAGATGCGACGTAATATAACGATTGACACGTAATTGAGCAATATTTGAAACATCAATATATTACTTTAATTAAAATCCAAACTTGTTTACGAGAGCCTTTTTATGATACGAAGTAACGGAACGAATAAGTCGTGCGCTTAAT
Source organism: Hyposmocoma kahamanoa (assembly GCF_003589595.1). Taxonomy (NCBI): domain Eukaryota; kingdom Metazoa; phylum Arthropoda; class Insecta; order Lepidoptera; family Cosmopterigidae; genus Hyposmocoma; species Hyposmocoma kahamanoa. The sequence continues at coordinate 9,623,344 of NW_020654080.1, read as the reverse complement.
GGTAAGCGACACACCTACTCATAACAGTTGCAGAGATTCAAATCGCAAAGATCTAACAAATAAATAAAAATTGACTTACTTTCTCAAACCGTTTCTCATAAAGAGTGATTATTCACGAGATGGCAAACATTTCTATTAATTTTAAATTTCTCATCAAGGGTGTTGATTTGGATGCGTTACTTTAAGAATAGGTAAAAGCCAGTGTGTAAATATGAAGGAAATTTGATGTGAAATCAGCCAGCGAATTTGTTGCAATGCATATTTTGCATTTCAGTTATTTTGTGCTTTAATGTTTGAGAAAGTAATGCGACGAATTACCATGTGCTTGTAATTTAACCAGCACTCTTACTTAAAACAGGAACGCAGTAATGCTCACATTACTGCTTGGCATAAATAGATATGGTGGGAGTATCACATAGAACATACACTTTCATAAGGAGATCTAGTGGTAATAAAGTTATAAGTTCTCAAAATCCTACGATGATTTATCTTTATCAAAGTTTAGTATTTTTCAAAGTCGAGTTTGAAGCTATTCATTTGATATGGCAGTTGACGACTGTTTTGTTTATTATATTGTTATAGTTTCTACTGCAGACCAAAGTTTATCTTAAGAACTTAGACATAGGGTTACATTATACTTTAATTTTCGATCGTTTTTTTAACATGTAAATGTCGGTATCAGAATATTTTATAACTAACTAAGGTAAGGTAACTAATCAATAACCTTTAATTCCAGACGTGGAATATTTTCTTCAAATTTGAATGAGACTACTACTCCGGTACCCCTTTCCAACAAAAAGAATCATTGTATACGGTTCACAAGTGTTGGAGTAACCACGTAACATACATACAAAAAAAAAATACATTCGAATTGCGAACACCCTCCTTTCCTGGTATACGACCAGCATGTTTAATCAAATACAAAAGACGATTGAAGTCATTCTTTTTTCAAATTAAACATTCTGGTAATATACGGCCAGTGGTTCATATGAACATTGTTATCATAAATTTAACCTTTTTTTAGCGTTCCTCTAAATATGTCCATGAGTGTATTTGGAATGACTTTTACCGAATTTACTTTATATTTACGACTTTCTGTGAATTTCGAATTTAGCAAAGCTTGAAGTTATGAAAGTTATAATGTACTATCTAACTTTGCCTATACTAAATTTTAGTAGCAGAAGAGCTCTTTGTGAAAAGACTTACTTATTTCTGCCGCCAAGCAATAATGTGAGTTACTCGGACGGTGTCAATTTTGAAGCGTAAGAGTGAAATTACAGACACATGGGACTTGTCAACTTATGTTTCAGGGTAACGGGTGTACTGGCAATGCTCCTCAGATCTCAGTTCTGAGTGGTACACAACTATAATCGAAAGGCGTGTCGCTTGTTACCAGGCGCGCGACTTGTTCGTCCCGTCACTTGGTATAATAAAAAACCCGGACCTTTTCATCTAAAGTCCAGAGTGCAAGCCGTTGGGTCATCGAGGTCGTCATAAATTGTAATGTACGATCTTGTTTGCTATGTCCCTATGACACTAAATCTAGATAATTACTCGCAATCCTAAGCAATAGCTTAATAAAATATTGTAAAGAATTGATACTACGTCAGTAAGAATTAAAATTTTCCCTGTATTAATACGGTTTGTTTTGCTTGGATCGAGCGGTAGGGACACTGGCTTTATTTCGGAATTTATTTTTACAAACGGAATTAAAGCCATTTGAAATATGTATATCGTACGCTATATGTGTTATATATTTAGTTCAGTTGATATAAAAAAAATCATTAGTTTTCTTGTAAAATTTCCAGGTAAGTTTGTATTTTTTTCTATAGTGAAAATGTTTAGGAATTGTGTTTTCACACTGTATATTAATCAGTGTATATCTTTAATTTTACTATATATTTTTTTCAAAGTGATAGATTTAACACACACTCAACGTTATGCGAAATCAACTAAAGCTATTTGAGGTTATATCGATTCTTAAGTAGTGTTTGCTTCCTGACATTTTCAAACGGTGGCTTTAGTTGCGTAATCGTTTGTCAACTGAATCCTAGTTAGCGGAATCAAGTTAATCTATGTTAACCTGTGAACCGGAATGCAATGTAAGGTGGGGGATCTAGGTGAACTTATCTAAACACAAACTAGTTAAACAAGTACTTGGATCCCTTGAAACAGAATTTAGAATCGAAAACCGTTAATCGGATTTCATGTACAATTTTTTCCCTCAATATAACAAGAAAGAAAGGGTAAAAATTATAGTAGTTGGTACGATAAACTAATTGTTAACGTAAAAAACTGTGGAACTAAGTTCCTGGAATATTTTTTTTCTATGATACAAAGTGACGAGATGACAATGACAAGACTTGCGCCTGGTGGTAAGCGACACGTCTGGCCTCAGAGCTTTAAATCGCAAAGATTAAAGGAGCACTGCTACCGCGCCCGTCAACCTGACATATAAGTTAACAAGTCCATTACAAAATAGCCCTCATGACTGAACGGTCGCCATCCTGGATTGTCACGTAGAGGTCCCGGGTTCGATTCCCGTACCGGGAAAATTTTTGGCCTACATTTGTTTATCTCGTGAGTTTGGGTGTAATTTGTGTGTCCATGGCACCCACGTTTCCTTAATGTGGCGTTAAAAAAAATCATCAGTACCCTGACCCTTCAAAACCGGAACGAAGGAAAGTGCACATTACTGATTGGCGGCAGAAATAGATAAGGTGACAGTATTTCCCCTCCAACAACGGTCGGTGGTTTTATAAATTCTCTCGTACGGCCGACGACCATAGACAGCCACGCACCAGCCCGGATCTTTCATATTTATGATTAATCATTTACACAATGACAACTCACCGCAGAACACCGACCTCGCCCATTTTTCTCTAAGCATCAACCCATGCCCCGCTACGGTTGCGTCTGCATTACAACTGACGAGTCCCTTCCATTGATGCGTGGGTCTGAGCTCGTACAATCTGGTTGCTAAAATCATCGAGTGTTTGGATGAGTGGGTAGTCGATTTAAGGAGAATTTTGAAGGTGTATATACTAATTTGATAATGGCAAATTAGAAAGAAACGATCTGTCAATTTTTAATGGTAGCAAGACACTCATGTTGACGCAAATTATAAAAAAAATTCACCTACTTTCGTAACGTAAATAATTATGAAGAAAACAAAGTAAAATGAAGAAGTTTATACTTACTTCACTTTACTTTATTTTCTTTTCTTTGATCCATAATTATAAGCTTTACTAACTGTGTGGGCAAAGTGTTAGGTAATATTGTTACACGAGTCAGTCTTGTTTGGTAATACTGAAAATATTACAAATTTAACATTACGTTATTTTTGTACTTATGAAGTACAAATAATCTGGTAGATGTGTAGATGAAGCTTATTGATAAAAATAATTTGTTATTAGATCATAGGATTTCGAAATGTACAATATATGTATACCTTGAAAAATTTGCACTAAATCCGGTCAGCTTTGATCTGAAATTTCGAGTTATATAGCTCATGTATACAGAATGTCATGAATGTGATTTGTTAACATCCAAAATAGAGTCGAACTACGTTTAGAAGTGGCGCACTTGCTAGACTTTAAAATCAATACAAAATCGAGGCTTTTGCGCGCTCAGTTGGTGACATCCAGTAATATTGACAGCAAAGATAAATGAGATTTAAATTGACGACTATATTGTTACATTTCGTTATACGAAAATAACATAAGAGATACATTTTTGTTTTATTAATTCTTGTGAATGGTGTATTGATGTTGTTATTTACAAATAATTTTAAAATAAAAAATTCGTACAATGTTGAGCCAAATTTCGCAACCTATATAAAGTAAAACTGATATTATTGTTTTCGTAGTAAGGTAAGGGGACCTTTTCCAGGCGAGAGTAATTAGGATTTATTTAGGTGTGTATGCTCCATCGTCGACCTCATCGTCATTTTCCATAGGTCAAATGCACACTCATATTTTATTTTTAGGAATCGTGTTTTCACTCCGTATACTAATCAGTATATGTCCTCAATTTCACTATGTATTTTTTCCAAGTTATGCGGAAACAACCAAAGCCATTTGAGGTTGTATCGTTTCTTAAATAATGTTGCTTCCTGACATTTTCAAATGGTGGCTTTAGTTTGCGTAAACGTTTGTCAACTGAATTTTAGTTAGTGGAATCAAGTTAATTTATATTAACCTGTGAACTGGAACGTAATGTAAAGTGGGAGATCTAGGAGAACTTATCTCAATATTAGTCAAACAAGTACTTGAATTTCTATGTATCGACTCTTTCATCAAAACTTTGTCTAGTAGTTTTTACGTGACGCCTGAACAAATAGACAGAAAGAGAGAAAGACGGACACAGATGGACTCAATTTTAGTGAATTGTATTATTAAGTTTTATTAGTTCATATAAGTAACCTGATGGTATCTCTTAAGGCACAGAATCAACCTTGCTACACGAAAAAATGTACGAAAGGAACCTCCCCGGACGACGTACCATTCCTTTTTTAGTACGGTCTAGTGCATCCCGGGCAACAATCGGCCTGTACCTTACATCAATTACAAATCCTTTCAACACGAAGACAAGCATTATAGTGTTTGTCATCGATACGAGAAGAAGAAGAACCTCACTACAGTTATTTAGTAAGTATAGTATCGATTAATGAAGTACGTGTAGTTCTCTATAATATATTTATATTTCTATTTCGATTTTCGGCTTTTTAATCTTCATCTCCAATCTTTAGATATATATTTTTTTACCTTAGATAACTTAGTAATGATGAATAAAAACCTTCTAGTAACTGCATTAAAAACCAATTTTAAGTGCAACAGGAATTCTTATAATGTCTTCATTGCATGAGGTATTAACAGTGTCACGATACTGCTACACTAGTACTGGATATAGAGGCGATAAACGCAAGAGCTTAATAGCCGACAGTGTGTAGTAAAAAGCAATCCATCAATGTTATCTACCTGATACTCTGATGCGACTGCTTTAAATGGTAATTTAGAACTAATGGTGTAAAAGTTTGTTAGGTTGGTTATATAAACTATTTTTGTTAGTTAAGGCGGCAATTCACATGGCTACTTGTATGGCACTTCCATTGTATTTATTATTCTGTGGTACAGACAAACATACAAATACTGACCATGGAAACTACACATGGATCCAAATAAGGAGTCATAAATAATGGATATGATTAGTGTGGACAGTTTACTTGCGTATTTGCCTATTTGGCTTCTTTTATGTGTGTCGAGAAATCGGTTTCAGTGCGCGGTAACGCGAGTTTGGTGTTTGCTGTATTTGTCGAATAAGCAATCAAGGCAAACACTTTGTCACACTACACATCGTGATGATGGCAAATTTATCAAATACGGAAATGGGAATAGTCGTGAGTCGTTAATAAAGGGTGTCACTAAATCTCGATCCTTGTATGTTGTTCCCACCGGTGAACACGAGTCTCTTCTAATAAATGGTCGTGAACAGTTCTTTAACATTAAATCATGATTCCATTTTGTTTATATTATTGATGTACCTTGTTGAGTGAAGAAAAATTTTCATACATTTCTCACCGATGGCGCTACGTCAAAAATAAAGATCTGTAATAAATGTACAGAAAAATTTGTAAAATCTAATCAGTCCATCTGTAGCTCAGTTGGCAGAGCGGCCATCCTGGTTTGGAACAGACGCTGGTTCGAATAACATTTCACAAAAAAAAAAACCAATTGAATATCATGGTAGTGAAACGTCATAATATTCAATACAATCAATTTTTAATCGACTTCAAAAAAAGGAGGAGGCTCTCAATTTGATTATTTTTTTTGTATGTATGTTACGCGATAACTTCGGCCGATATTTGAGATCCGATTTTGATTATTCTTTTATTGTTGGAAAGAGGAGCACATTAGTAGTATTGGTTCCACTTAAAGTTGTGGGAAATATTCCACCTCTATAGGGTAGCAAACTACGGAATGATGTTTCGCGCACTTTCCGGTAACCGATTTCAATAAAACTTAGGAAATAGGTGTAATTCCACAAATTTTTGAGATCGCTTTTTTTAAATAAAAATGTTATATTTATCTTCAAAGAATTTTGACATATTGTATTTACTCACATTTATCAGGTGTGTTTTTAAAGTAAGTACCGTTACTAAATTCGATTACGTATCACAGTATACTGTTTCTTTAATCAAAATAATTAGTGTTATATTTATCATCAAAACAATTTATGGCCCTATAAAATCATTACTAAACCGGTTAAACAAATGAAGTTCATCCATTCATAAAGATCATTGATATCTTTTTATGCTTATGTAAATTTGATGGATTTTCTCTCATTGTCGACAATACGTAGGCGTGTCGTGGGCGGATATTTATTGAACTTATTATATTTCGTTTATTGGAACGTGACGATAGAACACGGGATCTTCTTACTGCGTAGTGTAATAAATTAATAAAACGTCACAGGGGTCTGTATTATTCACAAACTATGTCGTAATACTGAGCGTTGCGTGGAGAAGAAGTAGTGACAAATACGGTAAATACAGTAGAAGTGGTTAGCGTCAGATGCGTGCCAACAGTATTAGGTCTCAGAAGACCTACTTGAGCTCAGTCCGCCATTTTCGCTTTGTATGGTATGGTTGTGTCATTCTTTCGTGCAAATTGTCTAAAACTGTTTTGGAGTGCAAAAATGATAGCCGCACTAAAAATTACTACCCGTAGTAGTACTAATGTTAATCGTTCGTCGTAGTCCAGCTACTGGCCGCAAGATGGCAGCACATGGAATAAAATTTCAATATAAAATCAAATAGTCGTAACTTGCTATAAAAGTATTGAACTTTCAACGATATAGCGACTGGGTAAAGTTTAAATTATATTAACAATTCAGAATTTGTTACATCTTTATAAATTAGAAACTATGAGTAATCATTTTTTTTTTATTTATCATTTATCGAGTTCTTAGGTTTTCGCGATTGTTACACATAGCAAATTAAACTATTTTTCCGGATTTAAATCACGTATATTTGTTTTTTCAAACAAACCGGTTTGTTTGAAATGAAATAATATTAAAATAAATGAAATAGTTTCATTTTCTATATTTATCATTTGTTTGTGCGTTTTGGCAACAGCGGTTCTGATAGCAATCGAGGCTTAAGGCACTTTCATTGTTTTTTGTCTTCCATGGTGACAAAGATAGATAGAGAAAGGGATACTTATAGATGGTTTGGATATGTAAAGAGAATGAATGAAACAAGATTGACGAAAAATATTTTTTTATAATATGTGTCGCACCAATTCCCTGGTCTCATACTAAGAAATTTCCTAAACTATGAGTTGGTACCAGAGCTACAGAATTTGCTCTAATGCACTTCCCAGAACACCCAGACCAGAACCAATTTAGAAAAAATAATTTCCCAAATCGGTTTTACTGGGTACCGAGCCCGGGCCTTCAGCATCCAGCGCCTACAATGTAGATCTTTAGGCCACCGAAGCCATCAACATTTTATAAGGCGAGTGTAAGGGACAAGGTGGTATGGGCCGAATTAATAAATATTAGACAACACCAGATACGTTGCTCTGATACCAAAGTAAGTAACTAAATCACTTGTGTAATGAAAACCGGGACAACGACGGTATCACAAACACCCAGAACCGAGACAATATAGAAAGATAGTTTTTGTACATTCCATACTACATACCTCGAAAATGGCAACACCATGAAAACCGGAGTGCAAGCCACTTGACCACGAAGGCCATCAAAATTACTTAGAAAGCTTTGTTTTAGATTACAGTTGTTATTTCGTAAAGTCTGTATGTCGTTCTACCTTAGTGTAAGTTTTCAAAATGTGAATTTAACTATCACGTTTGCGTTAAGATTTTAATTTAAACCTGGTCACATTCAGAATGACTACTTTGATTATAAATTTACACTCAGGCCTCTGTACCTATACAAAGAGCCTGCAAATGTATTATTTAATATCAAAATAAGTGTTGGTGATTCATTTAGCGAGATACACATACCATTTATAACAGCTAATTAGAACTGAGTGCCTCCCAGGAAGGAAGCATATAAGGGCCATAATCTAACAAAATGACATGAAGAAGAGCTGTGTTTTAGTAACCGGTAGTATTTCGTTATCTTGATTAAATGGCCTGCGGCATTAAAACTACAAATTAAAGAGATACATTTGGTTGTTAAAACAGTAATTAGAAGCGCCGTTTTAGTAAATAGTAGTGGGCTTAATGGTCCACTTGAGTTGTCCATATCTACCGACCCGAGAGATAGGAAGTTCCGGGGAGACTACAGGTTTCCCGATAATACTAGGTTACGGCAGGCGTCTGGGCAATGCCCCTTCACAGTGATATGCCTTCTCTTCTTCTGGCGTCTCTGGCGGACCCGGACTTGGATGTGTACTCGCCGGGGTTTGCGGTGAGCTGCAGAAACGGAGAGTTGATCTACTTCGGTGGTGTGTGGTCGGGGCGTCTGTCTCGTGCGCAGCTAGCGCGTCTTACGACGAGGGCCTAAGGCCAGGAGACGCGCGGGCCACGTGAGTTGCTCTTTAAGTTGGAGGCTATGCTCGGACATTGTCGCGACCGACATCTCCGGCACAGCCCGGAGAACTAGTAGAGGATGAGTTAGACATTCTCCGGTACCTCCAATCTTGTAGGTTTCTGGGAACTGGAGAGACGCCGCGGTATCGGGAAGTGAGCGTGCCTTACAGCTCCGCCACCAAAGAGGAGATTTGGTAGTGGACTTTAGAGGATTAGTCGTGGCGACCGTTAGTTGTACAATGCGCAACGGAAAGTGAGCGCGCCTATAGCTCCGGTACCTATCTGGAAAATAGGGAGGGTACTGTATGTGCACCCAGGGCGGTTCACCCGAGGCACTAACCTCTTGAGAACCTGTTGATGTCAGTGACAACGGTCAGTAAGAATTCTGCACACTGGCTGATTTGAGGTCAGAACCTGAACTTAGGAGGTTCCTGTGCACGCACAGGTTATAGTGCTCTACTCGTATACTCTAAGGATCGGTAGGGAGGGTCACTATAATCACAACTAATGTAGAAAGATATGGTGCTGTCTACTTGAGTGGTTGTATAAAACGGTTTTGCTCCGAAAGATATTCTACTGAATTAATTTTGTCTGTGACGTCGAGTCACAGTGATGTGTTTTGAAATGACTTTCCAATGTAAAAAGATCGAAATCCGGACAAGTGTATCTGTCATATTGCCTACGCATAAAGTTTGATTAAATATGAGTTTGAGAAAGTGTTTATTTGTATATCCAATAAAATTTACTATAAATATAAAATGTGTAATAAAATATTTGTTAATATACGGTTATGGTTTTTTTCTTACACACCTTTGTACTTATTATAGTAAACTAAGTAGAATGTCGTCTTGAGCAATGTTAGACGCACTGTAAAATAAAAGAGTCGTTTACCACTTGCTTACCTATTTCTGCTGTCAAGCAGTAATGTGAGCATTACTGCATTCTGATTTTGAAGGGTAAGGGCGCTGGTGAAATTACACAAACATGGGACATTTTCAACTTATGTCTCGGGGACGGGCGCAGTGGCAATTCCTCTCAGATCTTTGCGATTAATAGCTCTGAGTGACACTTCAACTGTCATGGATAGGAGTGTCGCTTACCCCTAGGCGCAAGACTTGTTCGCCCCATCATTTGATTTAAAAAAAAAAATCAAATATGTAATGATAAGAGAAGTAGGTGTAGAGCTTTTCTTGTTGTGTTTAAGTATATACTAAGCGCCTTTAAGGATGTCGTTCAATCATAGACTCTATCTGGGCACCAGGGCTGGCCCACAACGGTCAATAGTAAGTTAATTTACTTAAAAAATATTTTATATTTTTTATATATTTACTTAAATAATATTGTGCAAAAGCAAAATATAATGAAAAAACCGTTTACGAAATCACTAATATTCGTTATTAAAACATGATCAGTGACTTAAAATGTTATAGGTAATAACGAAATTAAGCAGTTTATTAATTAATTAATCATATTTTAGTATTTATTTTGTAGTTATTAGTAATAACGAGTTATAAATAAAATGTTCATGTTATTTTTTGCAAATAATGTGTATTGTATTTTATTGTAATTAGTATGCCGCTCTTTAGGTACCCTATGTACGGTCTATGAGCTTACATTACATCTGTAAGTACTTTAATATCGTAAGTTATAAGACCGGTGAGGTATATTCAAACCACATAAAATTCCTTTGTTTGACTACCGAGAAGAAAAATTATATTTTATTACAAGTTTTAATTTTTATAATGTATTTCTTAAGATAAGCCTACGTTGATTTTGTTTTCTGTAGCTCGGAAGAAAGTTACTTTGAAAATGAAATTATGACGCCCACGGATTTAACAACGTAATACCGATTGTAAGAATAATGTAATTGTTAACAACATTTGTAGTTACAACACTAGACTGAAAACTTAGCCATTCACAGAACTAGTGGGAGAGAAAAATCTCAGGAGTTCTATGAAGAGAACCGTTTTTTATCCTCGAGGTCGTCAAAAAGATTGAATGTAAAGTTATTGCGCAATTGTTCATACAACTGCCACTTTATTGCACGTTTATTTACTAACGATTTCACAACTTGAAATATAGTATGTTCTATTAAAAGATTATTTGAAGTGAGTGCTTGTACTGGAACCTGAGCAAGCGAAGGAGCCTAAAATTGATTATCTGAGCGTAGCGAGGGTTTCAAGACACGAGACGCAAAACAACTTTGCTGCGGAGCGAAACACACAACTGTTCACCTCAAAATAGCTAGGAAAATGGTAGATGAAAGAAAAACCGTTGAACTATAACAAAATAATTTAATAAACAAAATTAGTTGTCGAGTTCTTAGGTTTTCGCGATTGTTACACATAGGAAATGAAACTATTTTTCCGGATTTAAATCGCAAGCAGTCAACCTTGATCATGGGACCTGTAAAGGGCCCGAAAAGTCGGTTTGTTTGAAAAAACAAATATACGCGATTTATATCCGGAAAAATAGTTTCATTTCCTAAAATTAGTTATCGTTGCCAATATAATGTCAACAATAATAAGAATAAAATGTACCAACGATTTATATTACATAAATAATGTACGACAAATCGCTTAGTTGAACGTGTCCAGATTACAATCCATCGTCAAGTTCGAATTCCAAAAACCATTTCCACGCCAGCGTGGAAAAAACGCTTTTGCGCGCGGATTTCTAATGAGAAAGAAAACCTTTCCTAGCTAGTGAGATGAAAATAAATATGTTATATTTATAAATGTTAATAGAACAAATATGAAGAAAAATATCGGTAGTTCTGTCAACAGAACTCTACAACTAGTAAAAACTCTCGAACGTTTAAGAGGTAATTTATAATAAAATAATATTGAAGATGAAATAGAAAACAATTTCTATGCTGCCCTCGTAATGAAAAAAGGCACAACTATGCGTATTTTATACAGCAGTTGTGCCTTTTCCATTCTGAGGGCAATATGGAAGTTAGACAAGGGGGTCGGAATAATTCTCAGTACTGTAAAGGCTTTTCAAGTGTCTAACCCTAGAGTCTATTTATAGGTAATAAGCACTCAAGTTTATGATGTTTGATATTTTTGTTAGAGGAGACTGAATCAGCTGGACTGTAAAGAAAAAAATAAAGGATTTCAAAATGAAAGGGGAGATACTTTTTTTTTAATATTGTAGAATAAATCAAAGTCAAAGTCAAAGAATCATTTGTTTCATAGGTAAAATAAATGTACACTTGAAAACGTCAAGCTACTGCTCGTTCACTACGCTGACTTCCCTGAGAAGAACGAGCAAGAAACTCTAGGGATTGTTATTTAAAAATAAACTTTAATGCTATGGTATACACTTTGAATCAAATTTGTGCGGAATTTAGAGCCATATATATCTTTCTATACATCTTCATCTAACACGTAGGTAGTCTTCAATTTTGTAATATGACTTATCAATCTATTGTTTGTTTTTAATGTAGTTTTTAAACTTAGGAAATGATCATCTTAATATATGCTCCGGAATCTTACTGTAAAAATGTATGCAGTTCCCCATACAAGAGTTGTTTACCGTGGTTAAAAGTCATCGTGGTACCATGAGTTTGGACTTAGCTATAAGGTCAATAATATTACGGGTATCTCCTTTCTTATTGAAATTATGTATATTTTTATGGGCATATAAAATATTTGACTAAATGTACTGTGATGCCACAGTCATGATACCAATCTCCTTAAACTTTTCTCGGAGAGAAATCCGAGAATTTAAACGGTACACAGAACGAATCGCTCGTTTATGAAATACAAATATGGGTTGAATGTCTGCTAATAACCAGGTAAGGTTAGGTAGACGAAGACCGAGGATTGGTCACAACGGCTAAACGGAGAAATGGTTTCGTTTACGGAGGTCCAAGCTTACAATTGAAAGGTTTAGGGGTAATTAGGTACATTTACTAGGGCAATTAAACAAAGGAAAATAAAACTGATTTTTCGGATTTAAATATTATTTGTTTTTTTTTGTATAAGGGCCTCACTGGCCAAACGGTTACCATGCTGTTCTGGTTCGCAGAGGTCTCGAGTTCGTTTCCAGGGCCGGGAGAAAGATTTGTATTACATACATTTATTTCTCTCGTGTGTTTGGGTGTATTTTGTGGTTGTCTATGTGTATGTCCATGGCAACCGCCATATAAGGTTTCCCTAGTGCGGGAGCTATGAGTGTGTGCGTTATTATGATTGTTATTATTTTCAAATAAACCTACATTTCGAGCCATTGACAAGTCCCATGATCACTGACTGTCAGCACTTTATATAGCACCTACGTGGTACACCAAAAAATAATTTCATTTCCTATATGTAACAATCGCCAAAACCTTAGGATGGTATCACAGCTGTGCGTACAGTCCATACGGATTGTTGGCCTGCGGGCCATCCGCATGTATAGAATTTAGTGCGGATATTTACGCAAGAAAGTCGCCTACAATGAATGCACGGGTAACTTGTGCGGAGGTCACGTGGAGCGTGTTCCGCACGTAGCAATCTGCGTCACTGTGAAACGATTTTGTGCCAGACGTGTTACTCTACTCCGGTGCTCTGCGCGGACGGACGGTCCACAGATAAGTTCGCTCTAAAACTAAAATTGAGTAGATCGGTAACCTAAAGCTACATCGATCATTTAAGCATTCAAGATCCAAAAGCTTTTATGATGGTAAAAGTATTGTATCATTATGCACGCAAATGAACGTGTGATTTTGAAGATTCATGAAGTTTGATAAGAATATAAAATAAATAAATAGATGTGCGTGATACCTAATTACATTAATAACATGGTCTCAAGCCAGGGAATTATTTGTATCTTAAACACCAAAGTACGAAGTCAACTACGGGGACACTAATCTTTTTTATGATACCAAGTGTCAAGACGAACATGTCATGTATCTGGTGTTAAGCGACACGCCAGTCCGTAGTAGTTGCAGTGCTACTCAGTATTTTGAGTCGCAAAGATCTGAGGGACACTGCCACTGCTTCTGTCACCCTCAGACATAAGTCCCCTTACCTTTACACCAGCGTCCTTACTCTTTAAAACCGTAACGCAGTAATACTCACATTATTGCTTGGCGGCGGAAATAGGTAAGGTGACAGTCTTCCCTAAACAAACTCTTTCACAAGGAACTCTACTGCCACTCAGAAGATGGAATATATTGTTCTTCACGGGAATCAAGTCTGAGATCTGTCCATCTAGCGCCATAAGTACTATTCGCAGGGCCAAGTAGAAAAGTCAAGAAGTACAAAAGTTGCTGGTACTTTTGTACCGATAAGTGCAACAAAATGACGAATGTTTTGTTCTTGACTGTAATTAATTACTTTTATTGGAATACGAATTATGAATCTAAAGTATATGGGCCGAAGATCAGGTAATTTATTTTAATCTTTATATATTAATGTACTTATAGTAAAAATTCGAATATTGCACGTATTGATAATACGAAACGAATTATTTTATTTACGATATACCTATTTCATAAATAAAATTCTCAAGACAATATACAACTTTCACATGCAATAAAAGTTCTTCTTTAAAAGAAAATTCAGTGTTATAAAATACCACTTTTATAGCCCAAAGTATTATGAAATATGTAGAAGGGTCATAAAGTATAAAACAAATATTAGTATGGTAATTACAGACCTGCAATAAATTTTTGTATATCGGTCTCGTTTACCGCGAAATAATGTTTCCTAAATTCCCTTAAGCCCAAAGTCTCGGTAGTGTAAATCAAAGTGTTCATACGTTAACCCTCTGTGATTTGGTATATCCTGCATTAATAAACGAATGTAGGAACTAAGGTGCGGAAATTTGAACCGGTACACACGAGAATTTAGCATATTAATTATGTACGTATCTGCCACGTTTCATGTATTCAGGCCTTAAAATTGAGTTTGAAATTAGAAGTAACGTTTTATAAAGTTTGCCTGAGATGGGATCTAAGAGATTTGGTCTTTTACCTGTTGTACGTATAATTATGAAGAGTTAGCTTAATTTAAACGCTGTTGAATTTAAGTAGGTACCTACACGCAGTATTTTTTTTAATGTGTAGGAGGCAAACGAGCAGACGAGCTACTTGATGGGAGGGAGATGAGATCGGATGAGCTGTCTATGCGTTACCAGCCTGTGAGAACCTTGTAGACACGCTTTTTGAAGAACCCCATGTTATAGCGCAAAGGAAATACTTCAGGAGGAAATTTGTTCCACATTTTGCAGGTTCGAAAAGGAACGAACAAGATGCCCGTGTGATCTTACAATGCCAGGAATTGAAATTAAAGAATACTAGGTAAGTGTTATTTTGTCAACTTCAGGTTTTAAGGCTATATTTCTCTCCTTCTTCTTATTGAAGAGCTAGGCTCTTCTCGGTGGAGAAATCGCCGATCATTTTTGTTTAGCACTTTAGCCTTGATTTCCTGATACGATACGACATTAACTTTTACCTTTATCTGATCTAAATAACTTCGTCTCGGTCTTCCTCTGCCTCTCTTTCCTTCCATCTTCCCTTCTATTACGTTTCTAAGAAAACTGTCGTGGCAAATCAGATTAATGACTTCAAAAAAGGGAGGAGGTTCTCTATTCGGCTGTATTTTTTGTGTTTGTATGTAACTCGATGACTCCGATATTTGTGAACCGATTTCGATTTTTTCGAACGAAATCTAAATGATTCTTTTTTTTTAGAAAGTGGTACCTTAGTAGTGGTCCCATCAAAATTTGAATAAATTATTCCACGACTAAGGGTGGCTAATTAGGGGAAGAATATGGTTTATTGGATTTCACTTACTTTTCGTAAACCGATTTCAATAAAACTTGGCAAATAGATGTAATTCCACAAACTTTTGAGGTCGGTTTATTTAATAAAAATGTTATAATTATTTACAAAGAATTTTGACATATTGTATATACTAATATTTATCAGAAATGTTTTTAAAGTAAGTACCGTTACTAAATTCGGCCACTGCAGCGCTGAGATCGGCGTTCCGCGTATGCGCATTGTGTACCTACATCCTTTAGAAAGTTATAGGCGCAAAAACAGCAATATTTTACCGTGTTTTTGACAATCCCGCCAACTGTCAAAACTATGATTCGTTTTCTTAGTGTTGAAAGCGATTGAAATTAATCGGCAGTTGGACAAAACATTATGTTCGGAAATGGGTTAGAGCTTTTAAAGGTCACGGCCAGTATGATTAACTAGGAACGTTGTGAGCTACGTTCTGTCGTTACTGAAGATTTAGTGCAGAAAGTTGATGAAATTGACCACTTGATCACCGTCCATATAATCTCGATCCAGTGTCCAGTTACTGTTTTAATAACTGGACGCTGGATCGCGATTATATGTTCCTACGTTCGAAGAAGTATCTCAGTGGTCAGCCCCAGAATGATGATGATGATATCAAAACGGCCGTGTTGTGGTGATTGTCAAATTAGGCGGTAGACTTCTATGACGATGAGATTCAAAAGCTGGTTGTACGATACGATAAGTATCTTAATATTGGTGGAAATTATGCAGAAAAGAGATAAAAGAGCAGGCTTGCGTGTGATATTAAAATTGTTAGGAATAGTTGACTTGTATTTTTTTATTCAAAACGGTACTTGTTTAAAAACATACGCTTCGTGTATTTGGCAGTTTCCTTCCTTCTACTCTAACATTTTTTTATGTTTCGCTTTTATACAAAATACAAGTTACATTGTGTAAAGGTTTGATCTAAAAAAACAAAAGAAAACAATAAGTAATTGAAAGAAACTTAATCAGTAATAGGTACACATTGTTCCACAGTAATATGCCAGTGTATCAGTACCAACTATCCCTTTTCGACATGGTAGGTTAAGCTTTGTGTGAACGATGTTTCCATACATCTGGCTTGATTCGCTCGAGCTCTAAAAAATAAAACTAAATTTAAAAAACGCAATAGCCGTTAAAGAAAATAATGTACAGTCGACTAAAGAGCGAATAAAAGGCAAGGCTTTTCGAGTTAAGAGCGCTGATATTTCAAGTAAATAGCCGCTACATTTGCATGATGGCCAGTAAACTGCTTTCAATGGACTGCATAAAACTGCACTTTAAGATGTTTACTGTGGGTTATACAAGACATTTACTTGTGTGCACTTCGAATCTATTACTTGAGAATGTCGTTGTAAGAAGTTGTTTCTTTAAGAAATTGTAATGTAACGTATTATTTACATCACGCCATTTAAAGCTCAAGACGGATACGCGATTGATATTCTGTGTATCCGGCTCAGTATTGCCGTTTAAAAGTGACTTAAAGTGCTAATTTTTTACCAACTGTCGAAGTGTCAAAAGCTTGAGTGAGTAGAGGGAGTGCTTCAAAAGTCTACACTATTAAAACTATGTCAGGTAGTGAGTACAAAGCGTAGTGTCAAAAGTTTAACAAACAATATAAAAAGTTGTTTAAACGCCAACACTGTCAAAAGTTTGATAGGTAGCGAGTAGTAAGAGTGGTTTAAAGGCCAATACAGTCCAAAGTTTGTCAGGTAGTGAGTACAAACAGTGGTTTCAATGCTAACATTGTCAAAAGTTTGTTAGGTAATGAGTACAAAGAGTAATATAAACGCTAACACTGTCAAAAGTTTGACAGATAGCGAGTAGAAACAGTGGTTTTAAACGCCAATACTCCCATTTAGTATCAATGCCATCGTGTTCACTTTCGCCTTAGAGCGCATTCCCGTTGTGTTGTAACGTTTTATTTATCGTTGGACGACTGTCGCTTCTAGCCTGTTCCCATATCACGACTATCTGTCGTGACTGTGTCGTGGATGTTTATTTTATCGTTGAACGACTGTCGTGTCTAGCTGATCCCACTAGATCGTGACGACAATTTACCGGTGCACGTGCAGACAACAATAAATAAAACGTGACGACAATAGTAGCTGTGATTATCTGTCGTCACATTTTTACTGTGATGTTTTATTTATCGTCAGATGACTGTCGTTTAGTTCTTTCCATTGTCTCGACGGTATGTCATCGTAACGTCAAAAAAGTCGTGAATGACAGTTAAGCGTGTTGTACTATGTGTGAACAATTGAAATATACAGGCCACGACACTTTAAACTGCACGATTATCTGTCGTCACGACATAATAGGAACAAACCCTTATACGTCTATCTTGCCCTTTAGGTATTATTTTACCGTATAAGGATATGTGTGGTGTTTACAAGTGGGGTGTAATAAAAAGGTCCGATCATGTTTCAGCTGCGGTGTTCATGCTCACAATAACAAATATCTTTTGCAAATATTATTTCTAATTTGCAAAACATTGATTTTTATACAAATTTCCAGTCGACCTACGCGGTTTGCTGAAAATTTATAAGGGAAGCCCCATTCTGTACATGTTGCATACTTCAAAAGTTATTTTGTTTCATTATTATCGCTACCAATATATTGCCGGAATTTTTGTTGTATATACGATGTAGGTGAGGTGGAATGATTTAATTTTATTGTGCATTTTTGTAACATTGAGCAGTCCGTAATGTGGTCCGGATACCTGATAAAGAAATGGATAGCTGTTGACTTCAAATGGCCGAGAACTATTTTTAATGATGGAATTTTAAAAGATAAGCCTTTACAAATCCATGGCAGTGACTAGTTAGATAGATAAATAGAAGAATTTGCTTTGTGAATGAGTAGTTGTGTTAAACCAACTTGATGATTTCAAGCGTAATTTGTTTTCCTATATAATTATAACTTTCTTGTAAAAAATACCGACTTGTTTGTGGAATTACATCTATTTGCCAAGTTTATTGAAATCGGTTAACGGAAAGTTGGTGAAATGCAATAAAGCGATTTTCTAATTTGCCACGCTTAGAGGTGGAACATTTTCTTCAAATTTGGATGGGCGCACTACTGAGGCATCCCTTTTCCAACAAAAAAAGCATCGAAATCTGTTTACAAAATATAGGAGTAATCGCGTAACAAACACCCAAAAAAAAATACATTCGAATTGAGAACCTTTTTTGAAGTTTTGTAACCAACTTTATCGAATATATAAATATTTATTTGTAACCATAAACATTTATATTTTCGATAAATTGTAAACTTAAAAATAAATTGTACAAAATCATTATTCTTCTTTCAAACGAGGAATCGTTTCTCGTTTGTTTTTGTTCAAATTACATTCAAGTCACAATGTTGACGCAATCTTTTACCATATTGTATTTGAAAACACTTGCACTAAGTAGTAAATGTACCGCGCAATTTATTTTGTCCCAGAAAGGGGGAACCAGCTGTTTCCCATGTTATGTCAGCCGACTGTGGGTTTTTGTGTGTGATTGAGCAACTAGCATCGTTCCCGTTTTTTTAATAGCCACAGTCGTAATGTCCGTTTATCAATGGAAAGGACCATTGGTTAAATTGGAACTTGGACTGAATTAGAAATTGCCATATTGGTTTGAACGTATCAATGTCAATTATAATTATATTGTAAGTTGTGAAATCGTTAGCAAATAAACGTGCAATAAATGTCAGTTGTCCAATAACTTTATTTTCAATTATCAATAAAATTTTTTACCACCTCTATGGCTTAACGTTTGCACTGTGCGTGCTGGGTAACAAGGTCCCGGGTTCGATTCAATGTATGGCCAATTAGGGAAATGTGCTTTTCTAAATTGAACGTAGTTAAACAAAAAGGATCCAATCCACATCCACTCACTTTCAAGGTATGGCAGTTTGAAGTTTAAAAGTGTTTCTCACTCTTATTTTGTTTTCAAAACTTATAAAGTCACGTAACTCCAGAGATATTTATTTATGTTTATTGTTGGATTTTTTGCTGCTCTAAAAGGTTAGACTTTAGGAACCGTTTACATATAATTCATTTCTTGATAATTTTGTGGTTTGGATCCTTTTTGATTAACTACGTCCAATTAGTCTTGTGTCATAGTACTCATAGCTACAGGGAATTCCCTAATGAGATCAGGTAACTAGTGTGATTATCCGGTACATTATTATGATTATTATTTGAGTAATTACATCGGATGTAGCGTAAATTGGAATTTATGGGGCCTGTAAAGGGCTCGAAACGTAATCAAAGGTAAAGAAACCTGAAAGGGTTGTAACCCTAATGAGCTGTGACCATGTTCACGTCAATAAAATAAGAAAACTTCAGGTCCACAGAAATTTGTTGTAAGTTGATGGTAAAGAAAAGAAAAAGAAAAGGCTGTAACAAAACAAGACGAACATATACAAATTGGTATCAACAAATAAAAATGTATTCCAATACAAAAGCACTGTCAGATAAATTATAAAAAATGTGATTATAATTAGTGCTTAAAGATAGTAAATTATCGCCAAAAACAAACTAAAAAGAAATTATCTCTCGTTCATAAATAATTTATTTATGAAAACATACTCGTAGGTTGTATAGAAATTTACATGTACAAAATAAGTATAGTTTCACTGTGCCTGGCTAATCATTAGTCATACAAATATTGAAGGTACATAGGGCGCATTATAAGTTTCCGAAACTGGCCACTTACATAAACAATGTTTAAAAAGTAATTACAACATTTGAAAATGGAACTCTTTCGCTGTAGAATACAGTTTCTTTCATCTGACTGTCACTTGTTTTTACATTGTGGCGCCATTTTAGAAATTGGTTGTCTACATCACCTTTGATTTAACTCGTGAAAATTTTCGTAGTATGATTTTCTACGAATTTAAGTGTAATTTAACAGCTCAGCGGGCTTCAAACTGTTTTTGGTATGGACAGGCGTGTAGCTTACTAGCAGGCGCTCGGCTTGTTCGTCCAGTCACTTGGTATCATAAAAAAAATTTTGCTCTTACGGATACTGACTTTTTATGAATTGGCATCATGTTGACATAACGATTGGAAATGTGTTAATATTATTTGAAAAATATAAAATTGTATTTTACTTTTATGTAATTTACTACAGTTTTCAATCATTTTAGTATCATGATTAAGTAGTATTAGAACTCTTTGTGAAAGAGTTTGGCCAGGATATTACTGCCACCCTATCTCTGCCGCCAAGCTGTAATGCGACCATTATTACTGTGTTCCGGATTTGAAGGGAAGGGTGCTGGTGAAATTACAGGCACATGAGACTTTTCAACTTATGTCTCAGGGTGGTGGGCGCAGTGGCACTGCAACTGTTATAGACCCATCACTTGTTATCATAAAAAAATCATGTACGCTTACTTTAAGGCTTCCTGGAAGAAACAGCTATTTAACAATAAGGCCTAACAATAAGTTAGTTGTTATAGGGACTCTTATTGAAGCGGAATCGTTTTAAGCTTATCAGAAATGGCTTTAACTCCATGTAATACAAGTGAAAAAGTCGTATACGTTTTGCGTCGACGACGGTCCGATTGGAAGCTAAAGGCGCTACGTCGTTTTCACTCTTATTGCACGGACATTGCTATTTCTGATTAGCTTAATTTGATTCCACGCTAAAGTCGATAGTACCTCAGTTGGAATTAATTTTTTTTTTGTTTTACAATTTTTTTCCCGTACTAAAAATACGGTTCATTTTGCTTGGGTCGAGCGACAGTGACACTGGTTTTATTTCAGAATTTATTTTTTTACAAAAGAAATTAAAGCATTTTGAAAAATGTGTATAATGATGTATACAGTATACTATACGTGTTCTATTTAGTTCATATCGATATTAAAAAAATCATTGATTGCAAAGTACCTATTGAATACAGCAATTTTCTTGTAAAATTTCGAGGTAAGTGTGTATTTTTTCTATTTCGTAAAAATTTTACCACACCGTACAGCAATCAGTGTATATTCTCAATTTTATTATACATTTTTTCCAAAGCGATTGATTCAACACTTTTACTATTATGCGGAATCAACCAAAGCCGTTTGAGGTTGTATAGACTCTTAATAAATGTGTTGAAGCCCACGAGCGCCTATGTGTATGTAATAAATTATAATATTTGTTTCATCGCTTGTTGCACATCTTACCGCGTTATGACTTTTAACTATTTGCCCATTGACTTACAATTATATGGACGTCGGGTCCGCGCTAAAAAGTGTCCGAACTTATAGGGCGTTAAAATCGTATACAGAGCGTCATTTACGCTCTAGTCTTCGTTTGTTCGACTGACAGCGAAGTAAGCAAAATTAGACAGTACTGCGATGACATTACAATTTAAATTCAACGTTTTAGCTTTTTCATATTCCTTGACATGTCACTACGTTTAAATAGATTGACTTGGGACATTTTTTTCGTGGTTTTTGTATTAGACCCGTCGTCCATTTATTTGTAAGTCAATGTATTTGCCCTATGTTTCGGAACGGTTAGACGCTCCACGGTCACGTGTTTGATAATGATTTAGTGAATAACAACGGGTCTAAAAAGTCTTTTTGTATTGCGTGTTTTATAAACTATCATAAAGGAAAAACAAACTAAACGAAGCTAAAACGAAGTATCCTTCGTTATTAATCCCATTTGTGTCTATAAAAATATTTTCATATTATTTGAAACTATACACAAAAGTTCCTTGACACATTTTTAAAACACATTTTTATCAAACAATACTGCGTAAACTATGTCAATATAAACATTAAATCTATTTGCATAACAAAGCCGCCCACTCGTAATTTCCCATTCATAAGATTTTATCTTTTTTTATTTGTTTGGGGACCGCATCAGCATCGATATGGTTGTATCGATTACATTGGTAAATATCGTTGGTGAATGGTCTTTCTATTCGATTTGCTTTTAAAAATCTGGTTGAGTAGATGTAGGAGTAGATAACCGTCATTTTTGAACGCGGAACAAAATAAAATTCGTAAAAGAAAATTTACTTTACATTGGAAATGAAACAATTTTATTTTTGGATCAAAATGGCGCATGTTTTGTTTTTTCAAACAAATGACTGCTTGACCTACTGCCTTTCAAGCAGAATCCGTGGGTTCGAATTCGGGATCGCACCTCTGAAGTTTCGGATTGGATGTGCGAAATTTAATTTGAAATTTACCATGAGCTTTTCGGTGAAGAAAAATATCGTAAGGAAATCTGCACGTTGAAGAAGGTTCACAAACCTCGGAAAACGTGTGAAGTCCCCAACCCGTGCTAGGCTAGCGTGTTAGACGAGGGCCTTAACCCTTGCCGAGCATTGGGACGTATAAATGGATTGATGATAAATGGTGATGATGAAAAGAAAATTTACTCTACCTACGAAATGAAACTGTATAACTCAAATATTTACTCTACACTCCAGCAGGACTTAATTATTAATTATTTCCTAGATGTGAAACGATGAAAGGTCTTTGTCTACAATACTGTCCCATTTTGGTCCAATACTGTACCAAATGTACTGAAAGTACACCTTCCTACTCTCACCTTTTATGATGTAATGTTTGCCAAACGGGCACAAATTGACTTCTCGCACCAAACTGGTAAATTATTACTGGTATTCATGTACCACGGAGAGCAGGTCGCCTTTGAATTTAACCTTTGATTAAATTTGCCCTCTGAAATATCTCCGAGGTTAAATTTGCCTTCCCTCTACATGTAAACGTGACTATTTTAATATAGGTCCACTAACTTTGGTGGAACTATCTTTATTTATTGATAATGTTTTTACTACAACGATATTCATTTTTTTTGTGAAAATACAAGATATTTATTCGCTGAAAGATGTAGTTTACGAAGAAGGTGTTACAGTATATTATAAAAATCGTACATTTCACCAAAACTTATCGAATATTATAAACATTTCCTATTTCATTTTGTATAAATTTTTTTTATATATAGCATTTTGTATATATAGCATGCATTTAAAGTTAAATTTATGCAATAGCATAAATGACAATTACAATTTCTTTATAAATTATAAAATAGGAAGTAAAAAATTATAACAAAACATTATGTAATCGATTCAAAAATCATTAATATTGTAGTAGCAGTGAGCAAGTAACAAATTATGCAATGTCATTTTAAATTGTCTACAATTATTGAATTCTTTTACAACAACCAGTAATTTATTAAATAATTTGCGACTTAATACAATACTCTATTCGGTTTGTTGTAAGATTCCAAATTCGGGAGCTGTTTGGGCCTTACTTCTGTTTTATTTCTTGTGTTTCTTGGATCTCTAATGTTGACTAAATTAAAGTTGCCTAGATTTTTTAACCGACTTCAAAAAAGGAGGTTCTCAGTTCGACTGTATGTTTCTTTTATGTATGTTTTGCGAACCGATTTTGATGATTCTCTTTTGTTGGAAAGATGGTATCTCAGTAGTGATCCCATTTAAATTTGAAGAAAATAATCCACCTCTAAGGGTGGCGAACTAGAGGATGAATAACTTTTTTTTTAGGACTCTGTACTGAGATAATGTTTGACAAATAACTCTGTTAAATAATCAACTAGTTTGTTATATATAACAACACAGAAAATCCTTCAATCCGATGGACTTGAACCAGCGTCTATTGCCAAGCCGGCGCCGGGGCAACCGCTCTTACCAACTGAGAAGAAATAGGGCAACTCCCGCCTGTTCAGCGCAATAATGCCTACACTTTGTTTGGAGCATAGGGTTGTTACATTATGCTCACATTACCTACCGACTGCTTGGCGATAGAAATAGGTAAAGTGGCAGGATTTTCCATGGATGACCTCTTTCACAATGAGCTCTACTGCTACTAAACTAGCTTTCGTGTATAGCATCACTAACGTGATTCGACTAATCATTTTGTCAATTAATTAGAAACAATTTTTTATTTGACAACGTTTTAAGCACAAGCAGTATGCCACACAACACTCCGGTAGTATACATTAAGAAATTGATAGAGAAAAAATAAATAAAATTACGAATTTTGATACTAATGCATAACATCTCAATATGTTCCTTGTATATCATACATTAGTTGAAATTTTATTCAGGAGAATTCTCTTACGTCTAGCGATCCTGCACACAGCAAGGTATAAATATAATCAATTATACAATTTCCAGAGGAAAGTACCTGCATAAAATGCAAATAATATGAAGTCACAGTAAAATGGATTACATGCGCTTTACATACAAATTTAGCCTAATTAACTTAAGATCAAAGCGCGCTTTATAAATGGTTATAATGAGTTGATTCTTTTACACAGTAAGACTGGACCGGAAGATGGACCGGTACGACGAGAACGACTTCATAAAAGTGGAGAAGAGGAAAAGAAAGCCCACCAGCCGTAACCAGTGTGGCACAGCACCGACAAGACTGAACTTTCTGCTGCATCCGGCCATACCGACGACGCTGCTGTACCTGTCGCGATTGCATTACTCCACGAAGTCTGAGGAGATAGCGGAGTATATCAGACATAAAGCCAAATACACCCTGAGGGTCGAGCGGTTGGAGTCCCACACCAGATTACGCCACACGTTGCCGACAATTGCAATTAGTTAGAAACAGTATTTTATTATATTGTAATATATGTTAGTCCTTAAGGTACCTATATATTATATGGGTCATGTGGCGTGAACTAAATAAGTAAATAAAAATTAAACGACTTGAATAAAATTTTTAATCTATTGATTTATGAATACTAATAAGTTTGGCTTACGTGTTAGATAAAGTTACACTTAAATTATCAAAGTATCCGATCTAAAAATAAATGAATGTGCTCGGTGCTTACATAGAATAAGGAAAAACCTTATCGGAATACAAATTGTTTTACAAATCAAGTTCCAGTACAGGAACCAACTTCTTGATAGTCGAAAAAGTAAAGTGATTGCGTTAAATTTAGTTAGTAGAAGATTTCAGTTTTTTATTTTCTACAAAAATTAATACATTTACAATAAGAAAATATTTTTGGGTATCTAATTACGTACTTTAAAACGGTTTAAGGCTGAAATTTATAAGATTCATGTGAACTTCGACTGCGCCTAAGCAAAAACTTTCTTCGTATTACCAACACGATTTTTGTCTAAGTTTCAGCAAGAACTTGAATTAGTTTAGTAGCAGCGGAGGACTTTGTGAAAGAGTTCGTCCAGGGAGGTACTGCCACATTACTTATTTTTGCCACCAAGCAGTAATGTAAGCTTTACTGCATTTCTGTTTTGAAGAGTACGTATTAATTTACAGGCACATGGAACTTGTTAACTGTCTGAGGGTGACGAGCGCAGTGGCAATGCTCTTCAGATCTTTGTGATTTAAAGTTCTGAGTAGTAGCAATACTAGTCATACATTGCAAAACTGCTATGGACAGGTGTGTCGCTTACTACCAGGCGCATGACTAGTTCGTCTCGCCATTTGGTATCGTAAAAAACCAATCTCCGACCAAAGTTCGTTTTGTATGAAGGAAAAACTTACACAGCTTACCACTTTTGCTTAATCGAAGCCAAAGATCGTTTCATAAATCTCATCGTAAGATGGATTTGGGCAAATTACGGCACGTGGGCTTACCATCAATACAACATAGGTTCTGCATATGTTACAGGGAGCCATAAGCGTGATGGTATGTATTTAGGTAAGCAATATTGTTTAGTAGACTATCACCATCATTAGAATCATTGTCAAACCACAGTGCGCCACTCTGATCGTCATACTTTTTCCAAAGCGAACCCTCCTACTTAAAAACTTTGAGGTCAAATTCACACCCTTATAGGGGAACGTTTCGAAGTATTGAAAGGACTAAAATGAGCGTAAAGTTGTTTTTCCACCGGCAAGGTGAGACGAGACGAGGCGAGGCAAGAATTGTAATCTCGCCGGCCTATTTCACCAAAAACTGGTAACAATAGCGCCAGCCATCATCATTAACAGAGCCTTCACAATGTTCAGGTCGTCTAACGATAAACACGCGGCTGAAGTAACATGTCTCATAAATTATTATTATTAAATATGTTAATGGAAGAGGAATCAGATGAAACCATCTCTACATAAATCTAAAATCGCACGGACCCCTATCCCACGATCGCGAGCTAGTTAGAGCTCGCGAGAGACCGTGCTGGCACTCGTGAGCTGGCGCGTGAAATCGTGTTTCCGTTGCAGAGCATAATATTCTATGCTGGCTGCAATACAGTTCAATATAACATCAACAAATATTTCAATTCTTGCATCGAGAAGAAGAGGGAATCGAAATTTTGCCATACAAATTTCAATAGTAGGTGCCTTAATATCTAGGATTTTTGAGGTATTCCAATTAAATTTGATTGTTATATGATTGTTGTTGTTGTTGTTGTTGTTGTATGATTTATAATTTATTGCTGAGTATAATAGCCATACATACTGATAAAGTGATTTATGAAAAATAACACTTTTTTGTGGCTTATGATAGATTACGTAGGAAGTGTTGAAATGTTGTGAACTTTTCATCACAAGTTTTTCTTAACAAAGTCAGTCCTTTAACGAAATTCATTGCTACGAAATATTCGCAAATATACGTAACTTAGAAATTAAAGACATACACGCCGCCGTTCTCCCACTCACCTCTCAAATTGGCTAGGTATGTGGTAATAACCTTTATAAAAATGGCAACCAGTAACAAAAGAGTTATAAAATAATATAGCTATAAAATAACTTAATATCATTTTGTTTGCCCTCGCGTAGGAATCAACTGCTATGAGCTGGAAACTCCAATAACGTTTGTGGATACAAAAATGTTTACTGAACGAGACCACAAGTCCCTGGGGTACTGGGACGAGTTATATTGAAACCGTAACTTAATACTTGATGTAATTGACTTAATACCGGTTCCTGCGGAATTTGTATCGATCACACGCGATTTGAATCGATGTTCGATTATAAGTTCTTTAAATATGAATGATAGAAAACGTGGTAGCTTAATGATTTAAGAAACCGTAGTAGACTAATAAAAAATTTAATTTGAAATTTACTTCCAGCTTTTTGGTGAAGGAAAACATAGTAATCACAACCCTCGGCAGCGTGACGGACTATGGCCAAGGGTTACCCTTAAGGGTGTACCCTATATTTATTATTATAATAGACCAGTGTACGGTCACAATATCACCTTATTTTAAGAAACAACAACAAACAACAAAAAATGCGCATTCGATTCAATGTGACCATGGATAACTCTAAATTGGACGTAGTTAAAGAAAAAGGATCCAATCCACAAAATTATCAAAAAATGTACCAAACGGTTCCTAAAGTGTAATCTCTTAGATCAGCTACAAAATCCAACATATAAACATAAATAAATATCACTGGAGTTACATGACATTACAAGTTTTGAAAATAAAACAAGAGTGAGAAACACTTTTAAAGTTCAAACTGCCATATCTCGAAAGTGATTTGATGAGCATTGGATCCTTTTGTAGAATATTTCATTTGATTTAATTACCTTATTGGGATCATGCGTATTGTGTATCGTGGATAGTATGTAATAAGTATTCTTCTTATCGTATAGATGGCACACACTATAATGCTTGCCATCGTGTTGAAGGAATTTGCCATACTCGCCTATTGTGGCCATGAGTACGCCAAACGCAGAGTAAAGAAATGGTACGTCGTGCGGGAAGGCTGCTTTTCATGCACCACTTCTGTGCGTCAATTAAGGCTGACTTTTACAATTATGGTATAGAGTTCAGGTATGTGGATGACCACAAAGGTATGAACCTTTTGTAGAAAGGCCGAGCTAATTAGGAAATGGGCGGAACCGGTATATGATTGTCGGCTGTGCAAGGCAATCGGTTAATTCACAGATCATGAGAAGCCGCCTATCGGAAGATTATAGTCTTATTGGGTAAAGGAATATGTATCTCTACTGGCGACTTTTCTGAAATACCTTTTTTGCGTTCTTCTCTCGCGTCACTCACTCGTACACTTTCTAATATTCTTATTAATTTCGATCCGGCCTTTATGGCACATATCTTAAAATTTTTTTCTCACCTTCAACATGTATGTTTAATAATAATAACGCACACACTCAACATAGTACTAGGGAAACCCTGTGTCGTGGGTGCCATGGACGCACACATAGACTACTACAAATTACACCCAACATACGAGAGAAATAAACGTAGGCCATACAAATATTTGTATGTGTGTGGCAGTCCGGCATGGTAACCGTTTGGCCGGCCACGGAGGCAGTTAAATCGAACCTGGAACCTGTTAAAGATATTTTATTTCGCCGGAAAGACAATTGATAATTGGTAATCAAAAATAATACTTAACAAATAAATAAATAAAAGATACTCTCAGTACAGAGCACTAAAAAAACCGACTTCAAAAGTACGTGGAATTTCGTCTATTTGCGAAGTTTTATTCAAATATCCCCTAGTTCGCCACTATACGGGACTTGACACAAGAGATAATAAAAATCGGTTCTCAATACTCAAAGTAAATAGTTATTTTTCAATAGAATTGGAGAATAGCAAAACCAACCCTTAAAATAATTGGTCCATATGTAAAATTTATGCGCTGTTTATAAAAATGAATGTTCATGCGTGATCAGCCACCCATATAGGTGGATGATTTTCTTTAAAATGAAATGGGACCACTACGGAGGCACCCTCTTTCCAAAAAAAAGAATCATGAAAATCGGTTCACAAATACCGGAGTTATCGCGTGACATACATACAAAAAAAAGAAAAAAAAAACATACAGGCGAATTGAGAACCTCCTTTTTTTGAAGTCAGTTAAAAATAAATGTCCACACTAATGTAAATATTGTCAGCCTTGAAGTTGGAGCGTTCTTTGAAAATCCCATTTAACAGACACATTTACTATTAACGCAGCAGACAAGTTTGTTCCAGCTTTTTAAACAATATTTTATGAAAACACTCGACTGTATTTCGCAATTTCCAACCTTACCGACTTCTAACACATACTGCCATATGACTAGCGAAATTCTTAATATTTTCCACTCCATACTTCATGATGCATCCTTGAGATAGAGGAAGTGAGAAAGTCCATATATTTTACATTTTAAAGGAAACTGGTACCAGAAGTTATGGCATCCTGTGTTCAGGATTAAATGTATAGTTTCCTAGTTCCTATCAGACTTGTGTAAAGTGCTTTCAAACGTCTTGACCCCGAGAAAAGTAATAGGAAACTTTAATAATTCTTTTTAAAGTGGTCCTACAATACTCCCTAAGTATCCGTGTATTTATGAACTGATTCCTTGAAGAGATTGCTGCAGGGAAGTGAATAGAGCAGTGTTATTCTACTACACTGTTGCAACTAAAATCACAGTATTAAATATTTATCCTACTCTCCAAATTGGAGAATGTCGGCGTTCGCGGTCTTCAAAATGAATTTTTTAGACTATCCAAACAATAGAATATAAGCTTAAAAGCTGATACCCAGTGAAGCAGAGTATATTACCAACGGAGTACTCCAGGGATGTGTTTTGGGACCGACACTCTTTTAAGTTTATATAAATGAACTTTGCTAACTGTCACACTGCCATCATTGTGGATGTATAAATTTGGACAGACATGAACAAAATCATAAAGAGAGTTCTTTAACGGACTAGAATACGATAGCTAAATTCTGACTCATGCGAAATATGAGTAGAACCTACTTTATTCCTTCGTATTTAAAGATTAGACTTCAAACCCCCAACCACATCTGCACACATCTGTTCCGATCAACGAGTGCATCCTTGTACCACGATCAACCATGCAATTTACGTCCGATATTTGGGTATGCAGAGTGATGATTTATTGAACTTGTATATAAAAGCTTCATTGGCCTTTAGAGTGACAAACTAACATTTCACACTGCTATTACAATAGTGTTGTAACTCAGAATATGTGAAATTCAAGATTATACTATTGCTGAACGTAAAATTTGATTCACTACACGCCAATAAAACCGTCGTTAGACTATTGTAAGAAACGGTTCAAAGATATCTACTTAACTGAAAATGAGCAAACTTTTTGTGAGCTGGTTCTGGAGAAAACACTTCTTCCTAAAAATTATGAAATTATTTTTCCCTTTTACTTTTAAATATATTTGGGAAGTAGGAAATTGTTTAGATATCTGTAATAAACTTTAGCCTATACATAAATTTGAAATAATCTGTCACGAGAAGTGAGTAATTTGTTTTTCATCGATTTTGAAACAATAAACTTTTTGAGTTATTATTATTATTATTATTATCTTCGCGATTGTGCTGATTCATCAACTCTTCATATGGTATACGTATCCTTATAACCACGAAAGAAAAAAACAACGGATATGCTATATGCCTCGGTTACTATGAGAAACGATGTCGCCAAAACTCACACATACTTAATTTGAAACACTACAAATCTTGATATTGATTGGTCATAGTTTCAAATTTAAAAAGAAAGAACAAATTCAGGGTGGTTAATACAATTTAAACTTTACCCTGTTGGCATATCGTGGAAAGTTTAATACCATCAATACCTATTATAACAAGTTACGACGTTTTGATGTTATATTGAAATTTTATTATTAATATATTGCCATCTAACGGTTAATTGCTGAACGACAACGAATTGGAGTTATTAGTTTAGTTCTCCAAAAAAAAAGCGACCATATTATAGAGGTATAAGCCTTACTTTCGTTTCTTGTAACAAAAAATTATTTCGATGAACAGAAAATTGAAAATTTATTTAAATAAGATTTTTTGATTATACCAAATACCACAACGGGTTATATTCTTGGTGCGGCTATAATTTTTGCACTCCAAAACAGCACAATAAGGCATTTTAGAGAATTTGCACGAAAGAATGACACAACCATACCATACAAAGCGAAAATTGCGGACTGAGCTTGGATAGGTTTCTCGAGACCTATAATTGACACGCGTCTGACGCTAATTAACCACTTCTACTATATTGATTGTTCTGAGCTTGTAACAATAGAAAGTAAGCTCGGTTCACCTGAATTTATTGTAGAAGTATAACACGGAAATGGTAAAGGAAAGAAGAAGTTGCACCACAGAAACCAGTCAGTCCAGTAAGGACTGGGTGTAAGAAAAACAGGTGCAACAAAAACAATAGTATAAAAAAAATATATAAAAAATACTTTCTACAGATTAGATCTTATTACTTTATTACTAAATGGTTAGTGAATTTACCCCAAAAGGGCCTTTATTCGTATTATTATAATAATAATAATAATAATAATAATAATATTTATTTGTCACCAATTACAACTAACAAATTACAAGTTATAAAAATATAACAAAGTTTTATAAATTGTAGTTATATAATACCAAAATATACTGCATTCTAAACTAGGGGATCCTGTATCATAGAAAGCAGAATTCGACCGTGGGCTTAATATGAACTTACTATTTTGCTAGATATATAATGTAAGAAGATTCTAATTTGAAAGTTGTGTATGTAAGTTTGTGTGTTTGTGTGTGTGTTGTGTGAGTGTGTATGTGTGAGTTTGTGTGTGTAAATTGATAATGGGTGTACAATCTGTATTGTTAGAAGGTAAGTAATTTTTCCGTATCATCGTAATGTAGGTTTATTAACCACTGTTGTATTTTGTTTTTGAGTTCAAATTTGTTTAATTTGTGTATGTCGAGAATTCTATCAATTTTATTGTAAATGCGAGAACTAAGTATATGAAAGAATCGTTTAGTAAATGCTTTTTTGTAAGCTTCATTATGACAGATGGGTGTTGATGAGCGTTTATTATGGCCACGACCAGCCGGAACATCAGAGTGCTTACGTAATAGAGTTCGAAGGATGAATAATTGTCTGATTGTAAGAACTTTAGATGCTGAATATAGTTCAGAAGTTGGATGCTGGTATGGTTTGAAATGCATCACTTTCAGTATGGCTCTCTGAGCTCTTTCTACTTTAATCATGGACGTTTTGGCTGCACCACCCCAGACCGGAATACAATACATTATTATTGATTGGCAAAGGCCGGTGTAGATCATATTTAGGGTTTGTGAGTCCACGATTGATCTAAGTGTCTTAAATATATACAAAAGACGTCTGATCCTTGAGGACAAAGCGTCAATGTGTACATCCCAACTTAGTTTAACGTCTATGTACACACCCAAATATCTCAGACTGTCAGCACGCAGAAGAGTCGGACAATCACATGATATTGATTGCGGTGGGCAAGTGTGATTTTTGACGGTGAAGTGTCCTGGAAATCCTGTGTTCGATTTTAACGAAAAGGGAATGTACTTGGTTTTGGTAATATTTAGCGTGAGGAAACTAGAAGTTAACCAACCCGTAACCACTCTCATGGCAAATTCAGCATTATTTTTTGTTTCTTCCCAAGTTGTACCATGGACTAGTAGGGCAGTGTCATCAGCATAAGTAAAAATAGTACAATTTGGGATTTTTAGTTTGCAAAGATGGTTAATATAAATGTTAAAAAGGGTTGGACCCAAGATTGAGCCCTGCGGAACTCCGTACGTAACAAGTTCTTCATCACTGGTATGGAAATCAATTTTAACAGCCTGTTTCCTATTGGACAGATAGTCTGCAAAAATATCCAAGGCTATACCCCTGACTCCTATCTCTTGCATCCTTGTTATTGCTTCTTATAAGCAGTTAGGTTACATAATGCACGTCTACTCGCCTCGACAATTTTGTATGGAGTGACAACGGAACAAAGCAAAGTAAGAATGACGAAGAAAAAGAATTAGAGAACGATTCAAAATTTCAAAAGTAAGTGGCCAGGAAAAGAAAAAGGTAATAAAAAGGTGGGATGACAACGAAAGACGTCGCATCGTCACAACCTTATAATAAGTATGTCAGTTTACGGGTAGTTACTCTTTTTAACACGCTGCAACGAATAGGTTTCTCTTATAGGGACAGAGAGTCCTAAAAGTAATAACCAAGCGACACTTTACGGCCTAGGGGTCATAAACGGGTTATTGCTTCTCAATATCATTTACATTTGCACTCGAATTCAAATCGGGGAAAATATAACTAAGTAGGCTAAAAAGTCCTTGAAAAACCAAAATACAAAGATCCAACAACAAGCACATAGAGAAATTCGTGAGGTCCGCTGGTTCGTTCCGTGGCTTCTGTGGTGTCTGGCTGGGTTTGCTAGAAGACGTCGGTTTGAATAGGGCCGGAACGCAGGATTTTTTTCTAAGTGGTCGTTCTTTGTATTAAAAATTATATAACTAAGTATTTCATTTTAATTGCGTGCCTATTAGAGGGCGCTATGGTATTTATTTATTTATTTAGCTCAGGGCACATGACCCATATAATATATACCTTAAGGATTAACATACGTACAATATAATAAAACACTCTTTCTAACTAATCTACACGAATTGCACTTGTCGGCGACGTGTGGCGCAATCTGGTGTCAGGTAACCGGCCGCGGAATCGCCGATACTTACTGAAGGTCGATAGATGTTCGGTCGGCACTCTCACCACAAACGAATTAAAATTTACGTTGTGGCGAAACTCCAACCGCTCGACTCTCAGGGTGTATTTGGCTTTATGTCTGATGTACTCCACTATCTCCTCAGACTTCGTGGAGTAATGCAGTCGTGATAGGTACAGCAGCGTCGTCGGTATGGCCGGACGCAGTAGGAAGTTCGATCTGTTGGTACTGTACCACACTGGTTACGGCTGGTGGGCTTCCTCTTCCTCTTCACCATCTTTATGAAGCCGTCCTCATCGCACCGGTCCGTCTGCCTCTATATTGCTAACACCCGAGTGCGACATGTACTAGCGCCGTCGCTGGCTTTAGCCGATCAAAAAAGCTTTATGACTTTGCTATAAGAGCGAAAATACGATGCGCGTTTTGCTACCGCTCGGACTGGCGACGCGAAACGTACAAAGTCTTTTTCGCTTTGAGTATATGGACATAAAACTTTTTCTATCCGGCTTAATATTTTGTAAAAAGGCTTGTGTTCCAGAACACCTAGTCTTAAAATTAATTGTTCAACGTGTATATTTTATACTAACATAGTAAATAAGTTTTTATTATTGTAATTACTAACAATTGGACCTTAGTCGTCTTAATAAAGAAGATTTATTATTATTTATTTATTAATGTGATTTCGTGTCGATAAGTGTCGTGACACGCTTATTTCATATTTTATTTTGTTTCACATACAGATACATATCTTGTCTTGCCTAACTGAACACACTATATCTTATGACACAGTCTTTTATCTAGTTTAGGAAGTTTAGGAGATAGTTTCTTAAATTTGTTATGTTTTTCTTAATATGTTTTAGTTTGTACTCGCATTTATAAATTATGCTATGTTTCGTTTGCACTACTTGTAAGGCTAAATGATATAAATGAAGATGTTATTATTTTGGGTAAATATTACTATTATTGTGTTTAGTACACAAAAATTTTTATAGATAATGAAAATATGCCTTGGTTTACGATAGTTTTGTAGGTAGGCATTATTAGTAGATCAATGTAGGTAGGTATTAAATGACTTTTAAGAGAGGCTTTTAGTAAACATATTGACCTAACAAACATTAATTGATAAAATTATTTATAATATCTATTTGAAATGCAAAGGCTATAAAATGTTTACCAAGTGATATAAAGTCAATTCCCATAAATGTTTACCGCCCATTCAAGTAATTGTTTCTAGAATACGATAATCAAAATTAATTTTGTATAATATCAGTAAATTGCACGCATTACGATGTTCAGTTTTGCAATTCATAGTACATATCAAAGTACAGACATAGAATAATAAGATAAGTAGTTTAACTCCATACAAACGTAGCAGCGCCGTCAGTATGTGTGCACGTGCTCTGCGCGCCATGTACGCACGCGCTCATTCGCATATAGTCGCGATGCACTCGCGTTGTACAGCGAGGGTCCCTTGCGCCATTCTTAGGCCTCATTCGCACGAGAGTTTTTTTTTTCAACTGGCGTTAAAAATATTTGTGTTTATCACACGGAGGCGGTTTTAAAACGCGGCGTTTATTTGTCAAGCACTGTCGGATTTTCGACATTGAGCGTTAGACGTTAAACTGAATTGAGCAAACGGAATTCCGTGTTTTTGTTCTGGCGGGAGTTAAAAAAACGCCGGCGCTGCAGTCCGTTGGCTGTGCTATGCAGATTTTAAGACTTTCGTGGTTATTCACTAAATGATTATCACTAGTATCAGGTTTCTTACCACGGTATGACTTCTTTTTATTTTCCCGATATTTCAGAACGGTTGCACGCTCCATGGTCACGGGTTGACTGGACGGCGGCAGATGACAGCTTTATGAGCAGACATATCTGTCTACCCTCTTGCGCTGTCGACGACTACCTTCATCGCGATTTGTTGTGGCGTTACAATTGTCACTCACTTTTTTCACACAAACCACACTCACTGTATCCACACGCGAAACTGAACTCGAGGTGTTTTTGTTTTTATTACTGCACGCACTAAGGACCGGATTCCATGCACTGGACAGTTTAAAACCATCATCACGTTTAAATGTTTTGTACTTCGTGATCTCGATGGCTTCTCGTACCAACCGTGGTATGTAGTAACGTTCTGTCGAGAGTACCTGGGGGCTATGCAACTCGATCCAGTGGTTAGTGTCAGTCTGTGTGAGATGTTGTGCTATAGCCGACTTCTGTGCATCATTGTTTTTTACTGCTCGGATGTGTTCCTTCATATGATCGACAATTGTTCGTTTAGTCTGACCGATATACGAGCTCCCACAACTGCAGTTCACTTTATAGACACCCGGCGTTGGCTATGCCTTTCAATATGTATCAAAGTACTATTTTGCTGTACGCTCGAGTCGCTTTCGCACGTGTTGTTGTATTGCGCGTCATTTACAATAACATGGGTGCTCGTGGGGCTCACGATTGCCAATAATCCATCGAATATACTTATCAACATTCGAAAATAATAAAAAACTTACAGGAATAAAGCCTCAAATCTTCATAAAGCGACACAAACTGTCCTTATAAATATCTTAGATCATTTAAGGGATGTACTCAATATGATTTTATTTTCCTTTTCTGCTTTCGCAACAAAATGGCTATTCTCAATAATATTGAATTCATAATTTATGTGCACACCGCAGCGAGTACGATTCACAATGATTTTTTAGCGTTCATATGAACACAAATATTGGGAACGGTATAAAAACACCGACGTCGAGTTTTAACGCAACGCTTTATAAGGGCTCTTGCGAATGACGCCTTAAGGCAGCTTCCCGCCGCCTGTGATATCACGGGCCGTACCACGCCCGCGCCGATTCATACAGGCGAGCTCGCGCCTTAAGCCCACACAATGTGAGCCCGTGCCGGCACGGGCGGCACTCTTTCCACGGCGTGTTGGAGCTTGCGCGACACGGCGCGTTAAGGCACGGGCCGTGTGAAGCCAGCATTATAGAATTGATGTGGTCGCTCGGTGTTTAAAAGATTGAAAACATTTTTCTATGTCAAATTTATATTATTTTTTATTTTTAAATATGTCGTTATGTATGCAAACTCGCATTTCATTTTAATTACATGGCCATACTCCCTTAATCGAGATACTGATATAAAAATATGAATATGTAAGTGCTGCATTTGACAAGGTTTATGTGAATGCAGCACGAGTTTTTAATTATGTTTTGCAACCTGTAGGTACAACTAAAATAATCATGTGACAATCTTACGCTGCGAGCGCGACGTGTAGGTGTTGATGCGCCGAACAGGCGGAAGTTACACCACTTCTTGTCTCATTATGCTATGGTACAGGCGCCTTCAAACTCACTTTACCGATTAAAATTGACGTCATGGTTGATAAATTGATTAGCTTCGCTTATATAAATAAGCTTTCAGAATCGATTATAATTAGTGTCAATTTTGCGGTTTACTATTTAATCAATTTTGTTTTATTAAAAGAAATGAATGTGTTTTATTTAGAAAATATTGTCATATTAATACTGAAAATGAAATCGGAATATAATTACGGTGCTACCCTTTAAATCTTTGTGATTCATGGCCTATAGTGGCACTGCAACTGTTTTGGACAGGCGTGTCAATTACCTATCACCAGGTACATGACTTTTTCGACTCGTCACCTCTCGGTATCATAAAAAAATTGAAAATTATAATATTTTTTACACACACCAACCCTAAATATCACCGTATTCACCGTTCGATGTTGTCTTGTGTAATTTCTTTGTTTAATCACTTTTTAACTAAAACCAAAAATGTTGGTTTTGGACAGTAATCAATAAAAACGTGAAACTCTCGCGAATGGCAAATGCACATTGTCCGGTTTGTTTACGTACCAATGACGTCACGTGTTTTAAGTTTAACATGGTGTGCCGTATGCGCGGCAATTCCTTTTTTAATTATATCAACATTCAGATATACTTCTAGTGTAGGGTCTTAAAAAGTTTTATTTAAATGATATATTATGTATGTATTATTTTAATATTAATGTGTATTGATATTCATGTACTATATATCTTACTTTAATGTTCTTTTTCTCTCTCACTTTCACGTCTTGGTTTTCTTTTATCAGGGACAGGATTATTTAATTTCATTTAATTTTATTCATTCTTATTTTTGTTCTTATTCTTAATATTATACGTCCATTACTAATTTTTTTTGTTGGAAAACTGTAATTTACCTATTTAAAGCGTTACACGTATGTTAAGGTTAGAATTGTATTAAGTATGGCTATTGTTATCCCAAATAAAATAAAATAAAATAAAAAATATGAAAAAATATTTCACTTGGCTGTATTCACGGTTATTTGTAAAATACTGTTACTACCATTACAACAACTTTTGATTTATGACTTTTTACAAAAAATAACAAATTTATAATAAAATAAACTAATTTAAGGTATGGTTGTATGTGACACTTTTTGCATCTCTATTTGGTAGTAAGGTAGTAAGTAAGTCCAAACGTGCGAGCGTCGTTCTTGATGACCCCACTCTCCCCCCTCCCCCACTCCTGGATATAGGACCGATAAAAGTCATGGAACAAATTATTGTTGTTTATGATTTTAGTAATATGGTCCTGGAAAGTTGATACTACAAATAAACCTGTATATCCATAATGGCTAATTCTAAATAATTTTTACAAGTTATCCGACGCCATATTGTCTTTAAAAACTTACGTAGGTAATTATTTTGCAATTTTATCACTAAAGCTTATAAGACAACTTATGATTCAAACTGTACATTGCATCCAGTTGATTAGCTAACGTATTTTCTCGACTTACTACCTAAAGCTGAGTACTTAAGCTTTACAATCTGCTAATTTACGATTGTCAATATCTATTTACCTCGTTTTGAGAATACGTTTCAACCTTGTTTGTTTGATTTATAGTCGATTATTCAGCTACTTGGATTTCACTACCTGACACTACTGGGATACTGTATTATGAAAATCAAGAATTTAGAAGGGTTTGAGCATAATTTTGTGTTTGTGTAAGTCTTCAAGTCTTATTAATAATAACAGAACATTTTCTGAACACAAAGTGACAGATCTCACAATAAAGACTAACAATGTTGTCTAATGGAACCACAGAACAATAAATACAGCGTCTGACGTATGTCAAGTATAGGTCTCGAAAGACCTACTAGTCATTCTTATGTTATGTCATTCTTTCGCGCAAATACTCTAAAATCGTAGAAAATTATTGTGCTGTTTTGGAATGCAAAAATGATAGCTGCACCAAAAATGTTACCCATAGTAGTATTTCAAATCATTGATAAGTCTTAGTTTAAAAAATATTATCTATTTAATTTTCTAATTATCTGTTTATTCGTTCAGATGTTAATCATACGTTGTAGTCCACCTACTAGCCGCAAGATGGCAGCATGTTGAATAAAATTTCAATATAAAATCAAAACGTCGTAACTTGCAATATAGGTATTGGCTTTGAACGATATAGTGACTGGATAAAATTTAAAATAGCTTAACAATCCAGAATTTGTTACATCTTTTTAAATTAGACACTATGACCACTCATTATAAAGATGAGAGACCGGAGTCCATAGTAGGCAACTAAACCTTTATAACAGCTCACTAGGCCTGGTAATTTTTCATTTGATTGTGTATTTATACTTTTCTATTGCTATTACATACTTTTATGGTTGAAACACAAAACTGCGATGTGACGTCGCATCGCAAAAATTTATGAGCTCGCATGACGCACCGCAAGAATTTGTGAATTGCTTTGCATCGCGCATTTCTGCGATATTAATTTTCTTTGTGTTTCTTTCCTATACTTTCTTATCAATAACAGCAGTGCAACACTCCTTTTACGATTCATGTCGCTAGTTTAAAAAATACGTTCAGTGCAGCTGATGATCATTGAAGGAATGGTCACCCGAGCCGTGGCAGTGAGATGTCTTGCCGCACGAAATCGCATCGCAGTAATTCGCGTCACAGTTATCTGCGTTGCAAATTCGCATCGCGCCTATTCGCGGTTTTGTGTTTCGACCCTAATACAAGCTTACAGTTAATAGGTACCGAGGGCGATTCAACTTAGCTATATTTTATTGAGTCGTTAATTTATTTCTTATACTTTGTTTGTAATAAACGGGGATTTATGTTGTTTGTAATAGAGGTCAGTGTCTCGTGCGCATACGTCATGCTATCTGCAGAAGGGGAGTGTTCCGTATGATAATGTTATGTAGTGTGGAAAAGATGCTTGACTAATTAAGATCATAAATAAATTAAGATAATAATAAAAATAATATATTTTTCTTTTCTCTAACTTCAAAATGGGTACAAGTAACAGTATAGAGTCTGAACATTCAATTTTGTGACGGACAATAATCTAAACTAGGATACCCTGTATCTTAAGTCTCCTGATTCCCCCTCAATTGTACAATTTCTTTACTCTACTTAAGGTGTAGTTGACCTTGAGACCTCGTTGGAGCAAAGGTAAAAAATTTCGTCCAGGGAAGTACTGCCTTACCTATTTCTGTGAATGTGAGCATTACTGCGTTCGGGTTTTGAAGGGTAAGGGTCCTGGTGAAATTACAGGCGCATGGGACTTGTCAACTTATGACTCAGGGAGAAGGGTCCGGTGGCAGTGCCCCTCAGATGTTTGGAATTTAAAGCTCTGAGTGGTACTGCAACCGCTACAGCTGTCCCGTCACTTGGTATCATTAAAAGAAAAGTTTGAACTATGGAAACTGGACGAGGAGATCCCGGGTTCGATTCCCGGTAGGACCAATTTGGGAAATGAACTTTTCTAAATTGGTTCTGGTTTGGTTGTTTCGGACAATGCTCCGGAGTACATTCCTTGGTTCTAGTACTAATAGTACAGGGAAATCTGACATAATTGCATTGTTATTATATTTAAAACACATTAGATGTACTGACGTCTGTTCCGATTTCCACTTGATGGATAGTAGAAATATGTACGAGAATGATACTGGTTAACCTAAAGATGCCTGTTTACTCTGACCTAGAAGATACTATTTCTTTGTTATTTTTAGTTAAAATTAAATTCGTGTTAAATATATCTCAACGAGCTTTTTTTCTTCATACCCGTCTTGTTGATCAAGTCGATATTTCGACATAGTTACACGCTTCATGATCACGTTAGACTCGAGATCTGCGGGTTGAGCAACACGGTAAACAACACGTTAAATATGTTAACTGTTGTGATAATGACCGCGAAGGTTTTTAAAAATGAAGTTAAATTGCTTAAGT
The DNA here is from genome assembly GCF_003589595.1 of Hyposmocoma kahamanoa. Lineage (NCBI taxonomy): Eukaryota > Metazoa > Arthropoda > Insecta > Lepidoptera > Cosmopterigidae > Hyposmocoma > Hyposmocoma kahamanoa. The sequence goes on along the minus strand of NW_020654080.1, from coordinate 9,582,291 downwards.
AGGTGTCTAATAATAATATTATTCAGTTAAGTATTGAATATCACGAAGTTCTACTACCATGATATTCAATTATTTTTTTGTGAAATATCTCTACTAGTTTGTTATAATTATTAATACTCTATACAATTTCCTCCGTGGTCTAGTGGCTTGTACACCGGTTTTCATGGTGTCCTTATCCAGAAAACTAAATTTTGAATATTGTTGATTGTTGTCAGACCCGAGTCTGGGTGTAAGACGGTACCACCCGTCATTGTTTCCAATTTTCATAACAAAAGTGCTATAGCTACCTATTTTGGGATCAGAGCAACGTATGCGATGCTGTCTAATATTTATTTATTTGTTATTAATAAATTATAAAATAATTATAAATTTTGAAGTACGTGAGATGGAGAAATATAACCAAAATTGTTTGTGTATGTGTGTTAGAATTTATAACAGAGTACCAAATGACATTAAAGACTTGCCTATTAAATTATTTAAAACAAAATTATACGAATGCTTGAAAGACAAATTATATTATAGTACTAATGATTTTTTTCACTAAGTATTGTTATATATTATTAATTTAAAAACTTATAACTATTATAAGTGATATATTACAAAGTTATATAATTAATTACACTTATAATTTAATGAAATCATGTGATGACCAATTTTTTTGCACGTCTAGAATATTTTCTGGCAAAACACTTTGTACCTATTCTACTATTTGTTATCTCGACCACCATGTTTCTAGCAAATAAATAATTAATACAAAGTTCGAACACAGAGAAAATTCAGTATATCCGGCTATATTCGAACCAGCACCTTCACCATACCGTGGTTGACGATATCCCAACTGAGCTACGGAACGGATTAGCAGACCTTATGAATGTGCCATGTTCTAATTAGTTAATGAAAACTTTTTATTCCATTCTTTACCAGCTGAGTTCTAAAGGAATTTAACTCAATGGATTTGTCGAGAACTTTCTCATTCAATTGCATTGCCTCGATGATGAGTTGAGTATAAAGTCATAGCGTTGCAATACGGTTGTCGGAAATTTGCGAAAGCTTCACAGAAAAGCTGTTACTAACAAACATTAATTTTAATTTGATAAAAACAGAACAAGTAATTTTATTGAAGGATAGTTACAGATAGATACATATACAGAATGTGTAACTTATATAATGTAAATAGTAGTAGAATATTTGAACGTGCATACGAGATTGTAGTTTGTGTTTATGAGAAATTGGAATAAAGTAGCAATTTATTCTATGGACGTAGGTAGTTTAGTTATTTGTTTCCCAATAATGAATTTGTTAAAAAGGCTTCTTTAGCCATTTTTTGCATGAGGTATTTATCTATAGTTAGCTGTACATCAAATTTAAAACCACAAATCAATGCACCTAGTAAATATGTCACAATGTTAATAACTGTTGGTAAACCAAGTAAATTAAAAAGAAAAGAAGAACCTGTGTTACCCTTCTCTGGCGTCTGCTAACTACTCGTAAAGCGTAGCGATGTGTAATATATCATAACATCGAGTATATAACCAGAAATAGAGACGAAATAAGGGCCGTATACTTCTGGTAACACATTAGCGATACAGCTCTTATAAGTATCAACTCTCGTTTGCCCTGAAATATAGACAGGCCAACTACTGACCTGTGTATACGTCTCTGTATATTTCAAAAAATATTCTGTATTTATTGTAATAAAGATAATTTCTGTAACAATGCCGTACTGTTCAATAGAACACACCGAATACGATGATGTGGGAAAAACAGCAAAATATCTAATTACAAAAGAAACAGAATCACATATCATCGGTAATTAAATATGAAATATGTAATTTTGCAGTTTTCGTCCATTATAACAAAGCTCAAGTTAACTGGTCTATTTGAAGTGAAATAGTTGACGACACCCATTGACGAAACCCGTTAATTGTTTCGAACTTGGGCTAGCCAATCGGAGCGCAGTTGTCACAGTAACGATATGGCAGAACAGTTTTCAAACAAATTAAATGACATTTCGTCTCTATTTCTGGTTATTTACTCGATGTACCATAAAATATTGAAATTGATTAATCATATTTTAGTTATGCATCTTTAGGATAAGTTCCAATATGTCGGACATGTTAACTCCTTCTTATCGGGTCAATGACAAAAACCAATAAAATACTAAACCTGTGTTATATTTCTCTGGCCTAATAAGCAGCCACCATAGTAGGTCTTCCCGGGTGCAGCTAGTCGGCCACAGTGAGTATGACAGCACAGAAGTGAGTCATACTTTGTTTGGGGGATTCACAACAACAATGGTTTTGAGTTGCGTTGATATATTCCCATTTGACCATGTTGTCTCTACATAGGCCTCTACATTGAGATGGTTCAGGGATTTCCATATTGACTCCAACTGCCTTCCACTGCAACTCGTGTCCCGGGGAAAAATTTTCCGTGGGGCTACCTTCTATAGCGGTAGTCTCTTACGGCTTGATGGTCTCGTTGGTGAGAGCTTGTAGCAGCTTGTGGCCGAGTAAAGAAAGGGTTAACGTTAAGTAACTTTAACTGTTTTTAAATATACAATTTTGAACTCTGTCTTATGCTATTGAAAACGGATATTTGGTCACCTGTCATAACATTCATAGTGTTTTGGTGTTATAATATTGTAACAAGTAAATTAGTCCGAATTAGTTACTACTAATTCGTTTACTACTGTAAATTAGTAGTAGGAGTAGTATTATCCGTACTGCCAGTGAAATATACAATGTTTTTTATTATGCTTGCACGCATATACTCGTAGTATGATTGCATTGCATTTGATGCAGGCGAACTTGACTATAATGCCCCAAATAAAAGCCTCGGGCCTTTTTTCTTCTCATTACAGCCATGGTCAGGAACATTTACAATAATTATTAATACAAAGATCGAACACTCAGAAAAAATTCCTTCGATCCGGCCGGATTCGAACCGACATCTTCTAGCATACCGTGCCAGACGCTATACCAGCTAAACCACAGAGCGAACCAGCGGACCTCACGAATTTTTCTATGTACTTGTTGTCGTGTCTTTGTATTTGGTTTTTCAACGACTTTTTAGTCGTAGCGCCACCTATGAGAAATCTATGAAAGTTTTATAACCCAGTTAGATACCTTTAAAGTTACCAGCCCCGGCGAGAGATGTCGCTATTCACTGTATTTTTAATAATTATAATAAACTAGTGGCGTGATTTCACAAATAATAATTGAATATCAATTCAATAAAAATTTAAAACATTTACAATAGTTTAGAATTACAGTTAATATTGCTGTAATAGTATTAGCAATAACCACAATAGATCAAATTGTTAATCACTGTGATTAAGAGCCGCATAAGCCCTAAACAATCCACCGTAACAATGGTACTATGATAATATCTACAAAGATTATTTAGAAAGCAGTTTACCTTGTCATATACCTATACACAGGAAATTATTTCAAATTTTATTAGTAGAGTATATATGTACACACTTCCCTAGTTTGCATGTTATCGTGTTAAGACCGTGTTTACATTTATTGTTCTCAAGTGTGTATATGTAATATATATGTTTATATTGTATGAGAAAACATTAAATTTAAGCCACGAAATGAAATGATCCTTATAAGGAACTGAGTCAATCAGCATTAACAAAAATGTCATTATTGTTAATTTTTATAGATATCTCTCGCATGACCAAAAAATTAACTTATTCAAATTTGTTTTACAAAAAAGACCTAATGGTTCTAATGTATCTATATCACCTATGGTTTCGGATTTCCTTATACTCTTTCGATAAAAAACCTACATTGTACAATATCCATTATAGCTCAAAAAACGTTTTCAAATGTACAGAGAAATAGAAAACGTACACATTCATAAATGTCTTGCTGTACAAGCACATCGTAGTATACATACATTACAGGCAAGTACCGAGTTCTGCAACATGCAGGAGATTGCTTCGCTTATCTTATTGATACAGAAATATTTTTCCACGAGAACGCTTTCCTGGCAGGGAGGATGGTAGAAAAATTTATGTTACGACTTTGCGTCCATTCTGTTTCTATAGAAACACACGAAGTTTAAGTATGCTCATTTGAATAATTTAACGAACTGTTTTAACAAAGGTACTGTTGGAAATCAGGTGATTGGGATTTGAAAATGGAACGAAAAACAAAAGAAGGTTCGCAAATGGACTACAATGTACAACTGTAGGGGAGAGGTAAAGGACTTTACATCAATATATTCGAATTAAGATAAATAAATAAATAAAATAAATATTAGACAACATCTTCATCGTCATCGTTGCTGTGATTCCAAAGTAAGTAGCTAAAGCATTTGTGTTGTGGAAATCGGTAACAACAACGGTACCACAAACACCCAGACCCGAGACAATATAGAAAAGTTAGTTTTCTACACTGACCCGGCCAGGGATCGAACCTGGGACCTCAAAGATGGGGACACCTTGAAAACCGGTGTGCAAGCCGCTCGACCACAGAGGCCATCGACAAAAGATGTTTTTACAATATATGTTATTTTTACATATTATATTATGTTAGTAGCAGTAGAGCTCCTTGTGGACGAGTTCGTCCAGGGAAATACTGCCCCCGTACCTATTTCCACCGTCAATCAGTAACGTGAGCATTACTGCGTTTCGATTTTGAAGGTGCTGGTGAAATCAGGCATATGGAACTTGTCAATTTATGTCTCATGGTGACGGTCGCAGTGTGATTTACTCTGACTGGTATTATAACTATTATGGAGAGACGTATAGTGTTAGAATGATGTACTTATTTTGTCATAATTGTGTATATTTAGATAATCATTATGTGATTATTCCTTCTTATTTTTATAATTAATTTTAATTAAGTAAAGAATTTGGTTACCGTCAATATAAAAGACTTATAAAATTACCTGTTGTGAAATTATTCAAGAAAAATACCACGTGTGAGTGAAAAAAACAACTTGGACGTTTGGCGAACGGTTTTTTGGTTGACGGGGGACAGATAAAAGAGTGTGGATAGTGAAGGGGCTCATTCTTCTTGGTGCAGTGAACAGTGAAAAACAGAACTAAAGTCTCCTGGTTTAAAGTTAAGTAGTTTATATAATGTTTCATTATATTAGTTACCACTCATTCGCTCTAATCATTGTGAAATATCGCCGTATAATAAATAAATTCTGTAATTACTAATTATGTGAAAGTAAGAGGTATTTAGTGCAACAAGCTATTGTGTGTATGTGGTATTTTATACCGAGTACAGTTAAATACGTTAGATCTAATTGGTTAGATGTAACGAATGTTGTATGTATGTATTATTGGTTATGTACTATGTGCATGAAAAGGTAAACTTGAGAGATCATGTAATAAATAGTGCACACAAGGGGAAGTTGGTGGGACATTAATAGGACATTATAATATTAATGTATTTAAGAGGTATTTTGTAAATTAGTGTTAAGTATGGCGAAATTATGTGTGTATCGCTACAAATAATATGAAGTAAAATAGGCATTTGTGAACAAATTATTAGGTGTGAAATGAGTAAGCTTCCTTAAGTAAAAAAATAAAACGTTGATTGCAGTGTTTCAGTATTTTATTGTTTTATATTAACACCCCTTTTCGTAATAATAGCTCATCACCAGGTGCCCGACTTGCTCGTCCTCTCACTTGGTGTCATAAAAAAACAAACATTGTGTTAGAACGATAAAAATCCCGCAATTGTAAAAGACATTAAGGCCTATCGTCATTTGTTTTTATTTAAAAAGATCTTAGATTGTTTTTAATTGCTGTATCAAGGCTTATAATATCAGTAACTTTAAAATACTCTGTAGTAAAAATTACTATTTGACACTTAAAAGTTCTTTGCCTCTCACCTACAGAACGATAAGGCACAGAAAATTTAAAAAATCTATTGATTCTATGGACATAAAAAATCTGGGATATGGGGAAGTCACTGAGTAGGCAGCAGGCAATAAACGCAAGCAAAGCAGTTACGTTCTTGACATTAAACTGTTTAAAGCTAGTGCTGTCAAAATGTTTTTATCGATGAAACAACTGACTGGACCTCTATTGTTTTTACCCTTTTTATTGAGAGTTTTGTTTTGAATTAACGATTGTCAGGAAAATAGACTCAGCCTATTGCGGCCTGTTGCTACTGTTGTGTGCCTGATGGTAAGCTACAAGCCTGTCCATAACAGTTACAGTGCCACTCAGAGCTTTAAATCGCAATGATCTGAAGGGTACTGCCACCGCGCCCAACACACTGAGACATAAGTTGATAAGTACCATGTGCCTGTAATTTCACCAGCACCTTTACCCTTCAAAACCGGAACACAGTAACGCTATTACTGCTTGGCGGCAGAAATAAGTAAGTGGCAGTACTTCCCTGGACGAACTCTTTTCACAAGGAGCTCTACTGCTACTAAATTTTCTAATATATATTTGGTTTAGTGCTTTGCTATTGAAGTCTAACCAGGCATCTAAATACAAACTCAAAATTTCTTAGTGAACAGAATTATGAAAACGTTATTTAGATACTCAGTTTTTGTATTAGCAATTTCGAAAAGTCACTGCATATTATATACCATAGTTTATAATAGTGTAAACGCGTTGATGCTGTACATATTAATTTATGCCAATAGATGCGTAGTTTATTTTTTTAAGAGCTGAAATTAACTCCAGGAAACACTATCCATATCCGTAACAACTAGACCAGTACCAATATAGAAAGGTTCCTTTCCCAAATTGATTCCTCATCTATGTCAAATTTATATTTTTTTATTAAAAAATAAATAATGCACACACTCATGGCTCCGTACTAGAGAAACCCTGTAGTGCGGGTGCCATGGGCACACAAGTAGACAACTACAAATTACACCCAAACTCACGAAAGAAATAAATGTGGGCCGAATGTTTTTCCTGGCCCGAGTTTGAACTCGGGATCTCTGCACGGCAGACAAGCATGGTAACCGTTCGGCCACAAAGGCAGTTTAAGTCTAACGCCCATAGTGCTAATTGCTGAGCTACCAAGGTCGTCTGACTATTATTATTAGACATATCAACCGATATTTCATTACTCATATTGTCACTGCACTATCAAAATATTTGCACAGTTTCGTCATTGTTTGTCGATGCTCACTATGTATGTAGTGTCGTAATGAAAGTGACATTGCGTAATGTTGTAGGCGTCGTTTGACCCTTGACTTTTAGAGTGGTCAAAATATATCAAAAAGCTTTAACGTGGATTTATAGCAAAACGTGTGTAAAGCAAAACGTAATTATTATACCTTTTTTCTTTACTCGGGGAAATGCTTTATGTGGGACTAAACCTCCAATTGGAGGGTATACCCACTAAGATTCTCCCGACTTACCCTCCTGGCCAGGTGTTGTGGGCGCCATGGGATGCCTAAGATTCACCACTACGATGCCCACGGTAGCCCCGGTTTCCACCAGGGTTCCCGCGGTAAGGAAGGGAGGATCCCAAGGGAGTTACCCATCCCCCCAGATGGGTGAGACCGTGCAATGGAATAGGTCCCTGTACCCTGTCCGCTGGCCTCACTAGGGAATAAGGCCAGCAATGAATTGCTTTCGCATTCCCATTTCGCCTGCAACGGAGTGGATTTGCGTGGAGTGTGTCTTCGTGTTCCCTCTCCGCGACCTCCTTTTGACAGATTATCTTTTCGCAGAAGAACGGCACAGCCTCTTACGATTCCTTGCTGCTCAGTATGGCGGCTACCACACTGGGCAGCGAGAGATCTCCTCCTATGCTTGCTACCAGAGTACGCCGTTGCGCACTTCATCGGTTACACATCTCTACAATTTAATTATTATACCTGCGAGCACTTACAAACGCACACACACACACACACTCTGGACACGCCACCACACTCTTAATTACATAGCTTAGTTATTTCTTTTAAAAAATTGTAAAGTGTCTGGTCTGGAGATCTGTAGCACACGGACAACAACTGTAACAACTATTACGGATTCCAATCACTCGTTTAATGTGGTTAAATTTAGTTTAATTTAACTAACATTCAATTTTGTAATTTATAAGTATTTCTTTTTTGAGAGTAAATAACCTTTAAAAAAAATATTACAAAAATCACATCAACCGTGTGTTAGGTTGGTAGTAAAGCGGTTATATTTAAATTCAACTGCATTCAAATATTAAAAATCATAGTAAATGCAAAATTGCAGTTGAAGTGCAATCATAGCATAGCAATTCTATGACAATTGCCGGTTATCCCAGTCCGGGATATAGCCAACTCATCGAGAACATAACCAGAAATAGAGACGAAATAAGGGTCATCCATCTCTGGCAGCTCATCAGGTAAATGGGCCTTATATCACTTTTAAATATCAACTTCGTTTGCGCTGAAATCACAACCTAGAAAACTGAAATAATAAAGCGCCAACAACTTACCAGGGTGTACGTCTCCGTATATTATATATTTAAAAAATATTCTGTATTTATTGTAATAAAGATAATATCTCGAACAATGGGGGCTGTTCCATTCGGTGGTGTGGGAAAAACAGCAAAACATCTAATTACAAAACAAACGGACTCACATTTCATCGGTAATTAAATATGTAATTTTGCAATTATTGTCCATTATAGCAAAGCTCAAGTTAAACTGGTCGATGTGAAGTGAAACAATTGACGACACACGTTTTGAATTCGGGCTGACCAATCGGATCGCAGTTGTCACATTAATGATTTGGCAAAACAGTTTTCAAACAAATTAAATGACATTTCGTCTCTATTTCTGGATATATACTCGATGAACCAGTCGCGCCGATTTTATACTGCAAGCAGAGTACACTTGTTGTAGTTGACGTTAACGTTAACTGCTATTTTGCAATGCAGTCAGAATGCAGTTCGTGTGAATTTGGACAACGTAACCTTAGTATATTAATTATTTAATATAGCGGTGATGAAAACATAGTAATGAAACCTGCTAGTCAATGCCGATCTGTGTAGACTGCGCAAGTGCACAATACTCTTGCCCAGTATACGAGTATTATGACGGTTGAGGCGAAACTCTTCACCTCTTAGAAAATTAAACATATTTGTAGTTCTTAGAATTATTGCATTTGCCACATGCAGCGTAATATGTTTATTGCTTACATAATATTATTTTAGTTGAGTAGTCCACTTGCAAACAGCGTTATGTGTAATTTTTAATCATTTGGATCTTAAATAATTTCAAATACTTCAACAGTACAGTGTCAAAACTTGGTATATTTTGAACAAATCGGTGTCTAATGTTGACTACTTTTGCAAAAATCTTTCTCAGTTTTACATTTTCAAAAGTTGCCATTTTGTCGTCAACCTGCAAACGCTGCTCTGTCGAATATAAACTCGTACAAAATCCGTTATTTTGTTTGGTATTGATCATTTTGTCATCCGAGAGGTTCCTTTATTAAAAACTTGATCGTCAAACATTTTGGAGAAGATTGGTTTACGAAATTTTGTGAAATTCTTGAATTACTCATATTATCGGGCAAGTACAATCAAACGCCACTGAAGAAGAAGAGTTGATGGTTGACGACGGCGATATAAGAGTCTAAAGGAAAATTAAAATTAGATTCAAGTTGCATTTTTTACTATTATTATAACAAAACTGGCCATGTTATGGTTGTGTTGTTGTAAAACCAGGTACGTCAATTCTGAATAATTACAAAACTAGTTATTGTAAGATTACTATTGCAAAACTCTCTGTGTTCAATTTTTAAATGGAAATAAAATAAAAAGTTTAATACAGTGCTTATTGTGTATTTTGTTCCTTTATATTGCTAATCTCTTTTTTATCACTATTTTCAGATAATTAAATAAGTACCATTTAAAAATCCGCTTTCGGAACAATGATTGTTTTTTTTAGTTTTTATTTTATTCATGCACATAACGCAGTTTGCTAGTGGACTACTCAATTGGTCTATACGTTCTTCGTTATAAGATCATTAAGCCCCGCGGTAAATAATAACGTCAACATAATTAAATTTAGAAACAATGGATTTGTAAGTGCACTCTCACAACCAGCGACCTGTCAAACTTCCTCCCTGCCGAAAAACTGACTTAAACTCCATTCGGTGTTACCCGCTCTAATTAATAACATTCATTGATTTAGCGAATAAACTAAGTATTCGATAAACTGCGTACGTACATACAGTACGTTCGTGGCTATATATATCTACATATACACATACACACACACTTCTCTGGACGAACTCTTTCACAAGGAGCTCTACTGCTACTAAACGTTACGCGATCGCCAGCAACAACTGTCATAGTAAACTTATCGTATACGCATTGTATACTGTACAGTAAAACAAGCTGAATACGTTGCAACTGTATACTTTGGTTCTCTGTATATATAATTGCGTAAGACGTTTTAGATATGTACGGCCAGTATGCAATGTTTTCAAAGAGAAAGGAAGAGGAACTAATAAACCTGCCTTTTCTTTACCTTGCAAAACATCTCATTAAAACATTCAACACGTCCATAATAAAACGTGCGCAGGCCACTACCGCTATTAATTTTGAAGACATACATTCAAAATTAATACACAAGTGACAACCACCCGTTGCCCTGTTTTCTATCGACAAAATTCACTTCAGAACACTTTCTCAATTTTGACCACCGCTAACTTAGTTAGCGATCGAAGGGCCGAACGTTCTGTTTAAACTTAACGAAAATAAAAGTTTCAGACCACTTACTGTAACTTCCTTTTACGACTAGAACTAGTGTACTTTTGTTACATGGACGAAAGAAAATTTATGGAATTTAATATTTTTTTAACCATGTCTATGTTCGATTTGGACCGTGTCGTGTTACGGAATTTTGAAGGATGTTTTTTCTATACCTGCAACATATTCATCATCAACCAATCACTGCTGAACACGGGTCTCTTTTCAAGCGAAGGTTTAGGCCATAGTGCGCTACACTGATCTTCGAACCCATGAATCTTCTTCGACGTGCAGGTTTCGTTCGTTTTTCTTCTCCGAAAAGCTCACAGTAAAGCTCCGCAAATAAAATTCCGAGAAATTTATATGTGTGCGACCCCGGATTAGAACCCACGACCTCTGCTTAAGAGGCATTAGAAGAAACCATTGGGGTACCACGTCACTGGCAACACATAGTTGATATAATTTACAAGTAGTTTGTACAAACTGTCATCATGGGGGTGAATTTTTAATGAAGAATTTTCACTAATTTGTAAGCCTTTAATTGTATTGGCAGGCCCCAATTTGGGGCGCGTCATATTGATGTCAATTGATAGCTACAAGCCCTGCATTGGCTTATTACTCCTCCCACCTGCTAAGCATACTCGTATAATTATTCTGAAACTAACAATAGGTTAAGTACGTTCTTGCTATGGGTCTTGCTAACAAAATATGTTATGTATTGTGAATGTTTGAAATAAAAGGTTACTTTTATTATTATTATTTTAAGCGCAGCCTCATGACTAACACAGACTGTAATGTTTTGAATGTTCTACAGTTCAATTTTTAATAAATTTGTATCAGTCAGAGTATAACTATTCATTGGATTGATGTTATTAAAAAAACTGATCTCTGTATCTAATATCTGACACAATATTAGTAAATTATCGTAACACAATTGTCAACGTTACCGATGCTGAAAGCCGACCTCAAAGGTTTGTGGAAATACATATATTTGTCAAGTTTTATTCAAATAGTTTAACGGGAAGTGAGTGAAATCCATTAAACCGGATTCATTCCCAAATTTGCCATCCTTAGAGGTGGAATATTTTCTTCAAATCTGCGTAGGACTACTACTGAGGTACTCCCTTTCTATTAAAAAAAGAATCATCGAAATCGGTTTACAAACGTCGGACTCAAAAAAGAAAAATACAGTCAAATTGAGACCTTTCCCCAGCTTTTATCTTTTTTTTCTTTTTAAAATATCGAGTGGTATGTAGTGGTAAGTGACACACCTGTCCATAACAGTTGCAGAATCAATTATAAAGATCTGAGGGGCACTGCCACTGCGCCCGTCACCCTGAGCCATAAGTTAACAAGTCCCTTGTGCCTGTAAATTCACCAGCACTCTTACCATTCAAAATCAAAACGCAGTTATGCTCACATTACTGCTTGGTGGTAGAAATATGTAAAGTACCAGTACTTCCCTGAACGACCTCATTCACAAGAAGCTTTACTGCTATTATAAAACAAAACATTTGTTGGTTTAGTATTTGCAATTTCCCTGGCCTTTATCCATAACATGTGACAAACTTGGCACACAATGTTTTCAAAATGGAAATGCTTCGTCTTTTATTAAGTGTGTCTAGCTACATTTCCAAGTGTGATGGGGAACGAGAGTCAGTGCAAATATTTGCACCGTTTACAGCCTGTTTGTTCGGTCTTCAGACTTCTCGAGTAGGAGTTCCGATTGCAATAGACTTTTCTAAGTGACAATCATTTAACTCGAAAATGTGGTATTCTGCTTTGTTGCGATGGGTTTATTATGGGCTGTTGAGTGAAAGTAAAAGTGCGGTGTGTGGAGTCAGGCCGTCTAAACACGACATGAGATTGAAGTATCAAAAAAATAATTGAGCACAAAAGTTTTTAAACACATCTTGCATGACATTAATTTGATTGTAGATTTGTACGAAAGGGCGAAAGAGTTTAATTAAAACTGTACTTAAGTCACTAGTGTCGCTCACGGTGATATAAAGTGTTTAATACTCAATACAAACATCAGTAACAAACGCATAGGGAAATTTGTAAGATCTGCTGAATCGGTGTCAGTTGGTTAAAGCTGGATGTACATATGTCTGACGTATCGTGTCGTTACGCGTCAGAATGTTATCGGTTTCATTCATTTAATATGGTTAGGTTTATATTAGTGTGTCGCAGTCTGATGTGACGGCTTGTGTTGTGTGTATGAAACCGATACCGCTCTGACGCGTCACGACACGATGCGACAGACAAATGTAAATCGTATCGGCGTAAGCGGTGTCCGTGGTGTAGGAACAGATAAATCGAAGGAATTTTTCTTTGTGTTGTTCGATTTTTGTATTAATATTAATAACAAACTAGTGGAGAATTTTGCCAAAAAATATATGAATATCATAGTGAAACACATTATTATTCAATATATAAATGTCAAAACTGTTTTAAAATAAAAAAAATAGATTTTTTTTGCGGCAATAATGGCAGCCTTTCCTTTTTTTTTTTTTTTAGTTTCTTCTGTATGAATGTCTAACAAGTGCAGTATTTCATATGTTCAATTCATATAATAATTCTAATTGTTAGTAATGTTCCCTCTTATTTTAAGTTACATATTATGTTATAATTTTAGTGTTACCCAAATCAGAACTTTCGTGCCATTTTATCCTATAAAAGATGCGCCAAAACATAACCAGCGTTACAGTAGTCGAGCTGTGATGAATCCTGAGTTGAATCCGATTAAGTTTATAATTTTAATCACTAAATTCTTCTGTACAAGTTTTAATAAGCTGAATTAAATGTTTCTTTCTTTCTTTACTCTTTGTTAGGCACAGAGACTTAGATTTAAATTCTACTTGATTTTGCTTTTTATAAGAATAGTTCAAAGTGTCTTGCTTGATGTGCTCTTATCTGCTCTACTGGAATATTAAATAAAGTATAACAAAGTGTGTCAACAAAGGTGCAGTGCAACGACGACAGACTGTGTCGTCGCAGAGACAATTCCACTTCAAAAGCAAATATGAACGAACAATTTGTTCTAGTAACGCTTTCGCTTTGCATTTTACATAAAAATATGAAAAAAACGAATTTTGGACTAAGATAATTGAAAAATACCATAACTTCTTAAATGTATAAATTAAATTGAATTATTAAATTCTTAAATCTGTACAAGCAACTATGTGGATTGTGAACATATTTTTGTTAACTTTTTAGAAACGGTTTACAGCTGATTTTAAATATTAAGTGAGTGTGCTGTTGACTGTATCTGTATAATAAAAATTATTATTCTTCTTAACATAAGTTAATGAAAATATTTCATAAATAAAAAATAAATATTAAACTTTAATCAATTATGTATTAGACATTATGATCTACAATCTTTTGCCATCTTTTTTTTAATTTCATAATTCCCCTTTCATAAAAAAAACCTGTTTTTTTATGTATGTATTGTACATTGAGATGAAGGCATTGGCATCGACCATTAACTATCGAGTGGCGTAAATAACAGTGAAATAATTCGTGTATTACGAACTCATTGTAAGTACTGTAATGTGTTTGAAGTACTATAATCAAATAAGATTAAAAATTTTATGATTGAGAGAGCTTCGCTTCAACAATGCCATGCATTGTTTCAAAGTGGGAGATAATAACATAATCTTCTTTGAGCTATTCGGGTTATCTGATCTCACGGAATGTCAAATTAAGGCGAGGAAAATATGCCGGGAAAAAATATAGATCGGCTAAAAATAAAATTTCGTTGTACGCACGTTTGTTAAAATTGATATTATAAAACTCAAAGTGTTTACTTTGGGTTTGAGGATTAGTACTATATTTATGTGTATTTTTTTACCTTAATGATGTATAATTATGTGTAATGTGCCAGCTCCCATACCTTTTCTACATAAGTTTTGATTATAATGACCCTCCCTAACAATCTCTTGATGCAGGAAGGGCACTACGACCTGTGCGCGCACAGGAACCTTATAAGTTCAAGTTCTGACTCAGATCAGCCAGTGTACAGAGTTGTTACGGACCGTTGTCGCTGACTTCATCTGGTTCTCAGTATAATGTGCCACACAACTACACCAATTTTAGTAGCAGTAGAGCTCTGCCTTATCTGTTTCTGACGCCAAATAGTAACATATTATTAATTTTGAAGGGTAAGTATACTGGTGAAATTACAGGCACATGGGACTTGTCAACTAATGAGTCAGGGTGACAGGCGAAGTGGCAGTGTCCCTCACATCTTTGCGATTTAAAGCTCTAAGTGGCATTGCACCTGAATGGACAGGCGTGTCACTTACCACCAGTTGCACGACTTATTCGTCCTGTCACTTGGTATCAAAAAAATGCCTGGCTCAAACTAGGGAATTCCCTGTACTATGAGTACCAGAGGAAAATAATTCACTCTAGGCACTTCCCAGAACACCCAGACCAGAACCAATTTAGAAAAGTTCTATTTCCCAATTTGGTCCTACCGGGAATCGAACCCGGGACCTCCTCATCCAGCGCCCACAGTATAAACCGTTGGGCCACCAAGGTCGTCAAGTCTCATATAAACGCAATCTGTGTCACTCATCGATAATTATTTATTTTTTAATTGAAAGATACAATATCGAGTTCTTAGGTTTTCGCGATTGTTACACATAGGAAATGAAACTATTTATCCGGATTTAAATCGCTTGTATTTGTTTTTTCAAACAAACCGACGTTTCGGGTCCATTACCGGTCCCATTTCACGGCTGACTTAAATCCTAAAGACGTTTAAATCCGGATAAATAGTTTCATTGCCTATGAAAGATACAATATCAACATAACACAAAACAATCTTATTTATTTATTTATTCATTCGTTCATGGAAAACCAACAGCTTCTTACATTTAATAAAAACAGGAACATAAACATAAAGCCAATTACAGGTTTGCACCTATAGCATCAAACAAATCAAACACGAGCATTGAACAAACGAACAATAAACAGTATTTCTTAACGTTATGCACTTACATAAATATAACAACCCAATACCTGCGCTAATCCCAAATTATTTAATAAACTTAGGTAAATAGAATGTCCGTGAGTTTACGCTTTAGCGCATCAATATTACAATTGAATATATCAACTTCCAGGTCATGATTGTTCAGCACACTATTACTACAAGCTCTTGATAGCTCTACATAGAAAACTATTTTGTATATAGTTAGTCCTCCCTAAGGGAAATACAACAGCGTGACAGTGTCTCATAGAACGAATAGGAACAATAAACGAAATATCACCCAAAAACTCAAAGCATTTAATATTACCATTTATAATATTTAGAATATACGCAAGGTCTAAGATTTTTAGGCGAATATTTAGAGGTAATAGATTCAGATCCTTACAGAGACGTGTGTAGTCGCATGAATTATAAGACTTACTCATTTTATAGCACAAGAATTTAATAAATTTATTTTGGGCTCGTTCAATTCTGATATAAAAAATTGAGGTGTTTTTTGTGTGTTACGCGATTACTCCGATATTGTAAACCGATTTCGATTATTCTTTTTTGTTGTAAAGGGGCTACCTCAGTAGTGGTCCCTGTGTGGTACAGCACTATCGGTAACGTCTCTCTGCTCTGCTCAGTTAGCTTGCACATAAAAATTAAGTAATAATCATAATATAGTCTCTACAGTTAAAAGACAAGTGTTTTATTGAATATCAACGTTACGTCCCATTCAAATTTCAAGAAAATATTCCACCTATAAGGCTGCCTTTCCACTAAAGATGTGCGAGGTAGAGAGGCGGTGCGAGGATGTGTAGCGGCGCGGTGCGAGGATGCGTTGCGGACTCTTTTCAGCTATGCGCGGGCGGGGTACGATGTGGTGAACTCAGTTAGTGTCATACTTTCAGTAGCTTTACTTTCTTACGCCGTTTTGGACACATTCCTCGCCCGTATCCCTCGCACACATCTCTGGCTATTTTGTATGTACAAATACTTAGCTCTGCTAACCCTTTTCCACCGGAGCTGCGCTAAGCGAGGCTAGGACAACAAAGTAATCCTATTGGTGGATTTTTCTCTAGAGAAAAGGCAGCCTAAGAATGGCAAATTAGGGGATGAATCCGGTTTATCGGATTTCACCCACTTTCCGTTAACCAATTTAAAAAAAATTTAGCAAATAGGTGTGAGAGACACAGCGAAAACGAATAAGCCAAAAGTTCGCTTTTTCTATAAAAAAGTTATAATTATAATATAATTATAATTTGAAGAGCCATGAAACATAAATACTAACATAGCTGCAGCAAGCCAGGTACGGAAACAATTTGCTTTGCATATTCGTAATCTTCTTAATAAAAATACGTCAGGTGAATGTTTTATTCAACCGAAATACCCATACCCCAGTTTAATTTAGGAACCACCATGCCAAGATGCATTGAATTATTTATTTACACTGCTCCCTAAGTTTATCACACGGCTCCAGCCAGAGAAAAAAATACCGACAACAATGAAGCGTATAAGCAAAATGAATCATTAATTTCTGTACAAATTTTGTGTTCATCCTAGTTTATTTAGTTTCTTTTCACTAGCCAAAAAAGTATTACAATAAATGTTACTCGCATCGAGTGTTTCTCGTAAAACTTCGGCAAATACTTCAATTTCGCCATGTCAAAGGAAAAATGCGTAATGTAAATATTTAAAGACAGTCTCTCGTAAACCACGACGACTGCAAGCACTTCAAGAATTGATAACGTTCTCCGCAGTTTCATCGTCCGCATTTAAAACATTTTACTGTCATTTAACGAGTCGTAAAGTATTCAAAACAAGTCCTCTCATTGTTCCGTTTACGCCGCTGTTATAGCCAGATTGTTTGACACTTCAAAAAACTTTACGCCCTACGGCGATGCTCCTGTTTCAGAAACATTTGGACCTTAACATTTAAATATTGTAATGAATAGGTAACACGGAAGAAAAAACAATGGAAGGGCCTTAAGTCTCGATTACTATCAGAACCGCTGTCGCCAAAACTCACACATTCTAAGTTGAAACAGTATGAAATCTTGATAATGAATGGTCGTAGTCCCGAATTTAAAAAGAAATAACAGATTCTGGACTGTTAGTATAATTTAAACTTTACCCTATTGGCATATCGTTGAAAGTTCAATAATATTGCAAATTACGACGTTTTGATTCTATATTGGAATTTAATTCAATGTGCTGCCATGTAGCGATAGATACTCTGAACGACTACGACGCTTACGAGTAGCCTTATAAGTTCGAGATTTACTTCTTCAAAAAAGTAGTGACCATAAATTACAGCGTTATAATGTTTACTTTTTGTTACAACAAAAATATATTACTATAAACCGAAAATTGAAAATTTATTAAAATTAAATGAAATAAGACTTAACAATGATGTGATACACCACCATTGATAATATTACAAGTGTAACTGTCTTTTTTACACTCCAAAGTAGCAAAACAAGGCATTTATTTTATTAGGTTATACGATTTTGTTGGGTTTGCGCGAAATAATTGACACTACCATAACAAAGCGAAAATGGCGAACTGAGCTTGAGTATATGGGGCATCAAACTAAGCACTTCTACAGTATTTATTGCTCTGTGGTAGGTAGTAAGTTATACAGGTCACATATAATACAAACTCAAATTCAAATAATCTTTATTTCATAAATAATCAAATTACATTATTGAAATCGTCATATACCTACATTATACTGCTCATTCTTTAGGCAGAGAGAAGAATGAGCACCACATTTATCATTTAAAATACTTATTTCAAATATCATACACTGAGATCTGTAAGAGTTAAACAGGTCACTAGCAGCGAATTTTGAATATCAACCGGAATATTCTTATAGAAGCGTATACTTTGCACCTTTGACTTTGTGAAGACGACAGTCAAGAACTTTTTAACATAACTTACATTTTCATAATTATCTACTGCGACGCTAGTCTAAGAATGTTAAGTTGTTCAAACTTGTAATATTGATTTAATTGAATATTATGATGTTTTACTACCATGATATTCATTTATTTTAGATAAATTACTTCATTAATATTTTACAATTATTACTTCAAAAATCGAAACACAAAAAAAATCCTTCGATATGACGAAACTCGAACCTGTGTCTGTGTGCCAATTTAGAGCAAAAAAAAAACTTGACGCGGGTATCGGAAGGTTGAGAAACCTTCCCATACCCGCGTCAAATAGTGTAGCACGTATACCCGCGCACGGCGTGCGAGACCAAAAGTTCGAGGGCCATTTTAGTTTGTTGTTTAGTAAAATATCATCGTAAAATTAAGTTTAATATAAAAGGAAATGTGTAAAATTATATCAAGCAAAGTTTTACACAAAATATTTTATTTATTAGAGATAAGCAGTGTTTTATTACAGGCATTGGTAAGTTACAATGTTCCTAGGAGCCACAAAAACTACATACTTTGTGGCCCATATTGTTCTCCC
This sequence comes from Hyposmocoma kahamanoa, assembly GCF_003589595.1. Lineage (NCBI taxonomy): Eukaryota > Metazoa > Arthropoda > Insecta > Lepidoptera > Cosmopterigidae > Hyposmocoma > Hyposmocoma kahamanoa. The sequence continues at coordinate 9,563,148 of NW_020654080.1, read as the reverse complement.
TACTGCATGTTTTCGCAGAACCAAGATTCTATTATTGTCCATTTCACATAGGATGGGTACTGCGACATTGCAAATTTTTACGTTGCATGCATACAGTTATCTTATCTCTCAACCAGGTTACAAAAAGAAATAACATATTCGTTATTAATATACTAAAAACAAATAATATTTGTACAGTATATTAAGTCAATTAGGGCAAGATGCTGATTGGTCGCCGAGGATCGGTAAAAGAAGCGTTAGGCGCCCAGTTGCAAGGTGGATGATGATCAATGGATGCGGCTAGCACAGAATCGTGTTTTTTTTATAACATCAAGTGATGGGACGAACAAGTCGTGCGCCTGATGATAAGCTGCACGCATGTCCATAACAGCTACAGTCCCACTCACAGCTTTAAATCGCAAAGATCGAAGGGCACTGCCACTGGTCCCGTCACCCTGTACTTAAGTTGACAAGTCCCATTTGCCTGTAATTTCACCAGCACCCTTACCCTCCAGAACCGGAACAGAGTAATGCTGACATTACTGCTTGGCGGCAGAAATAGGTAAGGTAGCTGTACTACCCTGGATGAACTTTTTTACAAGGAGCTCTACTGCTACTTGTGGTGGATGGCATAAACTTCAGGAGGTATATACCCAGCAGTGGGTGAAATTAGGCTGTGATTGGATGGATGAATATTAAGTAGACAGTGATGTAATTATGTGGGAAGACTCTTAGGCAAGGGCTGCGAGCGACTCACGTAACCATTTCTAGAATAAACCCGGGCAGTGCGCACCCGACTACCTTGTTTGGTTGTCGCTCTTCCGCGCTTACCTTTTCTTCGTCCGCATATTTAACAGCGGCGACAAGCAGATTCGCATACTTTCGAATTAGTTTGTAAAGGATACCAGAAGAGCAGTCCAAATATCTCTGCAAACATTATTCACTGCTCACACGATCCCTAGTGGATGTGTCACGAAATTTATTTACTTTCGAGTTTGCTTTTATGGCTATGCCAGTCTTATACTGTGTTTATTTAGTAATAGTTATGGTTACTTTGCTTTGGTTTTACTTTGATGATCGTTGGTTAATTTAACATGGTTCACTGTCAGGGATTTAAGGTGTGTTGATTAAAGTTCTTAATTAAAGACTTTAATTAAGTTATGTTTTATGGTGCTTTTTATTAAAAAAAAAACTTTACGACGATGTTGTGCGGTCTGAGTTATCAGTTTAAAGTGGCTTCAGTTTTTTACGATTACGATTATGAGACTTCACGGTGAATAAAGTTAACAATCTTAATATAAAATGTAAAAGTTTTGGGCATAACAATTAATTATGTTATAAAATTGTTATTGTCTTACCAAAAGATTAAATAGTATAACAGGAATGCCGGTTTTCATGATGTCGCCATCTTTGAGGTCACGGGTTCGATCTCTGGCCGGGTCAGTGTAGAAAAGCTAATTTTTCTATATTGACTCGGGTTTGTGTGCTTTAGCTACTTCATTTGCAATTAGACCAAACGAATATGATGTTGTCTAATATTTATTTATATCTATTATTATTCATAGAAATCAAACCACAAAAAGCCCTTGAAATTAACTTATAGTGTCACTGCTGGGCACAGACCTGTAGAGATTGTAAACCGCTAATGTGACCTGACTAGGATCACAGCAATAACATAGAATACTCCGGTCCACATAATTTATTTTATAAGTCGAAAGAAAAAATGAAGGCCCGAAAGGGCTGAGTTATACAATATTACTAGGTTAGATTGGTATTAAAATTGGCACATGATTTAGGTTAGGAACTGATAAAAAGACCAAAATGAGACGAGCAGCACTGCTCGCTTCAACGATTAAGCAGATAGTGACGACGGAACGTACCAAAGTGAGAATGATATGGCGACGGAATTAAAGAACGATTCAAAATTTGAAAACAACTGGCCAGGAACCAGAGAAAAGGTAATCAAACAGTGGGATGACGATGGAAAGAGGTCGCATCGTCACAGGCCTACTCTCATAATGACAGGGCTACTAAGGAGAGGAGAGATGTAGTTCCCACATGGGCGCAATTCGGATTGGGAACTTTATATGTATCATTAAATTGTTTTGCAGATGTCTGCAGGGGGTCTATTCCCGTTCTCTGTCCAACATCCGTCCAATTACTGTCAAATAAATGATACTCGACCACATTATAAGACGCATGATGCGAAAATCTTCGTGCTTCTCAACTAAGTGTTTTCACATGAAATACGCACTCTTTTTCCAACACACACACAAGTCACGCACGCCCACGCGCAACACAAACCCACACACGCACATACACACACACACACACACACACACACACCCACACACACACACCCTTGCACACAAAACACACACACACACATACACTTTCAGTGAGAGAATTATTTAGACAGATTATACAATTTAGATTAATTTAATTTTACTTATTTGCTGTCTCCACAAATTACTACTTGTTCTTATTTGCATAATGTATAAATAAAATAACGTAATAAATTGTAAATAAATTTTACTACGCCATTGGAAGGTTTGCTGGTACTTATAGTACAGGTTTTCCTTTTTTAAGTACCAGTGGTCATATCTACTGATTCTTTGATACTTACTTACTGTACACTATGCATGTTGTATTGTTATTATGGCAATTAATGAAGCTTCATAATTGACATTATCTAGATGTGGTAGTATTATAGTAATTGTTTCGGACAGAGAACGACGAGAAACAGAGAACTCAGACGCTTGGATTCAGACCCACGACACTCTGCTTGAGAGGCGGTAGGTCAAACCATTAGGCTACCACGGCGTTTTTATGGTCGTACGGTAATATGGTAGACATTTGATCGAAATGATATCACGAATCACGTACAACCCAGATATATCGAGGATAGGTTTTTGGTGCCTAGGTTCTTTTGGTGCGAATTCATAGAAAAAGTTGTTTGCAATACGTGCTACACGATCTAAGGTAAGTAAGTTAGCCCCTCTGCCAAGAGCGCTTAAATGTCGTAACCAAATGTTTCTCTTTGACTCCTCGTTGGACATATTTATATGCTAGGAATTTAAATTCGTAGTTTCCGCGAGACGCTACCTTTAAACTTTGACTAGAGACAGCAGTATTATGTGACTTAAAAAATATTCCATTCTTTATAGTAATAATAATATTGCAGTATTGGTATACTTGGTACTTGGTGCAACGGGCTGGTATCCGCAACTCGACGACAAAGCGCCTATTTGTAATAGAATAATAATAATGTACTTACAATATATTTATGTCATGTAATTTTCCAATTATGTTTGATTTACTGTATCAATTGTATTTTTTAATAACATTAATTTGTATATGCTTAAATACTATCCAATTAGCCGAAGATTACAATTGCGTTTGGATATTGATCTGTTAGCAGTATGTAATTTATTATAAATAAATAAATAATGAACTTCAAAATATGAATGAATTAATGAAATATTCATTATTGAACATTAAAAATTACAATGACAATACGGCACAGTAATGTACAGAATAAGTTAATGCATAGTAGGCGGCCTTGTAACTAAGTAGCTATTTCTTCCAAGCAATGATAGGATAGAAATTTAAGCGTCGAAAATTTAAGAGTGGAGTTCAATACCTGGTAGGACCACCTTGGGAAATGAATTTTTCTAAATTGGTTCTGGTCTGGGTGTTCCGGGAAGTGCCCAAGAATTCCCTTGTTCTAGTACTCCTAATACAGGGCATTCCCTAGTTTGAGCCAGGTATTTTTTTTAATACCAAGTGACAGCACGAACAAGTCGTGCGCCTGGTGTTAAGCGACACGCTTGTCCATAGCAGTTGAAGTGCCGCTTAGAGCATTAAATCGTAAAGATCTGAGTCGAACTACCATTTCGTCTGTCTCTTTAGAGATAAGTTGACAAGTCCCATGTGTCTGTAATTTCTCCAACACCCTTATCCTTCCAAACCGGAACGCAGTACTACTTGGCGGCAAAAATATGTAAGGTGTAAAGTACTGCTACTTCCTGGGAAGAACTCTTTCAAAAAGAGCTCTTCTGCCACTAAAAGTAGGAAATGGATAGTAAAATAACGCATTATAATTTGTTAACACGTACATTTTAAGTGTACACGTAAATTAAAAATTACTGGCTAAATGAAGAAAATCTTTCATAGACTTCTCATGGATGGCGCTACGGCAAAAAAGTCGTTAAAAACCAAAAAACAAAGATCTGCAACAATTATATACTGGTTCGTTCCATAGCTCAGTTGGGAAAGCATCAGCCACGGTATGAAACTGAATACTGAAAGCATTGGTTGGAATCCAGCCACATCGAAGGAATTTTTTTAGTCTCGATCTTTGTATTAATAATTATGACAAACTAGTGAAGTAATTTAACTAAAGTTTATTGATATACTGCCCACGTGGCCGAACGGTTAACATGCTGGACTGTCACGCAGAGATTCCCGCTTCGATTCCCGGGCTAAGAGAATTAGTCGTATGGCCTATATTTATTTCTCTTGTGAACTTGAGCGTAATTTATGATTGTCTATGTGTGTGTGTCCATGGCACCCGCGATACAGGGTTTCCCTACTCGACCCGACGAGTCTGTGAGTGTGTGTGAGTGCGTTATTATTATATTCAATAAACTTAATGATCCACGTAAATGAAAAGTAAGTTTCGAATTTCACGAATTAAAACTAAGTTTCCTGCTAACGTTGCTGTTACCAAAAAAGAAATGACGCTCGTGTCGCGCGATATAATTAACCGAGTTAGCAACCCAGCTCAAAGTGTATGAACTGAAGCAAACCGAGCTGTCTAGTTAGCTTCGTGTTTCGAAATTAGATTCACAGTCATCCAGCGTACGTTTGTAGATTTTATTTATTAGACGCAAATGTCCCGTCTTTTGATTAGTCAGTATAGTGGTAGACGGATTACGTAAATAACATGGAGATAGTAGATAGAGCTTTTTGTTTTTAATTTTCAATTTATGTAAAAAAATATATTATCAAAGTAACCTATTTTTAAAACCGTTGTGTAATTGTGTCAGCGTAGTTGTCGTGAAATTGAATATACTCGTGGTGCACTGTATAGCGAATGTTATGTACGTCTGCAGTTTTCGTATATACCAGCATTATGTCTAGTACATTATAATATGATTTTTTTTTATAATACCAAGTGACGGGACGAACAAGTCGTGCCCCTGACGGTAAGCTACACGCCTATCCGAAACAGTTGCAGTACCATTCATGAGCTGTAAATCGCAAAGATCTTGACAAGACCCATGCGCCTGTAATTTCACTAGCATCCTTATCCGTCAAAACCGGAACACATTAATGCTGATGTTACTGCCTAGAGGCAGAATAGGAGACGTGGCAGTATTATTCTGGACGAACTTTTTAACAAGGAGCACTACTGATACTTATTATAACAATAAATAAATGAATAGTATGAATATATTTATCGGGGAGAAATATCTGTTTCGTATTTCGTAGTTATCAGTGTCCATTCTGCTTATGTTTGGATATGTATTGATAAATATTTTTCAGTAGAATTCGGTAGAAAACGCAAAGTGGTTCCTTACAAATACCATGTAAATAATGTTGAGATACAAGAATTAGAACAAATTCGGGATCTTTGCGTCTTATTTGAAAACAAATTAACGTTCATTCCACACATTGATAACAAACGTTGAGATTTGTACTGCATAATATCACAAGTTTTATTACGTAATATTTTGGAGTACTCCAAAATCGAAAGTATTGTAATCAAGGAGTATATAACCAGAAATTGAGACGAAATAAGGGCCATCTGGCAAATGTGCCTTATATCACTTTTAAATATCAACTCTCACAAATTAGAAACCTGAAATAGTACAGCGCCATCAATTGACCTGCGTGGACGTCTCTGTATATTCCAAAAATATTCTGTATTTATTGTAATAAAAATAATATCTCTGACAATGAAGCAATTCCATTCGGTGGTGTGGGAAAAACAGCAAAACATCTAATTACAAAACAAACGGAATCACATTTCATCGGTAATCAAATATTAAATGTAATTTTTCAATTTTCGTCCATACAGTTTTTCGTCCAAAAAGCTCAAGTTAAACTGGTCGTTTTGAAGTGAAACAATTGACTATACCCGTCAATTGTTTCAAATTCGGGCTGGTCAATCGAAGCGCAGTAGTCACCGTAATGATTTGGCAGAATAGTTTTCAAACAAATTAAATGACATTTCGTCAATATTTCTGGTTATATACACGATGAATGCAATATATAAGGTATAAGATTATTTACGTTTAAGGTACAATATTTCCGTAAATTAACTCTTTCACGAGGAGCTCTACTGAGACTAAGAAAATAGGGTACTTATTAACGTTCTTAAATTTAGCATCGTAAATCTTATTATTTTACTAGTAAATATTACAAATTAAATAAAAACAGCTATAAACGAGATATTTGCATAACATTTATAGTGGGTAACCCTAAAATTACTTTCGCAGTGCACAGGAAAAACTAGAACAATGAATGGGTTGCCAAACTTCAGAGTGTTGAAACACGGAACAGTTCCCGTACTATCTTATTTCGAATGTATCGAGTTTCGAAACTTTACTGTGTCTATTTTTAAACAAGGATTTATGATTGGCATTTGTTATTTTGGGATATTTTTGTAAGAAATTCTTCATGGTGCTGTTTTTAAACGACATTATTGACGGGTATCGTATGAGATATTTGTGAGAAAGTCATTGACTTACAAATAAATGGACGACGGGTCTAATACAAAAACCACGAAAAAAATGTCCCAAGTCAACCTATTTAAACGTAGTGACATTTCAAGGAATATGGAAAAGCTAAAACGTTGAATTTAAATTGTAATGTTATCGCAGTACTGTCTAATTTTGCTTGCTTCGCTGTCAGTCGAACAAACGAAGACTAGAGCGTGAATGACGCTCTGTATACGATTTTAACGCCCTATAAGTTCGGACACTTTTTAGCGTGGACCCGACGTCCATATAATTGTAAGTCAATGGAGAAAGTACATTGTTTTTTTGACACAGGGTTCCGTTTTACTCGTATATCACATTGCTTTTGACATTTTATTTGTTAAAAAACTGATTACAACACAATAAAAATACTAATTACGGCACAGAGGGTATAACAGATATTCTTTTAAATTATTATTTTTATAATCAACCCTTTTAAATTTTTATATTATTTATATGTATGTAAATTTCAATATTTGGGCGCATCCCATAATCGCGATCTTCGCTCAGACAGCAAATTGACTCTTTTAATTCCTTCTCACCGTACTGGTTTTCTTTCTAACTCATTTACACTTCAGGCTATACGGCGCTGGAACGCTCTATTATTGAAAAAGCGCCGAATAAGCAAGTTTTCAAGCAATTAGTCCGCGATTTCATATTGGAGTCTCAATCTACATCTCATTAGTCAGACATTGTTATATATAAATAATAATGTTAAATATATACATATGTGTATGTATTACATATTACATATTTATGTGTATATAGGTTGCTTTAGTTATGCATATATTATTATGTGCTGTATTATGTATTGTATTATTATATTGTGTTTAAACTATATATCATAATTATTTATAAACTTCTTCATATCTGTTTTAATTATCATGTTATGCACCCTTGTTAATGATTTTGAAACCAGCTCTCCGGTTGACTGGTAGAGAATGCCTAATGGCATTAAGTCCGCCATTTGTACTGTTTTGTGTGCAATTAAGTTTAAATAAATAAATATCTCACACTGTAGGGCATGTGTTCCTTTGCTTTCAGGAGAAGGTTTAGGCCATAGTCTGGCCACAATGGCCCAATGTGGTTGGGACTTTTACACGTTATCCGAGGGTTATGAATCTTCTTGGACGTGCAGGTTTCATCACGATGTTCCTTCACCGAAAAGCTCATGGTCAATTTTTAAATTAACTATCGCACATAAATTCCGAGAAACTCAGGTCCGAGTCCGGATACGAACCACGACCGTTAATTGAGAGGCGGTAGTTCAAATCATTAGGCTATCACGGCGTTCACCAAATTAATTGTAACAATTTGAAATTGAATAAACAGAGTGTATGTACAGTAATATTGTATCAGAGCTTTTTCAAGTCTTCTGTTTCAGAAATACAAACTATTTTCCTTGACCACAAATTCACTTTCTATCTATTGATATTGTGGCTAGCCACAAAACGTACATATACATTTACCACTTCGAATGTAACAAAAGTTTGATATGCTCCAATTTATTATTAAATAGTATTATTAAATAATTACAAGATTATTAAAGCCACTTCTCTAGTCAGCTGCTGATAGCTGTACAGGGGACCTGGCTGAGTGAAGAAATAGACTTCTCACAGATGGCGCTACGGTAAAAAAGTCGTTAAAAATAAAAAAGAACGATATGCAACAAGCACATAAAAAAATCGTAAGGTTCGTTAGTTCGTCCCATGACTTAGTTAACATAGCATCTGCCACGGTTTACTAGAAGATGCTGAAGACCTAGACAAGTGGCAAACGCTCCCAATCCATTCCATTTTTACAATCGTTAACGATTAAACGTAAACGGTGATAGATTGGTAGCCAATGTTACAAGAGCCTGACAGACGCTCATTGTATTCGATAATCCGATAAAAATCAATATACGGTTATTACAATAATAAACCATAATATTGATATATACTATGGTTCCGTTGGCAAACTTAACTTTGAATTTGACATGTGGTCGAGGTTTATAGCGAACATATGCCTACGTATACGTTTAATCAGTACTGAGACTAAAACAGAAGTCAAACAGACCGTTTGGTTAGATCAAAGACGTAAATGGAAATCAATTTTATGGTCTGCCGTCCTGACAGGTTGAAACAATATATTACACTTAAGCCACAAATCATTTAGAGTGTCTGATTGAGACTCAAGAGGGATATTTCAGTATTCAGAAGGCAACAATTAAAAATAAACAGTTGCGATTGGGACATTGAACTTGTTTTATTAGTTATTGGTGTTATTGAACTGAATGCTGAAATTGAAGTTCATTGTTAATAAAACTCTGAGAACATTCACATTGAAATTGTTTACCATTTAGACGTTTTACGAGAGACGTAGGGATGGACTGAGCATTTATAAATTGATAAGATTAATGAAGGATTGATTCTGAAGAGCGCAGCGCTTGATACTACATTATGGACTTGTACTATCATTTGTTTATAATTGAAATTAAATATTAAATCATTTCATTAAATTAAATTTAATCAATTTTATAGCCGTTTTTAATTTGAAATACCTAATTTTAATCATAATTTTTACTTTTACTTTGTTTTAGTAAATTTAGTACTACGCATGTTTGAAATACTTAAATATCTGAAATTTTTATATTTTGTAAGTTAGCGTTTTGTTCCAGATACGAGCTTACCTATTAATTCGAGTACACATAAGAACAATGCTAAATATAATATCTAAAATAAACATAATATATGTGTCATTCCGTGGGTTTGCCAATAAATAAATAAATTATAGTAGCAGTAGAGCAACCGTGTGAACGAATTCGTCCGGGGAAGTACTGCCACTTTACCTATTTCTGTCGCCAAACAGTAAAATTAATGTGTTCCGGTTTTGAAGAATAAGGGTCCTGGTGAAATTACAGGCACGTGTCAACTTATATCTCAGATCTTTATGATTTAAAGCTCTGAGTGGCACTGCAACTGTTATGAAAAGGAGTATCACTTACCACCAGGTGATTATCAATGTTGACGAAAATAATTTATCTAAATGAGCTTTTTAAAAAAAGCGAAAAAGAAATTGTTATCCGCAAATCTCTGATGACTAAGCTTTGTACTATTGATTCTGATATATCTATGTATGTGAGTGTATTTTATGACGCATGATAGGTAAGGTATATATAAAGGTTGATAGCTTATGATGAGAGTGTGTCTCCGCCAATAAACTGCTCTATAGTTTGGCGAGCATTAAATTTGTAGCCAAGTGTATTTTATGTAATAAACGATTTATATAAAAAAAGAGGAAATTTGTAATAATTAGTATTTAACTTTATTTAAATTTAGTAGCAATTAATATTTAACCACCATTTTATATAAAAATAAGTTTTGTTTTGGTTCAGAATGTTAGTTTGTAGTGGTCTCTTTTGCAGTCTAATTTGCAGCGCCCTGCAAGGGGCATATACATGGGAACAATATATTTAAGATCTTTGTAAAACCTTGTGGCAAGCAAATGAAGATGATTATGAATATGAAACTATTTTGAAAGGGATATAAGATTTTATAATTGTAGAAAACAATATATGTGGTGGTTTTTGTCCTCGCCTCGAAAGTGATTTTGAAAGGAAAATATTTTTTCTTTTAAACCTAACTTAACCTAACCTAACCGAACCTAATCGTGTCTTTGCGATAAACATCTAACATATCCTGAAAGAACAACGGTTTCGTTATAATTCGGTTTTCGGTGTAATGAAAATTCAAACAAACATTATTTCGGAGAAAGAGTTTGTGATAGTTTACCATGGTAATCAGTAGAGAGTACTTCCTTAAAAAACCGACCTCAAAAATAATTCATACTAGGGGATTACAAACTAGGGTTTGCGATCCTTAGAGGTGAAATATTTCTTCAAATTTAAATATAACTCCTGAGGTACTCTCTTTTTAACAAAAAAAGAATCATCAAAATCGGTTCACAAAAGGCGAAGTTACTATGTAACATACATACATACAAAAAAAAGTACATTCAATTTGAGAATCTCCTCCTTTTCTTAAATCGGTTAAAAAGAGAAGTATTCCAATATAAGTCACAGGATAGTCGGCTGATAGGATAAGTGCACCAAGCTGAACTAAAATCTGCGCTCTTAACAGTCTCATGTATAATAGACATTATGACTTTTAGTAGAAAAGTTTTGCAGGAATAGTGACTCATACGTACAATCAAAGCTTAACGTTCATATCTCAGAAATTTTAATTAGAGTATTGCAAATTGTTGTAACAAGAATAGAATCCTTATCTTGAAGTCTGTCCAATTGAATTCAATAATTGTTTCGAATTCTTTACAATTGGCACGTGTTATTATTATACTGAGATTGTTATATTAAAAGCTATTAACCTATCACGAAATAAATTAATTATATAAATGACAAGTAATTTCAGTTTGACATTTTCCCTGCCCTACATTTGAACGCTCGTATAAATGTCGCTAATAGACTGACATATATTATATGGAGATGTTTTTTTTCGTAAAGGAAACGGCAAAGGTTTAAAATCCATACAGCCAAATCTTAGTGAATTTTTCCTTTGCTAGTTTTAGGTGTATAGACATATGCCATGTTTTCAGTCCACTATATTTTATAGGAATGAAACATCTATGTCTGTGGGTCACAATATCCAATTTGAGTCAATTCAGGATATAGAGTTCCAATTCTGACTAAAGTTCCAATTCCGAGAATAGTGTCAATTCTGAATATTTTGACAGTTGGTAATGTTCTATCAATTCTTATTTAATTTAAAACCATTCTGAAGATCTTTCGTAAATATCCGTGTCATATATAATACGGAGATGTGAAAAAATACTAATATATCAAGAGGTTGTGAGGTAAAGAACCGTTGCCTACCTAAATAAATGAGAGAAAATTTACAAAATAAAATGTATATATATATATATTTTATTTGTTTACGTGTATATATATATATATATGTCGTCGTTCTTACTTTCTCAAACTCGTAACTTAAAGCACAAAGTGCAACATTTTTTTTTGTTTTTACAATGCATTTTTGCGAAAATGCAAGAATTGCATATACAAATGTTGCAGGCTGATTTCACATCAAATTTCCCTCATATTCATACACTGGCTGCTATTTATTCTTAAAGTAACGCATCCCAATTAACACCCTTGATAAGAATTTAAAATAAATAGAAAGTTTTATCTCCTGAATAATCACTCACTCTTCAAAAAATACAGGATTCTTTGAGAAAATAAGGATCGATATGTAACTTTTAGTTTTCTGTAATAAGCGCACTCTTCCTCTCTTTTTCATTGTGTTGATATGCGACAAAATAAAATCTGCAATAAATATTTTTTATAAGTATATTTTTAACTTTGCTAAGCATGAACTTATCAGATGACAATTGACAATTCCAGAAAAGTGAGGAGATGGAAACCGAGAATCTGCTACAGATGTATGGATTAGATAGGGGAAAAGATTAATGTGGCATCGTGCAAGATATAAGTTCGTAAAAAAATACGGAAGTCGCTCAAAAAATTCATTGAGGAAGAAAGGTATCTTAATCTTTTTTCTAGACTATGTCCAAGCCAAAAAAATCTTGTTTTAAACTACGTAGTCATTGACTTACAAATAAATGGACGACGGGTCTAATACAAAAACCACGAAAAAAATGTCCCAAGTCAACCTATTCGAAATTTAAATTGTTATGTCATCGCAGTATCGCGCTGTCCGTAGAACAAATGAAGACTAAAGCGGAGTGTCGCGCTCTGTATACGATTTTAGCGCCTTACAAGTGCGGACACTTTTTAGCGCGGACCCGACGTCCATATAATTGTAAGTCAATGTACGTAGTACATTTTACTGATGTGTGAAAAATCATACTGGCACTCATTACTGCCTAGAATTATTTTTTGAGATAAAAAAGTATTTGAAATTACAACTTTGTTCTAAAAAAAGACCTCAAAAGTGTGTGGAATTACATTTGCTAAATTTTATTGAACGTAGTTAACGGACAGTGGATTAAATCCAATAAACTTGACTCATCCCCTAATATGCCACTCTTAGGGGGAAATTTTTTCTTCAAATTAACCAACAAAAAAATAATTATCGAAATCGGTTCACAAATGTCGGAATAATCTCGTAACAAACGGGGGTTGATGTTGCTCGCTTCCGTAGGTTTGCCCTCGAGACCCTACAAGTGACCCCTGAGTGGTGCTTACGAGCAACAACTACCGGTAGTAGGCTTCGGCCGTGGCTGGCAACCTCCCTCCCGACGCAGTCCAGTCGCCAAATGGCTTAACCGTGTTCCGGCTCGTGTTCGGGAGTTGCCATTAAGAAGTCGGGTCTGAACAGTTGCATTGCGTCTAATGACGAATAGTAGCTGCTTGTATTGCCACCTCGAGATCCGAGGCGTGGTGCACCGCTGGCCGACGGTGGGAAGTTGGCGGCCCAAGTAGCGGGAAAGCCAACCGTGGAAGGCTGCCCCGTTCCCTAACGAATTATCCCGGAATGCTCCACCTTGCCGGTTAGCGACCGGGTGGCCATCTTCGGAGGAGTTCGGGCGTCCCCGCAGTCTCCAAACCGTTTGTACCCTCGTGTGGCAGTGTGAGCTTGCTGCATGGTTGGACACGACCAATGCCTTGTTCAACTACCTTCCTCCTGCCTATTCACTTCTCCAATTTATTTAAATTTCATTCTTTTTTTCATTGTTTTTCATCATTTGATGAAACACAGGTACAGGATAAAATTTGCACAGCGGTTGCACGTCCTCCCACTAAAAGTGCACCTCACGAACATCCGAGGTCTGCATTCAAATCTCGATTCGGTCCACCATCATCTTGAAACCGATGAACCGTAGCTGCTGTTCCTCACCGAGACGCAGATTAGATGTCCGACTGACACGATGTACCTCAGCTACCCTGGGTATAGTCTGGAGCACAGGTATCTACCTCGTGCCGGAGTCTGAGTGTATGTTCGTGATGACACCTGTGTCAAGCGTCTCAAGAACCTTGAGGCACCGAGTTTTTCTGTTTTGTGGCTTCGGGTTTACACAGGAGTTACCCAAATAGTGTATGCTGATGACAGCACAGTTGTGGACAAGTACTTGACCAATGCAAGAGTCAGTGGAAAAGAAATCCAGTCTTGTCTAGAGTCAACGGTTAGTCGTTTGAATTTGACTCTTAAGGCAGTCTCCGATTGGGGCGATGCCAATCTTGTCAAATTTAATGCTACCAAAATGCCGTATCTTTTCTCATTTAAACGGAGTCCCTTTCACCTGACTCGCCTTTTCGTGATATATCCATACCGACAGCCGACCGTCTTCACCTACTTGGAATGGACCTGTCGTCCAATCTGAACTTCGGCAGATAAATTGAATCCATGGCCAAAAATGCAGCCAGGAAGCTTGGCACCCTTTCCAAGGTGAGGCGCTACTTCACACCAGGACAGTTGCTTCAGCTGTACCGAGCACAAGTCCGGCCATGTATGGAGTACTACTAGCACTTACGGGATGGCTCTGCTTAATACCAACTAGCCACCTTGGATTCCATAGACAAGCGTGCTAAGAGGCTTATAGGTGACTCAGAATTAGTAGAGGCGAAGCTGCAGAGCCTTGAACACCGCCATAGAATTGCCAGCTTATCGGTATTCTACAGGATATATCACGGAGAGTGTGCGATGGAATTGCATAATTTGATTCCGCCTTCCCTTTTTCATCACCGGGGGACTAGACTTGGGCCGGGGCTCCACCCCTATGTTGACAAGGTACAACTTGGACCTTATCAAGGCGAGAGTGAATGGGTATTATTTAGGTGTGCATGCTACATCCTCGACCTCATCGTCATTTTCCAACAGGTGAGATGGAGATCACTCACAAAAACTGGATTGCATAAAAAATAATTGAAAATAGATAAACAAGCTCTTTAACTTACAGAGCTTTATTGTTCAGTACCTACTTACTTACGTGAATTATAAAGTCCTTGATACACGTGGAACTCGTTCACTTAACTCACTCAACTCACTTCTCACCTCCTTCTAACGCAGTCGAATTGAGAACCTTTTAGAAGTCGATTAAAAAAATAACTATTTTTTTCTCAGTTTCACATAAAAAGCTAATAGTTCTCAACATGTATTAGTATTCACAGTTCACTGGCCATTCAGGTAACAGGTGTAGTTTACGGCGGTTCTAAATCACACTTTTTACTTTGCATTTTTTATACGAGCGATTTAACGAGTACGAAAATAAAGCAAAATAATTATTTTTTGTCTTAAGAAAAATTCATATAAACCTAACAAGAACTTTTGAAAGAGAATCGATATTATAAACAATAAAATGCTCCTTGTGTTTTTCTTACTGTCTTAACCTTACCTATTTCTGTCGCCAAGTAGTAATGTGAGCATTACTGCGTTCCATTTTTGGTGAAATTTCAGGCACATGGGACTTGTTAACTTATGTCTCAGGGCGCACATTGGCAGTGCCCCTTAGATCTTTGCGATTGAATGGTCTTTTGGACAGGTGTCACTTATCGCCAATCTCGTCACTTGGTAGGTATCATAAAAAAAAAATATTCTGCTTCACTGAAAATAAGTGTTTCACAAACTTACTTCACTTTGTGTTGAATATTAAACTAATAGTGTTATGAAGGAAAAATGTAATATAAATAGTTTAAAAATAATTTTAAGGGCCATTGACGTTTTTTATTTTTTATAATACTAAGTGACGGGACGAACAAGTCATGTGCCTGGTGGTAAGCGTCACGCCTGTCCCTAACAGTTACGGTGTCAGTCAGAGCTGTAAATCACAAAATATCTGAGGGGCAATGCCACTGCGCCCGACACCCCGAGACATAAGTTGACAAGTCCCATGTGACTGTAATTTCACCAGCACCCTTACTCTTCGAAACCAGAACGCAGTAATGTTCACATTACTGCTTGGCGGCAGAAATATGTAAGGTAGTAGTGCTTCCCTGTGATGACGTCACGTGACGTGATGACTTTGACACGGTAAAAGCAGAAAAATCGTCCTTCAAATACGTTCCAACTCGATTACGTTGACAGTAGGATGTAATCTATTTTGTTATATTAAATGAATCAGTACAAAGAAAACTCTGAGGATACCAATCAATGTTAAAGTTTATTTTAAATACAACATAGGTAATACTAGGAATCCCTAAGTGCTTTTCCATTCACGAAGCTAGGACTTATCGACCTGGCGTCCTTCTTTTGAATAATTTATTCCACTAGGACTGCAACACTTTGTGTAGGTAAGGTATTGTATTATATATCCTACGACGACGTACTTGAGACCTAATGTTTACGTCTTAAGGTCTTAATCAATGTGAATAAATTATATTATCGGCTGTTATTGTTCAAAACAAGTCGGAAGTTTTGTACAAAGATAATGTTTTTGAAGATAAGACCATTTCGTACCCAAAAATGTCTATGTATCAAGCAAGTTTTTGCGGAATAATGAAAATTGGGTTTTTAATTATTTTTGTTAAACATCTTTGGTTTTTTTTTTGGTCAATTTTATGACTTATTAAATGAGGAGTTAATTTAATAAGTTTGTATAGATATTTTTATATAATTTTAACAAGGTAATCAAATATAAAAAAAATACCATGATCACAAATTATGTATTAGGTATGTGAAACATTATAAATCTGCTATTTAAGCATTAAAAAGTTTTCGACTAATTTCGTTCTAAGAATCTTAAATATCTCTCTTGAAAAGTTGTGATTTTGCAAATGTAGTTCTATTACTATACTTGTCATGTTTTTTTCATAAATTTTGAATGCTAATAATTTTGAAAGATATAAATTTGTAAATTGTTCTCGTTTATGTGTTATTTGAACAAGAGGTCATTTTCTTTTTGTTGTGTTTGTTGTAGTTGTATTTGAAAACAATCGTCAATACTATAAAATGGGCTACAAGTAAATAAAAAAATGTAGTTTTATGTACATAAATACTTTAGTCATTAAGAGTACGTTAAAGAAATAACTAAGAAAAGTTTCCAGAGGCAAAATTTAAAGCTGCAGACTGTTGTTTACTTAAACAAAGATGATTAAATACACATTAAAGAAACCCCGAACACTATTCATGTAAATTAAGGTAAGGGAGCTTCACTATACGCTACGAGAGACGCCTCGAACAAAAGGCTTTGTGCCGATATTATGAACTAAGTATGGAATAATGAAAATGTGGGGAAAGATTCGACGAAGGAAAAAAAGACCGAAGGAAATTGCTTATACATTATAGAACCGAGGAATTGCGGCTTCGAGGCATTAGATGGGAAACCGGAAGAAAAAAGAAATAAGAATCTGTTGGGAATCGGGGAAGGAAGACAAAGAGTTTATTGTTATTTCACTGTTTTCGGTGACAACGAAATGCAAATTTTCTCCGTTTAAATGGAAAAACAGTGTTAAAGTGCAGTAACATTGTAAAGCGTAGAATTAAATATACAAGGCACAATTCGTATTTCAGTAAATGCTGAAACTATGTTTATTTTTTCTATTTTCAGTTTTTTTCCCATGTGTTTTCTGTTTATAAATAGGATCAAACATTATCATTCTGGTGATATTAGAGAAAGCAAGACAGATAACAGCACCTCTGTTTTAAAATTACAACTTTTCTGCGATCACCAAATCCATCCACCAATTTTGGTGTGTTTGTAAAAATTTAATATTTAGTAAGACTATGTGCAATAGAATGAACAAGTGTATACATCAAATACAAATTTTAATCGTTCTACTTTACAGTTCTACGAATTTTCAAAAGCCCTGTGTTCCATGTAAACTTCGAATCAATCAGATATTATCTAAATCCGCAAAGCAAAACACACGGAATCAATACTTCAAAAGAAAAGTCCAATAAATCTATTTGACCTGATTTGTACAGAAATGCACAGTAGCGATTAAAAGAACCAGATCTACGACAGAAAAAGGTGCAAAGAAATTACTTCTGTCCATTTGTGGATGGGTACACTTTTCACCGTCTTTTATGGAGGGTATCATTGATCGATGAATGACTTGATTCTTACAGTAAATTCTATGCCTTAAATGGATAAATGCTGCTGGTGAAGTGTGAAACCTGATCTATTGAATTATGATTTTTTAAATAATTAATTTAAAATGGGACACGACCAATATAATTTATTTTAGTAACAGTAAAAGCTCCTTGTCAAACGTTTCGTACAGGGAAGTACTGCCACCTTACCTATTTCTGCCGCCAAGCAGTAATGTGAGCATTACTGCTGTCACGAACAGTTCAACTAAGCATACAGTTGCATAGCAATGTTAATTAATAACTGACTGCGCTGATAAAATAGCAGGGCTTGTCAACTTTTGTTTTAGGGCGACGGGAGCAGTGGGAGTGCACCTTATATCTTTGCGATTTAAAACGCGTGTGTTTTGTCATGGATACGCATGTCGTTTACTAACAGGCGCACGACTTATTATATTGTTGTATCAGTATTCCTGCTTGCGTTTGTGTGAGTAATTTACCGAAAAGTATAAATTTTATGAAATCTCCTTCCTGGAGTTCCCGATAGTTTTAGTTTGCCTGCAACACATGCCAAACCTACAGAAAACTAAGTCATATGAGCAATGCATCACAGGCGATCGTTCAGTGTGTCACGACTTAACCCCAATCAATATAGAAGTCGGCCATGCGTCTTCCAGCGGCTCGAAGAAAGAAACCTGTTGGCTGTTGGCCAAGATTCTTGGTATTTAGCCTAGGGTTGAGAGGGCCTTCGAGAATCAAGTAAATCTGATCGGCTTATTTGTTGAGTATGATTTGCAGAATTTACTTTATAAAGTTTTATGCGTTACGACGACGTTCTAATATTTCTTACTTTGATAAAGTGGACCTGTAGTTTTAGGCGTAAGTTCCCCGGATAGAATGATAAGGAAAGACAGCTAAAGACAGTGAGTTGGGGGTAACGTGTGGTTGTCTGTGTGCGTCCATGGCACCCGTGACACAGGGTTTATCTAGTGTTGGGCTATGAGTTTGTGCGATAATTATTGTTTATGAATATTCTTTATTACACTAAAAAAAATACAAATAAATATAAATTATAGACAAGGCGAGGAAACATGGACTTATGTATAATAGAGATCCCGTCCAGCCAACCTATATTTTATGATATCAAGTGATAGGACGAAAAAGTCGTGCGCCTGGTGGTAAGCGATACTCCGGTCCATATCAGTTGCAGTGCCAGCTTTAAATCCCAAAGATCTAAAGGGCACTGCCACCGCGGCCGTCACCCTGAGACATAAATTGACAAGTCCCATGTGCTTGTAATTCCATTGGCAACCTTACCCTTCAAAACTGAAACGCTGTAATGTTCACAGTATTGCTTGGTGGCTGAAATAGGTAAGGTGGCAGTACTTCGCTGGACGAACTCTTTCACAAGGAGCTTTTCAAAAAACCTCTTCATAAGGAGCTCTACTGCTACCAAATTATAAAATATTACCGTTTATTATTATAGCTTCGGTAGTCACATTCATTGACGTGGGATGGCATTAGACCGGTCGGAGAAACCCTTACGCCCATGCTAAAAGAGCGAAAAAGATTTAATTTGTTTCACTTCGTTGTACGAGCCAAACGCATTCATGACATGAACGATACTTCCTCAATATCTAAATGTCGATAGGTGATGGTTAAAACTTTCTTATTGATGGTTTATTTAATGTGAGTCGGTTTAAAAAAGGTTTTTCGTCTCTAACGTCTGTAATTGCTGTTCCACCCGTGTGGCGTACAAAGCTTTTCGTCAACGCTTGCGAGGAAGTGGTGAAAACGGAAAATTAGACTTTATAATTTATTCGTTTAATATTTACAAACTTTTAAGTTACAAATGAATTTTATACGAAAAATTAAAATTTGTTTTTGAGCGTTAACACTTTTTTCTTTGGTCTTACGTATGAGTAAAACGTAAAATCTTTTAAATTTATGTATGTCTTAGAATTTATGAGTATATGCTCTTAGAAATAAAATATAGTCGATTGTTTTTGTATTAGTTTCAATTAAGTGGAAAAGTCTATTGCAGTTAGTGGTCGCAGTGCAAATTACTTCGAGGCTCCCGTGGTTCTAGCGGGCGGCGGCGGCGCGGCGGGAGAGTAGAAATAAAACAAAAAACGCATTATCACTCTAGAGCCGTTTGATAAAAATACCACTACCACTAACATTGCTGCACAATATACTACTGCTTACTAAAAAATGTCAATAAAATATATATTTATACTACTCTCAAATTAGGCCTTTCGAAACGGAAACAGAGAGCGAATATTTATACAATGATACCATGTTGAAATCTTATGACACGTTTTTGCATTTTAGCAACTACAAAGAAGACTTTATTTAAATGATTATCACTAATATCAGGTTTCTTACCACGGTATGACTTCTTTTTATTTTCCCGATATTTCGGAACGGTTGCACGCTCCATGGTCACGGGTTGACTTAGGCAATAATTTAGTGAATCACGAAAGTCTTAAAATCTATAAAGACTTTATTTCATTGAATATAGTCACAAGGGTATTACAAACATATATTTCGGCAAAATTATAATGCATTTAATTTGCTGCCGATTCGATTTGAAAGCTTTCTTTTAGATTTAAGTTCCTCATTCTTCTAAGTTTTTTCTAGATCTTTTCTTTTGATTTAGTCACAGTCACTTATTTCACGTCGTTTTCATTTAGCAAGAGAGAGGAAAAAGTCATAATTTTTGTCTAGTGGAAAAGTAGAGTCCGACTTTTGTTCTTTTCTCGGAATATTTCATTCCAATTAGTTGCAGAATTTGTGACGAAGGAGGTTTAAACAGTGTTTTTTCTTTTTTTATGATACCAAGTAAAGGGACGAACAAGTCTTCACATGGAGGTTAGCGACACGATTGTCCATAGCAGTAGTTAAATCCGAAGATCTGAGGTGCAATGCCACTGCGCGCGTCACCCTGAGACGTAACTTGTAAACTCCTATGTTCCTGTCATTTTATCAACACCCTTACACTTCAAAACCGGAATGCTCACATTACTGCTTGGTGGCAGCAATAGGTAAGGTGGCAGTACTTTCCCTGGACGAAGTCTTGCACAAGCTCTACTGCTACTAAAAGTGTGCTTCAACTTTGAATTTTTCCAAAGCTGGCAAAATGTACAAAAAGTCTATGGCATCGTTAAAGGATTTCTACGCCCCATATTTGCGTATCGTACGCATTTAAGACCGGACGAATGGGCCATTAATAACCAGGCGCTAATGAGGTGACAGCATCAGTGGAACACAATAAAACGAATACTAAAATATTATGACTTTTAATAGTTTATGCACTTTTTAATGACCATTAGGAAGTCGAGCACCAGATAACGCCAGATTTCATAATATTATTATAAAGATAATGTATAATATGTAGGCCATAGTGTAAACTAAAACAATATTAAAATAAAATTTCAATTAAAATAAAGTAAACTCCCAATACAAAACACTGTGCTTCAAAAAGTCAATAGCGGGCTTTACACACTCTTTTTTTTATATGTATGTTACGTGTTTACCCTGCCATTTGTAAACCGATTTTAGTGATTCTATTTTTGGTGGAAAGAGAGTACCTCAGTGTTGGTCGTATTTCAATTTGAAGAAAATATTCCTACTCTAAGGGTGGCAAACTATGGGATGAACTCGGTTTCGCGCATTTTCCGGTAACCGATATCAATAAAACTTGGCAAATAGATTCACGAGCCTTTGAGATCGGGTTTTTTTAAATAAAAAACTTACAATTATTCCGTATAAATTGCATTTTAGTATATAACTTTTTATGAAAAAAATCCGATTCTTGAGTGTTAATGATTTTTTTGCTTAATTTTTTTCTTAAGTGAGAATAACGTTTTCGGTCTCTACAATAACGACACTTTTTTTGGCCGCGTATACACCTAGCCTATAAGTATATAAAGCTATTTTTCAAGTAGTCTCAGAAGTCTCGTTTTTCTCGGGATTTTCGAAATTGTACCGAGTCTAAGTTTCTTTTTTATTCTGGGGATGCGGAAATGCGGCAACATTGAAAGCCCTAATGGTAATATCAAGCTTCAATAGAAGCCAATTAATTCAAATTCATCTATCTGACGATCCATCACAACCACGAAACTCGTCTGTCTACGCCTATGTTTACGTTTATTGTCAAAACAAAATCTATATTGATATTGATTGATAAATTCACTTCCTTATATCTGATCGGATCACTTTTACATTGGGCCGATGAAGTCGAATTCTCGATGATCCGTTGTAACTCACGATCTTCTAAAAATAACATCTACCGCTACGGTGCATTGAGTGATGTGACGATGGTTTGTGATTTTAGTAGGAAAAATCCTTTTACAAACATTTTAATACTTCTCATTGGAATTTAAAAGCCTTTTGATTTGTTGTTCGCAATGGTTCGTGACGGAACCTGTTCCCTAGCGAAATTAAAATCTCATCTTTTAGTACATTTTTATTAATTTTTTAAATTTATTTAATTAATTTAATTAATTCTAATTAGAATTTACAACATCTTGTTGAAGACTTTATTACTGATAAATAATGCCTTAGGTTTCTTTTTAAGAAAAAAATGCTTTCTACAAGATTTCCCATGTCAAAACTTAAGTATTATAATTGATGTAGTGGACATCATTGACATATAATTTATTATTAACATATTGCCTAAGTATTTCTGCCGCCAAACAGTAATGTAAATAATAATAATAAATTATACGTCGATGATGTCCACTACATCAATTATAATATATCTGTGAAAGTTTTATCTTCATTTTAAATACTTACTGAAAATTTGTTCAATTTCCTATTACATTTTTTTTGAGCGTTGACAATGAAACATAAGTCTTCGTTCGATTTTACCCTGTTAACTTATCCGCATTATTATTAAACGTGTAGTCTCAACATTCAACGAAAATAGATCGGTTCAATCCTAATGACACACTTCAGTCTGCCCGTTGTTTTGTTATTCTAGTAACTTGGAGCTTCTTTTCTGTGAAATCGCAACGGGTGGTCGACTCTTGACTTTTCATCGAAAGTAGCCTTCTACTATGTTATAATTATTAATACAAAGATCGAATACAAAGAAAAAATCCTTCGAATCGAACCTGCGAACTGGCCCTACCGTGACTGATCGGATAGCTGATGGATTTTTTGTGTTCAATTTTTGTACTATAATTATAACAAATTAGTGGAGTAATTTCACGAAAACAGTTGAATATCGTGGTTGTAAAACATCGTGAAAGAAAACGTATGTCATTGATGCCCTTCAATGCGCTCAAGCACTGAAGGAGAGACGGGCGTGCTATCTAGCACGATCGGAAGACAACAGGATGGACTCTCAGAATAACCACTTGGAAACGGAAAGAGAAGAGGCAGACCAATAGAACGTTGGCAAGACGAAGTTGAGAAAGCGGCTGATAAATCAGAGGCCTATACCCGTTGAGAAATCCTTAATTAGTTATTGTGTGTACTTAGTAAATATTAAGAACTATATACTTTTTGTAACTAAGGAATGTAATAGTGAAACTACAGGCACATGCGACTTGTCAACTTATGTCTCAGGGTGACGGGCGATGTGGCCCCTCATATCTTTGCGATTTAAAGCTTTGAGTGGCACTGCAACTGTTATGGACAGGCGTGTAGCTTACTATCAGACGCACTCGATATTATAAAAATAACAATAATAAAGCACACACTCAATATAGCCCCGCACTAGGAATACCCTGTGTCGCGGGTGCCATGGACACACACATAGACAACCACAAATTAAATATAATTGGGGCTCAGATCCCAAACTAGGAAATTGCTTGTACTATATATAATATAGAGCCTCCTGGCCTATCGGTTACCATGCCGGATTTTCGCGCAGAGGTCCCTAGTTTGATCCACGATCCGGGAGAAATATTTGTACGACCTACGTTTATTACTCTCGTGAGTTTGGGTGTAATTTATGGTTGTCTATGTGTGTGTCCATGGCACCCGCAACACTGGGTTTCCCTAGTGCGGGGCCATGTTCAATGTGTGCGTTGAGCAACGAAGTAGGACATCACCCAGAACGTCTAGTCTAATTTAAATAAATTCATTTCGCGAATCGGTCTCATCGGGAACTGGGGATTTTCTTATCTAGCGCCCACATTGCTAACCGCTCGACCACCGAGGTTGTGGAGATAGTTTACTGGGCGCGAGCACCTACTTTTGGAAACACTTTGTAGTTTTTGTTCCTTTTGAATTTGTATTCTTTTTGACGTTATTATTTTATTTATTTATTTATTTTTAGGACGACCAACAAGATATGACTTAACTATAACAGAGATACAGAGACTTATCCTGTCTCAGTTAAAGGTCGCCACGGCATGCAAAATCTGGACACGCGAGAAAAAAAATAAACAAGTTGATCCAATGAAATTAAAAAACCATAACTGAAAAAATATAAATAGTTACAATTAATTAAATATTTTTACCAAAAAACGTAACTATATAATTATACTTATATGTGTATAAATTTAAAATACACAGAAATAAAATTTATGTGAAACAACATTGACGCAGACGCAAGAGCAGCATTGAGTGTGTGATCGCGCAGGACTATTCGGAAAAATGTCGACGAGATAGTTACCCTGCTTATGCAGGAGGTTTTAATATTATCTTGGTAGTCGTTTAATGTTTTTGATATTGATTTGTTTATTATACAAATCGCCAAAATACTTACGTTCCTAAGATCCCGAAGGATTTTTAATACGTTCGCCCTTCTCCCACTCTCTAAAACCACCAGGCAAGCGTATCGGCAACATTTACATTAATTTAAAATGTAAACTTACGCGCTGTGTTATTTGCTATATTAATTACGACATTATCACGTCTTTATTACGACACAAACATAATACATTTTATTTGTTATTTCCTGGAATGTTTGTTGTAAAGATTTTAAATAGGACGAATTAATCAAAGCGATATCGTACATTTGATACAACGGTGAATCGATTGAAATACAATTGTTTAGTTGTTGGAAATTTTACTATTCAATTAATTTAAAGATGCGAACAAATAACCGTCTCAACCACCAACTAAGAACCTCCGTTATATCTACAAACTTCACATAATTATGCTCATTTTAATGGTACGTACCTATTGTAAGAAAAATAAAACCTACGCTCAGATGAAGCTAGAAGTCTTTTTCATTTACATTCTGGCAAGAAATATTTTTACATTTTTATTTCACAATTTACTCTGGGCGTACGCATAAACCAATTAAAACCCCATTACACTAATATTTGTCCGGACCGCAAAATAATAGTCTACCTCTACAGCTAAGAATAAATGAATAAAAATAGCCCAGGAGCCAAGCGGTCCCGAGTTGATTGCACCTGATTTATCGTCCACATTTATCAGTGTGTTTTAGCTGTATCTTTCTTGGAATATTGAACAGACATGTTTCTAGGGACAATCTTTTTTTAATAAGTGAATAAATATTAGAACAGGAAACCTTAATTACAATGACCCAGAAATATCTTAAGATTGAAATACTAAATTTAATCTCAGTCGTTAATTACGCATTTATAGAACCGTTTTAAATAATACCCATTAAACATATGTATATTGGTTCATTCTGTTGAGTAACTGGCAAAAGAAAATACAAAACTTCCTTTCAATAAATATCAAAATTGTGTAATAGATTATTTATCATTGTGAAAGAGTCCGTACAGGGAAGTACTGCCACCTTATCTATATATTTCTGCAGCCAAGCAGTAATGTGACCATTACTGCATTTCGATTTTGAAGGGTAATAAAATTACAGGCTCATGGGACTTTTCTACTAATGTCTCAACTAAGAACAGGCGTGTCGCTTACCACCAGAACCCACGCCTTGTTCGTCCCCTAACTCGGTGTCATAAAAAAAAAGTATTTTGCTGGTAAATTCTAAAATTTAGACAAATTCGTAGAAGATTATATTGTATATACTCGTTAAAACAAAATAAGGGCCATCGCTATTTTTCTGGAAAAAAAATACATTTTGTTTTGATTACAGTGCATGGAGCTGTTAAACTTAATAAAACAACTTTCTTTTTTAACCGACTTCAAAAAAGGAGAAGGTTCTCAATTCTACTGTACGTTCTTTTTTTTTTGTATGTGTGTTACGCGATAACTCCGGTATTTGTGAACCGATTTTCATGATTCTTTTTTGTTGGAAAGGGGGTACTTCCATAGTGGTCCCATTTCATTTTGAAGAAAATGATCTACCTCGAAGGGTGGCTGTTCACGCATGAAGATTCATTTTTAAAAATAGCGCCTAATTTTAAATTAAGAGCAATTACTTCAATTGTTGATTTTGCTACTTCTCCAATACAAGGCGTTTTTCTCTCAATATACTTTGAGTAGTGAGAACCAATTTTTATTATCTTCAGTATCAAGTCCTGTATAGCGGCAAACTAGGGGATATTTCAATAAAACTTAGCAAATAGACGTAATTCCACGTACTTTTGAGGTCGGTTTTTTTAGTACTCTGTACTGAGATTATCTTTAAATAAAATTAACATTAGTGTAATTTAACAAATATTAAATATTAGACAACATCACACACAATGTTCTGATCCTAAAGTAAGTAGCTAAAGTACTTGTGTTATGGAAATCAGAAACAACGATGGTACCATAAACACCTAGACCCGAGACAATATAGAAAAGTTAGTTTCTCCATTGACCCGGCCGGGGATCGAAACTGGGACCTCAGAGGTGGCGAAACCATGAAAACTGTGTGCAAGCCACTCGATCACGGAGGCCGTCGAACAGATACTTAATGGATAAATTAAGATTTCCGGAATAATCATTATTTGTTTTTTTTCGTAATACAGCAAAAAAAAAACGAATACTAAAATCACATCGTCAACTCCTTTTTTATATGTGGTTTAGGTGGTAGGATAATGCGCCGAATAGCAATAATGCGCATGCGATTCCTGTTTTGCTTAAAAACCAAATAGAAATGTGATTACTTTAGAGACAGGAGCTGAACAGTTTATATTGTCGTTGGATTCGAAATAAAATTATTGACAAAAAATTTAAATTGTACACTTTTATGGAGCGTACAGATCTGGCGAATGCGCCTATTTGTGAAAGGTTCCCGAGCTGCACATGTGCATTACGTAGTGCGATCAGTTCGCGTGCCGTTAGCGCGCCATCTATGCTTAAGCAAGCTTTGCGTGATTACACGCACATAAGCACATGCAGCGCATTCGCCTGATTTGTACGCACCCTTAAACATCGCAGAATATAATTATAACTCACAATATAATGTGTTGATTTGCATTCTCGCTATATTTACAGAGGTCATTCTATATCCGAAACTGAACCCAAAACACTAAAAAAATAAATGGATTTTTTTTTATTTCATTGCGGTAAACAAATTTGATCCAAAGGTTTATTACTTGCACGGCACTTGCAAACATTTTGAACAATGACCTTAAATGTGCAGAAAGAAACGCATTTTAGATCTATTTGTTGGTGGGGTGCGGGTAGCGACGGCGGGGATGTCTCGTATCGAGCGCGCGATTGGTAGATCAGTCGACCTTGCTTCCCGTACTGCGTCTACGTCACGCTGACATCCCACATAATTTTATTCTAGTCTGTCAAGAAATGCCACGTGATTTGGTATGTAAACAAGAGTTAGTAGTGCAAAAAAAGAACCGCTATCAGGTTCAGCAGACCCTGCATGGTAATCCATCAAGTACAAGTGCGTGTCTATTCTTAAGACATGATGTGAAACGTTTGGTTTACGCAGAGGATACGAGTGTCGAAGTTTCTACTTTCAAAGTTGTGGACTCTAATGTTGAAACGAAACTCATGTGCGAATCTCTGCATAGCTAGCCACCAGTTGTGAAGCTAGGTAGGTACTTCTAGCAATACTTTCATGTAACCTAAAGTTGGTAAGTATCAAATCTAAGTTACAAAAAACTTTTTCAGTCATTTTTTCTACTTAATGTAAATAAATAATAAATTATAACAATGCTAGTACATATAGGAAATGAAACCATTTTTCCGGATTTAAATCGCGTATATTTGTTTTTCAAACAAACCGACGTTTTGGACCCTTTACAGGTCCCATGGTCACTATAATACTAGTACATAATCATAATTTAAAAAATAGGTACATAAACTATCGAGAAAGATTACATATTGCTCGGTGAAGCGGGTGGCGGGGTCACTGCCTTTGCGTGGTGCGTACAACTTCGAGGCAATTTTGCAAAACTTTACTAGATACAATTAGCCAGAATATTAAACAGAATACTTTTTTTAATATTGTTAGATGATTTAGCATTATTTCTGTTATTAATTTCTTAAATATGGCGAAAATGCAAATTAACGCACTGTATAAACTGGGCTTGAATATTGTACCTGTATTTACCATGGCCAGCCCTAAGTATGACATCATTTTATGACTCATTAAAAGCATTGTGTCACAATATCTTTGACATGAACCGTGGCCTGAATATTAAGGGAAATGTATAATCTATGTCATATAATGTTCAGATAGATTAGCTACTCGTGATTAGAGAAACGGTGTTATTGTTGTCTTTTGTTTTTAACCACAATACAAATTTGGAGATGTATAACAGTTGTATCTCTGTATCCATGTGATTTATTTTTCGTATGATTATACTTCTTTCAAAAACATAGGCAATGTATTTTAAAGCGACATGTAATAGGGTTTTAATTTTTGGAGAGAACTATAATTATACAATATGACTATTAAATAGATAAAGTAAATCTTATCGAGGTCTTAGGTCTCTCTAAAATTCAAGTTCAGAATAGGGTGGTTTGCATTAATATTAAAGTTAAGGTTGAAAAGGATGTAATCTTCTAAAGTGACCAGGATCATGGCAATAAAATAGGATAATTCGGTCCACAGAAATTTATTCCATAGTTAAATCAAAACGAAAAGACTGTAACAAGAAAAGGTATATATAAAAAACAGGTGCAGCTCTACTAAACACTCCATACTTAAATACTAAAAACGTCAGACAGACTTACCCCGAAAGGGCCGAATCTGAGTATTACTAGGTTAGATTAGCATTAAAATTGTTACATTATTTAGGTTGGGAACTGGTAAAAGGAAAATTTGATATTCATATATTTTTTATTATATTAGATAGAAATTCAAACTTAGACGCAATTGAAAATTAGATCAGCACTGCTCGCTACAGCGAATGAGCAGGGAATGACGACGGAATGTATCAATATGAAAATGGCGAGGCAAAGGAATTAAAGAATGATTCAAAATTTGAAAACTTATGGCCAGGAACCAGAGAAAAGGTGATGAAAAGGTGGGATGACAATGGAAGGAAGTCACATCGTTACAAGGTTTATGAATTTACCGTGTCAGCCAGGCTTGAGACCTGTAAAGAGCCCGAACATTTGGTTTGTTTTAACAACAAATAAATGCCATTTAAATCTGAAAAATAATTTCTTTTCAATTTATTAGAACCGGTTCGAATACATCGAAGACAATTGAAACACATATGGAATTATTCGCCAAAAAGAATCATATGAGCAAACACAAGGTAGCTGCTGTACACTCTGGGGGAATACCTCTCTCAGTCTGCTGTATCCATTCATCAGGTCAGCTCTAGGTTACCATAATACTTTATTTAGTAGCAGTAGAGCTCCTTGTGAAAGAGTTCGTCCAGTGAAAGTGAAGGCGTACTGCCTTACATATTTCTGACGCCAAGTAGTAATGTCAGCGTTGTTGTGTACCGGTTTTGAAGGGTACGGCTGCTGGTGAAATTACAGGCACATGGGACTTCTCAACTTATGTTACAAAGTGACGGGCGCAGAGGCAGTGCCCCTCAGATTTTTGCGATTTAAAGCTCTGAGTGGCACTGCAACTATTATGGACAGGCGTGTAGCTTACCATCAGCCACACGACTAGTTCGTCCCGTCACTTGATATTATATATAGAACTGCCTCCGTAGCCGAACGGTTACCATGCCGGACTGCCACGCAGAGGTCCCAGATTCGATTCCCGGGCCGGGAGAAATATTATCGAACTGGGTTTACAAATGTCAGAGTAATCGCGTAACAGGTACACACAAAAAATATAGTCGAAGTGAGAACTTCCTCCTTTTATATAAAGTCGGTTAAAATATGTAATTTCTTCCCAGTTCTCAGTAATATGCAATAATACGAAGGTCATTGACTTCGAAGATAAAGACATAAATTTACGATCGACCTTAATTATTTAGCATAAAATATCGTATGACATATCACAGGAAAGTACACATCAAACTTCGATTAGCAATCACGTTGTGTTGTTGTTCTAATTCTATAAGTCATTGTCAAACATTAGTATGTTAATTGTATATAGATATTAGTAAGAATAGACCTGACAGCATTACATTTCGATATCTTCAATGAACACTACGCCAACTTTATTTTTTGGTCATTTCCTGTTATTTTTGCAAACAGCTATATTTATTTACTAATATTATGCTCCCCCAATTTCGTGAAAAATTAAATAAACCGATAACAAAACAGGACAAAAACAAAAAAGAATTTTGTGAAAAAAGTAAAGAAACAAAAAACAAAATAAAAACAGAATAGGTCCAAAAATGAAGTTGGCTTAGTGTTCATTGGAGGTATCGATTTGTCTTTTTCGCTCGTGTTTTTACAGGTGATCTATGGTTGACGCTTTTACCATTTTATGGTACGATTAAACTCTAAATTGCAAATTGTGATTTAGAATACTTTAATTCATATAGCTTTTTATAATTTTTTTTAACTCTCATGCTCATAGCCCCGCACTAGGCAAACTCAGTAAAAACACCCAAACTTACGATTAAGAAAGAAGAAGAGAAATAATCCGGGTCCTCTGCGTGGCAGACCAGCACAGTAACCGTACGGCCTCGGAGGTAATCACACTTAGAATGTCAAATTTAACATAAAAATGACACGTACAGGATCAAGCACCATCGTGTCAAGCAGGGTTGACATTTAAAATTTAAATTCAACTCTCATGTCGTTTTCCACAAGAACAGTCCTAAGTGGTCAATCATAATGTGCTCTTGACTATACCTCTATGACTGCTTTGGAAAAGATGCTACTTCTGAAGACATTTTACGCTATAGCAGTTGATATGGACCAAATTTATAGGGTTGTTTAATTATATTCAACATCGCAGTGTCAATGAATTATTCAGTAATGATACCTGATCATCTCATATCTACATTGGAACTTAAGGAGAGAATTGTATATTAAAATAACAAGATGTTTTAGCTTGGAATTGTAGAAAGTACTTGTAAAACATCATTCTTGACTCTAACAAATACAAAAAAGAAACAATAATTGTTTCAAGTACGTTTTTTTTAGAGATAGAATCGTATGCATTTTTCATGAGATCTAATTTTAAAGCTAAAACAAAACAAAAAACAATATAATTGTACGGGACGACCGCTTGTAATAAATTAAAATAGATTTAAGTACTTATCACTTATTGTAACTTAATTAAGCTTCATAATTAAAAATATTTATGGATCGGTCTTTTACTTCGCAAATAGATAGATTAAATAAAATAGATAGGAAATAGAAATAGGAAAAAGGCAATCTTATTTTAGGAAAAGATTTCCTCAATAGCACAGATGTAAAAGTGTTAAATAAAATCGCGGCTCTCGTCACGGTATTGTTGAGGTTAGCTGAGCCGCCCGGCTCTCGTTAACGTATTGCTCGAGCCCGCCTCATAGCTTCGTATGCGGCCGTGTTCCCCCCGCGCCTCCCCGCACTTCGACCCCGCAAACGGCTGCGAAAAGGATAAAAGGCGCGTGCGACACGGCCAACGCGTTTCAGCGGCCAACTGCAAAATATCCTTCAAAGCCAACGCGTTCACTCCAGCGCCGAGCCCGCTCGCAACAGCAACAAAGAAAAACAGAAGACTCCGACCCATATTCAGTCCACCGCCAGCCCGCAACAGCAACTATAGAAAAGACCTTAACAGTACCGTACGAAGCTGTAATACGGCTGTAACCTGCATTTTTATTTCGAACCTCGCCGTCCCGGAGCCTAAAGAACCACCAGCTCAGTGGCGGTACGAATCCCGTGCCGTACAATAATATTATTCTGT
This sequence comes from Hyposmocoma kahamanoa, assembly GCF_003589595.1. NCBI lineage: Eukaryota > Metazoa > Arthropoda > Insecta > Lepidoptera > Cosmopterigidae > Hyposmocoma > Hyposmocoma kahamanoa. The sequence continues at coordinate 9,531,304 of NW_020654080.1, read as the reverse complement.
AATAAATGTCCACGTATTTTTAACGAACGAATGAACGTGATAATCCAGGGAGTGTCCCAAATGTCTAACCTCTAAACCAGTAGGACGTATAATACATTTACATTTACATGGTATTCAATAAAGGAAATCTTATGCTAATAAGCATTTAGCATAGAATATATAGAAATAAACTGGTATAAGAAGGAAGAGAAATTTACTATGGAACAGCGCCTTGGGGCGTCTGTTTCCCCTTTCAATCGTTACACTTATTCTTTTGTGGAAGTAGCTGTCAGCGTTTTGCTCGCCTGAGGTTTCAACGAGGCGAATTGAAAGCTGTGATTCAGGCTTCCCACTGCCGTGATAAGACGTCTAACATTAGCTGTATGCCCAATAGTCGCAGCTCCATTAGATACAGAAAAATATATCCCACATTCTCTCCAATTCTTATAACTCCATTATAGATGGAGTTACAAGAATTGGAGAGGATGTGGATTATATTTTTCTATCTAGTGGTGCAAGAAACGTTTTTGACGTAATTCCACTTATGACATTCTTCCATGAGGGGTGTGATTTATTGACGTTAAGTCATCAAGGCTCCAGGTCTCCTAATTTCTTTGAAACCGATCTTTTTAATTGCATTGAGACTCCTCTGAGGTTATATTGCAATGGCAGTTGAGTTTGAATCGAGTGTCAGTGGAATAGCAGTGATGGCATTCATCATTCAATTACAACGATGGATGTTGCCTTACTACTTCCGTGGAAGTTTCGGTGCTTATCTTAATTTTTGTCTACTTTAATTAACGTATTTTTATGTAATAAAACTCTATAATCGATATAAGTGCTTCTATTGTAAGTGAAAATGAATCAAAAGAAACGTTAAATAATTAGTAGACTACGCGATCGCCTTCGACTCGCAATTGCAGAGCAGAGTACCAAAAATTACAATGGCAGTTAAAAAGTAGTTCATTGGCTAGCCACAACCTCGAACAAACTAATGGTCACCGGATGGATCGACGGTAAACGTCCGAGGGGTCGCGAAGATGGTCCGACGAAGTTTGTGCGGCTCTTGGCTTGAGTCTCCATGATGCGCTCTACTATGCCAAAGACCGCCACAGATGGCACAGCGTTGTCATGCGGAGCTTGTTTCCGCGGGGGAGTCACGACTCTCAGTAATGAAGTTTACGACGCTAGGAGGACGAGCTAGCCACTACTATAACTTTTAGCCGAATACCGAACGTACAAAATCCTTCCATTGACACTATCCACACACAATTGGGATGATTTTAAGATTAGCAGAATTGGGGCCCTAGTTTCTTGCTGTCGGAGCGACAGGTGTACATACAGTGTGCTAAAAGTTTTTTTTTTATAATATCAAGTGATGGGTCGGACTAGTCGTGTGCCTGATGGTAAGCTACACGCCTGTCCATAACAGTTATACTGTCACTCAGAGCTTTAAATTGCAAAGTTCTGAAAGCCACTACCACTGCGCCCGTCATCCTGAGACACAAGTTGACAAGACACATGTGCCTGTAATTTCACCAGCACCCTTACCCTTCAAAACCGGAACACGGTGCTGACATTACTGCTTGCCGGCAGAAACTACCCTGGACGAACTCTTTCATAGGAGCTCTAGCTAGTTAATTGGTGTCTTGGTATTGGTAAAAGTTCGGTGGAAGACGAGTGGTGCGTATCGTATGTGATATCTTTCAATCTTTACCATTTTACTAAATATAAAGTTCTATTCAAATTGTTTTCATATTCAATTTCACTAGTTACGCTTTTACGGCATAATGTTTTATTCATTAAACTGTAACTGTTGTTTGATGATCTTTAAAGGCTCGGTTACTGATAATGTTTATAGCTATGCAATATGGCATAAAGACCCCAGGAAAATTAATGCGATCATTAACGAAGAAGGTAAGAAAACTACAAGGTCGTATTATAACGCTCACACTCAACATAGCCCCGCACTAGGGAAACCCTGTGTCGCGGGTGCCATGGACACACGCATAGACAACCACAAATTACACCCAAAGTCACGAGAGAAATAAATGTAGGCCATACAAATATTTCTCCCGGCCCGGGAATCGAACCTGGGACCTCTGCATGGCAGTCCGGCATGGTAACCGTTCGGCCTCGGAGGCAGTTAAAAGGTATTGGAAATGAAATTATTTTTTCGGATCTAAAATAGCATATATTTGTTTGTCATGTCAGTCAACCGTGACCATGGGACATGTACAGGACCCGAAACGTCGGTTTGTTTGAAAAACAAATATACGCGATTTAAATCCGGAAAAATGGTTTCATTTCCTATGTGTAACAATCGCGAAAACCTAAGAACAAAATATTTTATTTTATTTTAACAATATGATTTTTTTACCTAAATGTTTTTTTAATTAAAATGAAATTAGAATAAATTAATAATAAATAAAACATATCACTACTAAAAGATATTATTACTGCAGTCTTACGTTTGCTTGGGAATTTTCATCTTAGACTAGAAAACAGATTCGTTGCCAATGTGTAGCTATCAATGCGTGAAAAGAAGAACTGGATAAAAGAATTTTATTAATTAAGGTAATGTCGTTTAACGCGCACACATAAATAGGGATCGCTCGGTAGAATGTTACTGCCTGTCACATTTATGTATCGCAGATTTTTTCATATCTCCTGGATCATTCATAATTGGCTGTCCATGAAGTGACATATATTTCTAACAAGGTGTTTCACTAGTAATTCACAGTACAAGTATCGAAAACCATCTTAAAGTGGACAGCTTACCGACTTTCTGCATAAATACCAAGTTTTTATCCAGCACATGCCGGCCGCAAAAAGCCGGGAAGGTCCAACGCGTCCAACGCTTTTATTTACATAAAAAGGAATAATTAATTGCGACTTAAAAGACAAAGAACGTCTCTTTCGCCGTCCATGTAAATGAGATCTAGACTTTGTTTAATAAAAATTTAGTTTCGAGATGCTGTGATGCATTTATGATTGGTGTTCTTTAAAAGTAAACTTTACTTTTTATATGAATCAATTTACTAAACTTTGGGGTAAGAGATGGAATATACAATTTACTATTCTTCAATAATGCGACTATAGTAAAAAACATTAAGAAACAGAAACAGGTTTCTTCGATTCGATCGGACTCGAGCCAGTGTCTGTTGTCTCAACGTGGCTACGGTCTTACCATTCGGCAGTCGTTGGTTCGAGTCCAGTTGGATCAAAGGATTTTTTTCGTGTTTGTTCGATTGTGTCAATAATAATATGTTAAAAATTACACGGATATATTGCATGACAGGCATATCCATCAGCACGGTAGTTGCGAATGCAGTCACATAGAAAAAAACATTCTTCGAACCTTCATCGATCTTCTTGACACAACAGGACACAAATTAGTAAATTATAACAACTAAGCAGAAGCTACAGATATCCTATTTGAATTTATAATGACTAATTGACAGTAGCCGAGAGCGCTTATTAGCATAATTTGTCATGAACTGAGTTAGTATATCATTAAAGATAATTACAAATGAAATGTAAACACAGCTTAGTTCTGGGAGATAATTGCAGGTAGCAATTTAGAACTTGGGAATCTAAATGCTCGTATTATAACAGATATACAGTAATGTAATTCAAGGCCACATCGAATCAATCGAATTGACGCTTAATTCTTCCTTTCTCGTATAAAAACTGTCTTTAAGTCCTCCCTCTCTTTTGTTTTTCATGGTTATAACTCGGTGACTACTTTTATTTTATTTACCTTTATTTAATTTACCCTGTTATTCAAGGGTACTTTAAAAGAACATCCTTAATTTCATTCATATGTCTTTATAAGCTAAGTCTGATAATAATTGTGAAATATAAACAATTTTAGATGATACATTAATAGCCTCTTAATTGAAAAACATTAATCAACAACGATACGCAATTTGACAACAAAACGTGTTCAGCATTAAAATCGTTAGCGAAATTTCATTAGCTCGCTAGTTTGTTGACAGACAATTTGTCTTCTCGTTCTTGTCGTTCAACCATCGGCTTAAGGAACTAATTTAAATTTGTAATGTAACTACAATTATTAACCATTATGTATAGGTAATTGTAATAAGTGACATGAATACGTATGCAGCTTTGCCTGACTCATATTTTCTAGAAAGGCTTCGCAGGTAAATAATCATGTGATTATCATTGTGAGTAGGTTAAGACCTCTATGTATCGTACGTTACTTTACTAGGCCTAAATCATAGTCATATTTCAAGCTTTTAAATAATAATTCAAAATTGATAATGTACTTTTTGCAGTGATGATACTACGACTTGAGACGAGCTTACAAAAATGAGATTATTCATTAGGTAGAGAGAGACAGAGAGAGTAGGTACCTTGAAAGAAATTGGTAGATCACAACTATAACCATCAATTATAAAGAAATTAAATGCTAAAGCCCAAGGGGTATTCACTTACAATTGCGTATGATTTAGTGACTTTGAATAATAATGCAATCAAAAATAATAATGTGTACTAATCGTCTGAATCTTTACGACCGAATCAATGAATCGAAAAGCTATAATTAATAGCAGAGGTAACGGACCGACTCATAATTTTGAATGACACAATTACGAGTGTTGATGCAAATTGATGTATTGTGTTACTGGAAAAACGAGTTAAAGATGAACATTATTAAAAATATGTTAATCAAAATGAAAATGTAATAAAAATACATGGATAGTTTTAATAATATCAAGTGACGGGACGAACAAGTCGTGTGCCCGGTGGTCACGTTTATCCATATAAGATGCAGTGTGTCTCAAAGCTTTAAATCACAAAGAAGTTAGGGGTGCTGCCACTGTACTCGTCACCTTTAGACATAAAGTCAACATGGCCGGTTTGCCTCTAATTTCAGAAGCATCACCAATCATTCAGAAGCATCACCAACATTACTGCTTTGCGGCATGAATAGGTATGTCGTATTTTCACAAGGAGAGTTTCGGGTAAAAGAATTCGTACTAGATGAAAATATAACTTTTTTATGAGATAAGTGGCGGAAAGAATAAGCCTGCGCGCCTGGTGGTGGGTCACTTACCTGTCCATGGCAGTTGCAGTGCCATTTAGAGCTTTAAATTGCAACGATTTGAGGGGCACTGCCACTGCGCCTATCGCTTTGAGACATAAATAAGTTGACCAAGTATAAAGTACCAAAAAATTATAATTATTCAACAAGACAAGCAACGATGGGCAGCTATAAAACTTTTAAAATCAATAACGTACCTATATGTTAAACGAACTAAGGTCTATTTAATTCCAACATTATTTAAATGTCTTCCGTCACACTTAAAAAAACCTTGTGGTAAGGTAAAGGTGGTAAAAAGTTTGTTAAAAATGAAATAACAAAATATTTGTTAGGTGCAATGCTGGGAAATATTGAAAAATTGAAATGTGGGTAATGGAATGTAAACTCTTTTTTCTAGTAGCCCAGTACTTGGAAAACCCTTTGTCACAGGTGCTGTGGACACAGACATAGAACATTACAAATTACACCCAAACTCACGAGAGGAATAAATGTAGGCCATACAAATATTTCGCCCGGCTCGGGAAGTGAACCCGGGACCTCTGCGTGGCAGACCAGCATGGTAACATGGCCACGGAGGAACTTGTTTATGTGTAAATGTTGTAAATGTTTATGTGAATATAATATTAAGTGTAGCAACCAAACTCTTCCGATAAACTTTTATGAAGTTTGGAAGAACCTTATCTTTTTGGAAAAAATGTCATTGAAAGGATAAATAAATTTAAAAAATCCCGTAATTTCAACACCACCCTTCAAAACTGGAACGCAGTAATGCTGAGATTACAGCTTGGCAACAAAAATAGGTAAGGTGGTAAGTACTTACCCGGACGACCTCTTTTACAAGGAGCTCTACTGCTACTAAAATTTACTGTAAGTATTATTGAAGAACCTATTATTGAAACAAGAAACTACTAATGAAAATAATTAAGTACATTACAGTACAATACAACTTAGATACTTCGCGCAAGAATTTATGTCAATGGACACTAACTGACTTAGCGTTATAAATGGAAAATATAACGGAATTATAAAAATAAGTAAGGAAATCAATAATAATAAAGTAAGAACAAAAGTAAAGCCAATTGAAATCAAACAAGTACACTCACTGAAAGCACAATGAGTTTCTTAAGGCAATTAGTGCTGACTCCAACCAGAAAATGCAAAGAACTTGTTACGCTCTGTTGTGGTTTCTGTTTGGCGTACAACTTTATTACTCAATTTTCAAGTTTCTACTCAAAATAGAAGTTCTAATGCAAATAATATAAATTTTCCTTTGTTTACAGGCCTTTCAAAACCGCTATGATTTTATAGACGGCTGATGGTAAAAGCCGCAGCACTTGATCAGACATATTTTGTTTTCAATATCTATAAAATTGTTACTGGTTTATTTTATAGTGTCTTTAATTGTGTTTTCTATTATTTGTGTTGGTTTTTATACGTTGTTTTCAATTTATTTTAAAAACCTTTTTATAAATATATTGCGACAGGTACACAAGCCGTTCCTCCAAAAAATTTGATTTTATGTCGACAAGCAACATACTTTTTTACTCAGAAAGAAAATGAGCAGTCCATACCCTTGATTCACGTGCTGAAATTATAGGCATATGGCCCTTGTCAACTTATGTCTCAGGGTAACGGGCCCAGTGGCAATGCCCCTTAGATCTTTGTGATTTAAAGCTGTGAGTATCACTGCAACTGGCATGTCGTTTTCTACCATATGCACGACTTATTCGTCCCGTCACTTAGTATCATGAAAAAAAAAACAAAGAAACTCATTTATTTAGTTGTTTACTCATTTATTTTGTGACCTTTCAAAGTCTCTTTGTGCTTATTTTAAAACCTTCTATGTTAATGAAGTCTTTTGTCTCCTCAGTTAACACATCTGACATCAAAGCTTTTAAAGTCAAAAGTAACCTTTCACCTTTATCATTTACGAATAACAAAATCTCGTTAAGTTTAAAAACACTTTGCTACACGTGCTAATTACGAGTGGAGTTGAAGAGATCTATCATGGCTCTGTCGGCATATGGCTTTACAAATGCAGATTGATTTCCATTTATGAATTACCACTTACCTTCTCATTGATGCTGTAGTATGGAACTGATGTTTAAATTCCTGAATGCGACCAGTGGCGTCTACTTGTATCACAGATTATATCTATGCTGTAATTGGTACTTTAATAGTGGCAATTACCGTACCACGGAAATGTTAATATTTATTTATTTACATTTCTGTGTATGATACATACCTGTTTTATAGATTTTGTATTAAGTATGTTTATTATATACGAAGGACCAATAATTTTTAAGAATAACCTAAGTATCTAAAGATAAGCGAAAATACTTTTTTAGCTTTGATTATATTTTTGATGGTTATGTTCTTGTGCGGTGCCACTTGTGATTTCTTTTTTCTTTTTCTTCAGCTTTATATACCGGAAAAGATTACACACTTATTGGCAAGATAGAGCATTTTATTTTTTAAATAATAATTTTATTTCTAGCAAAAGTTGTTATGTGTCAGAGTCAACTGATACCCAAAAATATTGAACTATATCTGTTGTAAACTCAGAATTTATATTAATTATTGCCTTAAGTCATAATCATCATCATCATCATTAACCCATTTATACGCGCCACTGTTGGGCACGGGTCTCCTCTCAGACGAGGGTTTAGACACATAAAGCAGCATTAAGCACATAAATTCCCAAAACTCAGGAGGTGCGAGCCCGCATTCGAACCCACGGCTTCTGCTTGAGAGGCGGTAGGTCAAACCAAGGTCAAGGCTGTCACTGGCGTGTTATATTATTGCGAGATACATTTTGCAACTTCTGTTGTTTTACATAACAACTTTTGTGACCAATATAGAGTTCTTAGGATTTCGCGATTGTCTTCACTTTACTTTGGAAAGTTCACTTTGGAAATTAAGTTATGTTTTCGCCAGTCGTACACGTCCGGAGCGTTGGTTGTTTGGAAAAAAACAAATACACGCGGTTTAAATTAACTTTTGTAACCAATAATTTAAATACGATAAAAAATTGTGTCAACTGGCCACTGCGTGATAAAATTAATTAAAATTAAATGATAATAAAGACCATGAACTATCATCATTTTATATTCATGTTCGTCAGTTTATCAGCATAATTTATTTTCATTCATAAGAGTGGAAACCAATGCAAATACTTTTTACGGCAGATTTACCATCAAAGTACGTTCAGCACAGTTTTTCCTTATATGTACGTGAAAATTGTACAATGAGAACTTCCTTCCTGAGAATTTCCTCGAGTGCCATTATTTGATTGCTACAAAAGACACGTAAATAGGTTTCTTTATTATCAGCGACGCATCCGTGACTCCTTCTAGTGCTGCATTTGTAGGTCAATACTTACCATTAAGTGTACGGTTAACCGTATATCCGTCAGTAAAAAAAAATATTGGTTTTACTAGTATTATGTAATATAGCTTATTCATACATAAGTTGAATGTCACATGTATTTCATTTTCTAATGAACAACATTAGGTAAAATGTTTAAAGACGTTTTAAAAGTTTTTAAGGGTATCATTATAACTTTGAAATATGCACAGGGATATTTAACTGCCTCCGTGGCCGAACGGTTACCACGCCGGACAGCCACGCAGAGGTCCCAAGTTCGATTCTCGGGCTGGGAGAAATATTTGTATGGCCTACATTTATTTCTCTCGTGAGTTTGGGTGTAATTTGTGGTTGTCTATGTGTGTGTCCATGGCACCCACGCTACAGGGTTACCCTAGTACAGGGCCATAATGAGTTTGTGCGTTATTATTATCATTATTATTAATATTTATAAAATACTAATAACTTCGTAGGACTGTATTACTAACATCATAAAAAGCAACTATTGTTCCATGACATTTATTAAATCATCAGATTTTACTTCCATATAAAAAGCTGTGATAACTCTGTGAGGCAGCAAAAAAAGCACACGGGAGGCGATACTAAACAACTTACTATCAAATACAGATCTAAAAAGACCTCCGTCTTACCTGATGGAAAGTACAATACAACAAAAACTTAAAAGTTTATTTTTGGTAAATTAATTGTTTTCTATAAAGTCATGGAACAAAAGCTTTTGACGACCTTCGTGGTCGAGTGGCTTGCACACCGGTTTTCATGGTGTCGTCATCTATGAGGTCCCGGGTTCGATGTGCAGCCGGGTAATTATAGAAAACAAACTTTTCTATTATTGTCTCAGGTCTGGGTGTTTGTGGTTATAAATGTTTCTGATTATTGTAAAACAAGTGATTTAGTTACTCACTTTGGGATCAGAGCAACGTATGCGATGTTGTCTATGTTGATGTTAAAGTTGTTGTTTGTGCTGTTAGTAACATAGTCCTGGAAGGTTGTTGCGTTTTACAAATAACTCTGTGAATAGCTTATCTCTACTATGTTAAAATTTTTATAAGTATTTACTGATGTATTTTTTTTGTATATTATATAGAGTGAGAAAAGATTTATTTGTTTTTAATTTTTAACCGACTTCAAAAAAGGAGGAGGTTCTCAATTCGACTGTATGTTTTTTTTTTTGTTTTTTTTTTTGTATGTATGTTACGCGATAACTCCGGTATTTGTGAACCGATTTTCATGATTCTTTTTTTGTTGGAAAGGAGGTACTTCCATAGTGGTCCCATTTCATTTTGAAGGAAATCATCCACCTCAAAGGGTGGCTGTTCACGCATGAAGATACATTTTTATAAATAGCGCCTAACTTTAATTTAGGAGCAATTACTTTTAGCAATTATTTAGTTGATTTTGCTATTTCATCAATTCAAGGCGTTTTTCCCTCGATATACTTTGAGTAGTGTGTCGTAGTGAGAACCTATTTTTATTATCTCCAGTATCAAGTCCTGTATAGTGGCGAACTAGGGGATATTTCAATGAAACTTAGCAAATAGACGTAATTCCACGTACTTTTGAGTTCGGTTTTTTTTAGTACTCTGTACTGAGATTATATTTTTTTCCTCAAACATGTTGGTTTAATGTAGTACAAATATAACAAATCACCGCTGAATTGATTATTGATCAATTTGTACTCGTACCTCTAATACAAAGTGTGATTGTAAATATTAAAGTTCACGGACTTTTTGCAGATACATAAAATTTAGGCAAAACAGATCTGAAATAAATCTCCGGTCAATGAACTCGATTGGTAATTAAAAAGTCATCAAACTATAGCGTCATAGGTCTGTTCACAAATCGGTCGTTTGATGAGCTATAAAGTATTAGCAGCGGTTTGCACAGCCCTGTACTGTTTATGTTAATTCAGAATATCCTAGAACTATGAGTAACTAGCCAATTTATAAAACCTTAACATCATCATGTGAAATACTTGATTTATTTAACACAATCGTCTTCTAAATAATCTGTGGTAGAATGTTGTATACCCTGTTTTCCTAGGAATTGAAGGGTCAAACGATCTATTAAGAGGTGGTAAAATTAGCACTCATTATTTGCACAATTTGGCATTGTTTTTGTAACATGCTATCATGCCATGTACAAAGACACAAATTACACATAAGACAAAATATATTATCGAAAAGTTTTGTATTCGTTAATTACTAAATAATATAAATATCAACGTACACTTGAAATCCTACGTTAATGTTTGTAATATAATTTCAGATCACATAATCGAAATTCTCTGATTTTAAAACAGATAAAGATCATCAGCCATCGTCTAACATTTGAGTTCCTACCGCTTTATGAACTTTGGAGACAACTATGTCTCTCGATAAGATTATTAAACAAGATAACCAATACAATGAACCTCTCATTGATACCAATAGCTTTATGAAATAAATCACTTAAGATTGTTTTGCAATGTCTACAGTTACAAAGACATAGGAGCGTACGAAATTGGAACCCTAAAATAGAATGATCGTGTAGTTTCTCATCTCACTCAACTTGAAATATTATTCGGCATAAGTGTCTCCGTTCCTGAGAAATAGGTCAAATGAAACCTTCATCTATTACTATTCTGACACTTTGCCCGCCACTTTCCATATATAAATCACATTGAAACGTAATCTATGGTGCTCAAATTTCAAAATTCCTACGCGTGTCTTGTAGACAAATAGGCGGCGTTGTTAATAGCCGTTTCAGTACCTATAAATGTTGTTTCTTATACATAAATAGCTACAGGTGTATCTAAGAGATATCGTGTAATAGTTTTGGAGAGACCACTTATAGATAAGACGCCCTTTTCTATGATTATTATTTCCTTGATGTCTTCACTTTGGATATTGATTTCCTGTATTAGTATCTTGCCATTTTATTACTGTACTAAATTACTTTCTTAAATATCTTCAGTATTTAATCCATTATTAAAGATGCCAAATATAGCAGTGTCATTTTGAATATAAATATCTATTCTTTTTAATATTTGACTTAAGACATTTACCATGTAGTAATCGTACGTATATTAATAATTGACAACACTGTATCACATTCAAAGTCAATTTGTTTTGAAAAGATCATCAATATAACTACAAAAACATCCCTATGGTCACTAATACGTGTTGGTTGATCGCCAATTCCATATCGTAACTTTAGTTTTATAACTTAACGTGACTCAAGGGTGCACCAAATTTAAATTACCTTGATTGCCTATCATAAAACTTACGAGTAGAGATTTGTGTTAAATAAATTGATGTGGGATTCCTCAGGCCAAACGTGTATAATTTTCAGTGAGGTTTAACGACCTCGTATTTCTTTTCAAAGAAGAAAACCGAAAGTGAAGCAATTCTTAAAATTAAATAGAAGATATTTAAAAAAAAAATTTATGTTTCATTTGTAATTAATTTTTTATTCAGATATTTAATTATTATTATAGATTTCTGTTCGAAAAAACCAAACTTGCCTATAATGATTTTCTTTTTATCTTACTTTTCATTTCTTACCCTAGAAATTTTACAGCATCTCCTTACCTTTGCAGATTTACTGGTTACCTTCAAATCGCTTAAACTTTTTGCATCTTTTAATCTTCAAAGTTGAATATAAAAGCGGTCTACAAATCCTGAAAAGTTTTAAGGAGTGGCCATATCCAAATGAATTTTAGTCACGTCGCCGGTAAACCGTCTGACTTACTGTGGACCCATTTGTACAATAAATTTGAATGTTCTTATGAAACTTTTTCGTGAGTAGGATGATATGATAATCTATACAAAAGCTCCATAAACAACTTTCCGTTGCAGGGTTTTTCTAACGAACTGGTGTATTCGTGAGACTGATTCGCTCCTTATCTAAATTGGGAGAGCGGTTAGCCCGGTCTGGCAAATTGGTGCTGGTTCGAGTCCAGCTGGATTGAAATAATTTTTCTGTGATTGTTCGATCTCTGTATTAATAATAACACCATACTAGTATAGTATGTTGATAAAAAAATACATATTATTCAATAAAATAATAATATTGCCATTAATAAAGCGACATCTCTTGTCAGCCGCTGGTAGCTGTAAAGGTATATATATACCTGCCCGAGAAAACATTTTGAATAGGTGTATGTTATGCTTTTTTAACCGACTTCAAAAAAAGGATGGAAGGAGGTTCTCAATTAGACTATATGTTTTTTTTGTATGTATGTTACGGGATAACTCCGGTGTTCGTGAACCGATATTCATGATTATTTTTTTGTAGGAAAGAGGGTACTCCATAGTGGTCCCATTTAATTTTGAAGAAAATCATCCACCTTTAAGGTTGGCTGTTTACGCATGAAGATTCATTTTTATAAATAGCGCCTAAATTTTATTACAAGGAGCAATTATTTTAATGGTTGATTTTGCTGTTCTCCAATTCAAGGCGTTTTTTTCTCTCAATATACTTTGAGTAGTGAGAACAAATTTTTATTATCTCCTGTGTCAAGTCTCGTATAGTGACGAACTAGGGGATGAATCCGGGTTTGCGCACTTTCCGGTAACCGATTTCAATAAAACTTGGTAACTATATGTAATTCTACGTACTTTTGAAGTCGGTTTTTTAATACTCTGTACTGAGATTATATAGCCATGGAAATGCTGAATAAAATGGCGAAGTTATCTTGGAAACTGGAATAGTAACTGTAGTAACCATTAGTACAGGCAGTTGGAAAAAGAATGTTTCTAAGTGGTTTCTTAAATTGCTTGAGAACCCTCTAGAGAATTTGTCTGGGTTAAAATTTATTGCGAGGCTAATAGTGCTGCCAGATGTGGTAGTGTTCGCAACGATTTTGGATACAAATTGTTCATTGTAATCTTAGTCCAAATATACACGGTGTGTCACGGCCATGCTACATGGAGGGAAAGTATTTGAAAATTGTATATACCAGTATGACATTTTGCTTCATGGAGACATATTTTATTTTTAAAAGTTGGTAAATATTACTGCATTTAAACCACTGCCAGACACGGGTCTCCTCTAAGTCGAAGTTTTTTAGGCCATGGCCCTGGCGCTGGTCCAATGCTGGTTGGGGACGTCACACGTTACACGTCACCGAGGGTTGTGAAGGATATTTTCCTTCACCGAAAAGCGTGATAAATTTCAAATTACATTTCGTACATAAATTCCGACAAATTCAGAGGTGCCATCCCGGATTGAAACCTACGGCCTCTACATAAGAGATGATAGTATTTATTTATTTATTTACAATAATATTAAATTTACTTTCCCTCGGTGTCTCATATCAGTGGGACAACCTGTATAAATCACCCTGTTTATAGCGGAGCGGAACGTGTGTGAGTAAGTATAGTGTGCATTTTATTGTGTACCAGTGCAGTAGTATGTATAGTTTACTCAGGGAATAGCATTTTCTTAAAGATTATTTCAAAGCTAAACAGAAAAAATTAACAATTGTGTACACGACTGTAAACTAAATATTTATGAAATTATTAACGTTTCGTGGTAAAATTATGTAACAGTTCACGAAATTTATACTGTAGCGAACTAAAACGGGTAACATTTTCCGGTATTTTAGGAATAATCTAGAAACTAGAGGGACATTTTGAAATTGCTCCGCGAAATGGTATCATTACTTCATTATTATTATATGGAACCTGCCTATAACATCAAGAAGAACTGGAACACATTCTAATAATAATATGTGCCAGACAACAACAGCAAGGCTCTGGTCTCAAACTAGGAAATCCAAAAAAAACTAGGGAATTGTACTTGTACCAGAGCAACAGAATTCTTGGGCACTTCCTAGAATACCCAGACCAGAACCAATTTAAAAAAGTTCATTTACCAAATTGGTCCTACCGGGAATGGAACCCAAAATCTTCTTAACGCCTATAATGTAAAGCGTTGGATCATCGAGGTTGCCAAATTATAGTGATTAATATAGAAATTATATCCAAATTTCCATAATTCCCAAAATAAATCATAACGTTGTAATAAAAACCACCAGAGTCGAAGAGATCTCACATCGCCTATACAAATTTTCTAGACAGTGTAATTAAAAGACACACGTACTTCATACGTAAGTACGAGTATCTTCAACGAGGTCCAGATAGTTCACAACAAATCAAGTTACGGTTTCTTAAAAGAAATTATCCCAATTACCGCAGCTATAACCAATAAATTCTAACCACGTTGCTAACACAGGACAATGCCCAAAAACCCATTTATGCTCTTATACCATAGTAACATCATTTTGCGAGAAAAACACAAAAATATTATACAAAAAGGTACACTTTGCTGTTACAGAATTTACCCCACTTACAAGAGTTCAATGTCTGAACATAAAAAGGTTTACCCTCTCGGTCAAAGAGCAAAGGGTTTTGGCAATCAATCTTTAATATTGACAGGCGCTAAGGAATACGACACAGAATGTGTCCAGTGTAGATAAATAAATGTCGTTTAGGACCCTTGTCAATACTGGGATGACGTCATTTGAATCGAGATTCGAATTACTTTTTCGATTGTGATCCGACTGCATATTAAAATCTTTACATTATCGGTAGTCTGGGTACACATCTTACAGCGGGAGAGAGTATATGAAATGGTATAATACCTACATAGGAATCACGCTGATCAAAGTTTACAGAGTTAGCTACATAAACATTACTTTTCTAAACAACAAATTTCAACGCAATGTAAATGACGTACAATTTTGACATTTTCTATAATACTATCTTAAGTTGATCTATTCAATTCTCCTTGTCATAAACAATGCTTTAACATTTTCGTAACTTTCGAGATTTTAGGACGTAAAGCTTTTTCTTTGAAAAATATGAATTACTTACGTTGAACTTGCTTAACAGTAAAACTGGAACTAAATAAAATATTAATAAACTGCGTTCAGGGGGTTGTAGACCTTTTTTCGCTGATTCCAGATATGTTAATGACAAAATTTTACTAAAAATGTCCATTATGTTGTTTTTGATAAAAGACGGCAGCATTAAAAACGATACTTTAACGAAAACCAGAGGTGCAGTAAAGAATTTATATACGCTAAATCTCATCATCATTCTATCAACATCATCCTATTATCACATCCTATTTTGTTCACTCCACGCCATTTCTTCTCTCTTTCGTTTTTCTACCAGCTTCCCCTCAATTATAATACATGAAAACGCACCTAAATTGTAATCTCTATAAATAATTGCAATAACCCACCACGAATGCACACGATATATGCTATATATATATATATATATATATATATATATATGTATATATATTTTTCTTTTTTTTTTTTTTTTTTTTTTTTTAATAGGATATTAATCGGAAATTATTATACACAAAGAAAAAGATATGATTGAGGTTCCGCACAGTAATAATTTTGCTTACGAATGAATTACGGACGTGAGAACTCTAGCAGGTGACAAGAGCTGACATAATATAGGGATTCTCGAACCCGTATGTAGACAGTGATGAATGAAAACATAGGCCAATGCACTATGAAATAAGGGTCATTACGTGTAAAGACTGAGTAGAAGAGAGTAAAATAATTATATCAGAAGAACATTGATGTAAAATTTATTAGGTTGAATAAAACAACGGCAAACATGAAGAAACAAGAAAAGTGGAATTTATTGACAATAAATACAATTCATAACACAAAAGGATTATATTACTTAAAAATACATAGTAATTACTGTAATTTTCTTATTACGATGAATGTGAGAGATACTTAAAATATATAATAATATCTTTTGATATATAATACATAATAATATCTTTTGATTCTCAATGAAAACAGATAACATTAATAAACACTTCGGATGTGGAAAAGTAAATGCATGAATGGACGAAAAACAATAAACGTAGCATACAAAATAGAGCGCTCATCAAACTACGAACTTTGAATTACTTTTCCCGTAAACGGCTACCCATTCAAAGTTTTGGGCAACACTTTTGGGGGAGTTAACGCAATCTGATAATAATAATGCTTCAGTAGATTAAAATTTACCCACACAAGAACATGTAACAAAAATGGATACCTACAAAGGCTGTTGACATAATACAGAGCATGCGCACAACTGATATTATCCATAAACAATGAATACTGCACGATGGGGCCCTCAGAAACCTTCTGAGTTAATATTAAAGCTAGGAAGACAAATACATCTTCAAATTGTTATACGAAAAATGTTTTAGCACGTGAAGATATGAATTGTATGATAATGAAAATTGTTGAGAGAACGTCTATTTATATTTTTAATACAACAAACAATTTTCGACTAACTACTTCAGTAGATAAGTATCAACAATTCGCGAATATAATGTTTACTGCAAACAAAATTTGTATATGCTTTGTAAACAATCAATATATATTATTGGCTATAAATTAAGAGCCAATTTATTTGCTCGCAAGAAACAAAGCAGAGCTTTGAAGCGTCTAAATTAGATTTAACAAGAGATTCAATCGAAAACAGAACTCACCGAAAACACTCCATCGTCGGCGTGAATTTTATCATTACAATCATCCTTGATGTGGCTTGTTTGTTCTCAAAACATCGCACCAAAACTGTTATCAGTAATCAAAACACTTTCACTGTTGCTCGAACTTGCACAGACAAAAAATATCCGAACGATCCGGCCGGCTACACTGAAACTGTCAAAATCACGTGGCCGGTAGATACATACACGGCAAAATTAAAGTATTCGCGTGCGCGCTAAGGCGCATGGCATTTACGTAGCATATTATTCATGTAACGGACTAACCTCCCACACAGTTCGTGAAGAACTAAGAGCGAGTAAGCGCAAGTTGAACGTGCACGTGGTAGCTTACGCGACGTCCGCCCTTCCATAGGAACGTTGTCTGCCGAATGTCGACTTTCTCCTAAGGCCCGATGATGCCTTTTTGCCTAAATGAATGGCGGATCGCCGAGATGAGCCGGAATATGGGACGATACACACAGAATATTTCCGTAGCGTTTGGTGTGCGTATAATGAGTGCGTAAAGTGCATTTTACTGTATTTTCGCCGAAATATGTCTACGTTTGCTGCATTGAAATTGATTTGGACGATTGAAAAGCAAATTAGGTTCTTAGAATATAATAATTTAATTATATTTGCAGACAGTTCAGATTCGAGCAAAATGAAATTCGCAATAAATGGAAAGACTTTCCTTTCATTTAAAACGTAAAAATTAAGTGATGAAAGTAGATTGATACTTTTAGGAAAAGTCTCAAAATATTCTTAACATAATGTTATTAATTTCGGGTTTTAGGCTATTTGAGCAAACTGTTAATGCTCAAAGTTTAAGTAACTAAGCACGTACTTTGTCGCTAATGTGTAAAGTTTGACCGCTAAATCTTTGATAATGAGTTGTCAAACCACGCCCGTTTAGTAACATTGAATGAAACGTGATAATAATATTAAATTTCCTAAGACACGATAGGAACGGTGTAAAATCCAAAGTGTCAAGCTTGAACCGGTCTTGTACACAAAAGTTGTTCTAATTTCACGAGTCTGCCTTCTTTTGTAGTCTTTAATATGACTTATACCGCTTCTTAAGTAGTTTTTTGTAACAGCATTTCATACCCGGACAATTCCGGTTTTAAAACAACATATTGTTACAATCCCCCTTGAAATTTGATACGGATATTTTCTGAGTGATAAAAGAGGCATCCATTGTTCTCGGGATATTGAAAAAGTTTCTTCCTATAACCATCACTTCCTTTTGTCTTGTTTTAAAGGATTATTTCGAAACTTAGTGGGCAGTTTGGTTTAATCTCTTCACGCTTTGCTGGTGGCGTTTCTTGCTCTTTATTGTTTTATATCGATTTTTATATTTTTTATGAAATTAGATCAGCTGTAGAGCTCCTAGTGGAAGAGTTCAGGGACGTACTACGACCTTACCTATTTCTGCCACCAAGCAGTAGTGCGTTCCTGTTTAAAGTTGTATGGGTATAAAGGTACTGGTGAAATTACAAGTACATAGGACTTGTCAACCTATGTCTCAAGTCTCAAATCTTTGCTATTTAAAGTACTGAGCGGCTCTGCAACGGTTATGGACAGGCGTGTCACTTACCACCAGGCGCACCACTTGTTCGTCCCGTCAATTGGACTACTATCGTAAAAAAAGATCAAAGGCACCACAGGATTCCTTTCTCTTGTTTTTATAGTATCAAATTAAATAGCAATTTTGTTGTAGGGTATTTTTATAAGACCTCTAATGGAGTTTTCGTGTAAATCGATAAATTAATGATAACACAAATAAATACAAGAAAAATCGTATACTCTTTATCTATATCGAATTTGCATTTGAAAGTAAGTAAACTCCCTAATGTGCGTTTGGACAGCGAGACCGACTATGAATGAAAAACTCTCTTTAGAAGAGAACCATGCTCTGTAGTTAGGATGTATTTGTTGACAATGACAGTGATGAGAAATCGACATTTCAAAATTTCAAAAAGTCTAATCCAGTTTATTTGGAGTGAAAACGGACAATTTAATATAAAAACAAAATTTTTAATTTATTTACCTTTATCAAAAGAATTGTTTTTTATATTCTTCATAAATACTAACTCACAATAGAAGATGGGAAGTCAAACTGTCACTTTCTTTCGAAACGAACGTTTATTGAGACGCGTACACAAATATTGATATCACGCGTCAGTGTGAATGGCATAGAAAATACCTTATGTCCCAGTAAAAGTTAGAAAACTGACCAACATTTATTAGATCTATTCGGATAGGTCTATATTTATTTTGCCTCATTTTCTCATTACTAATTTAAAGTAAATCTTATTACTAAACATTGAGATCCAAAAAAATATATACCTATGAAGATGTAATCATTTACGTTCTACAGTGCTTTACCATTTCGAACATTCTTGGTTTGGAAGGGTCTAGCGTTAATATTGTCAATATTCTATATACCAATTACGAAATCACAGCTCAAAAGCCGGTCCTTTATGTTATTATTATTATTATTATTATTGTTTCTCTAAAAGGTTATCTCGGGTCAAAACGGCCCGGTCCTTTGGTATGATTGCTTAGAGACATCGGCCCAACTCATTATAAATGGGAGATAAATGCGATAAATTCGAGTTGATAGGTATTGGCGCACCTCCTTATTCCAGATTGTATTTAATCCAACACGTATACCTAAATGCTACATTGGAACTTCAAGTACATGTATAAATTTTCATGTTTTATTAATCAGTTTTATATTGTTCTATAATTGAACTTGTGAAAAATTTATTCTTGTAACTAAATTACGGCTATTTTCGTTTAAATGTTCGACTGCCTTTTTTTATAATATCCAGTGACGGGACGAACAAGTCGTGGGCCGGATGGTAAGCTGATGGTAAACACAGTAATGTGGACATTACTGCTTGGCGGCAGAAATAGGTAAGGTGGCAGTACTACTCTGGACGAACTCTTTCACAAGAAGCTCTACTGCTACTAAATGGCTACGTGCCTTCAGAAGTGAAGCTTTTGTTCGGCTTGACAGATAGGTGGGGGTAAATATAATACAGCTTTATTTTTAGACATACCAAAGCACAGTTTAGTAAGTGTAAATAAATAAGTATATAACTTAGATCAATGGCACTTAATGGACTATTGAAATGTTTTTGATGATAGAGCAAGAGTGTGCATTTGACCTCGAACTCACCTGATGGAAAGTGACGATGAGGTCGACGATGGAGCGTGTACACCTAAATAATGACCACTCACTCTCGCCTTGAAAAGGTTCAAGATATAGCGTTCAGGGATTATGTCTGTAGGCAAGGAAGTTCACTCCATACCCATAGGCCATATAAGTGCGGAAGCGTAAAGCTTCGTGCTAATCTTTGGAATATTCAAAACATAAGGTTTTAACCGCAGTCTACGTCAAGTCCCATGATGAGGGAAAGGTGAAGGTGAAATGAAATCGTGCAATTTCATGAAAATTTTGTTTAGTAGTATTATTAAACAAAATTTCGTAAAAAAAATACCTACCTCCTACATCCTTTATATCTCTTCTCTTGACATTAACCCATTTACCAGTCATATCCATATTTGACTAATTTCAAACTTTACTCGTGGCACATAGTATCGAATAGACTCGACCTACAGGTTAGTAAGCCATTACTTCTAATGGCAATAATGCTTTGTAAGGTTCGTAATGATAATGTTTGACTTTTCCATCAATCCACTTGAACTTCTTTCAAAACGGTTTGCGTGTTTGCTATTGGCGTTTGTTTAATCTTATTATTACCTGTACTCATTGTGGGCTTAGGGCTTTAGTTGTATCTCGTATCTATACTAACAAAAATAATTGGTTGTTAGTGTATTTGTCCCGTACGTTTAATGCAATCTTGTGATAGATATGGCGTGCATTTAAAAGTTTTCAATACCTAAACATGAAGCCTATGGGGTAATTCACGTAATCAAATCGTTATGATATCGTAGCGATTTAGTCGTTGAACTGCTTTTTCGTATTCACGTGTGACAATCGAATGTCAATGGTCCAATTTTAAAGTCGTTCGATCCAAATATCGTTAAAGCGTATTCTGGTATATGAACCAAACTTAAATCGATTCTAAACGACAAGTCATACGTATTCTGTTAAATTTTGACAGTTCAATAGATTTTCGACGACTAAATGTCAAATTTCGCAATCCAAGATGTCGTTCATTAGTCGTTACGTTTCGATTCTTTTCATATCAACGTTCGTTCAAGAGATACGTGAATACCAATTTTGGATAGGACTTCGATCGAACGACTATGTAACTTCAACGATATTTTGATAGCTCGAACTTACGTGAATCGCACTGCTGGTAGGGTATCGCAACATAATAACATTACTATTGTCATAACTTGTTCAAAAGAAACTTGTATGTGATATAAAATGCAAATTCAAAGTAAACATTCATGTTACATTAACATTTCCATTATTAATTTTTCTTATGTATTCACATATTTAATTAATTAATATTATCGATTATTAGCTATTAGGTATATATCAAATAATTTTATTTTAATAATTCTTGCAACTCAGTAGCAGCTTTAAAATAATAAATAAGAATTATTTTAATACAATTTAAATAATTACATTTTTTTTTAATTATTTTATTCTCGTATTTTGTTATGTTTTCAGGGCCATTGCAAAGAGACCGGAATGAACTTAATTTCATGTTGATGTTTGAGCGAGTGAAGTGAGTGTGAGCGCTTTTTCTTAGATGAAGAATGATGATTAAATCATATCATATCAGATGGGCCAGTAATGTAAATTAAATTTGACGGTGAAAAGATTATCTTCCATACTTGGATCTTGTTGGCTCTTGTTGTAACTTGTATCTGGAAAGTCCCCCGAAGCCAGTAGTGTGCCGAAGCGCAAATGATATTCCAAAAAAAAAACTTAGTCATAAAAATTGTAAAACATTATTCATTTCTTATTTAAAAAATAAGTGCGCATTTGATGTCCATGTCACCTGATAGAAAGTGACGATGAGGTCGATGATGGAGGATGCACATCTAAATAATACCTATTCACTCTTGCCTTCTCGCCTTCAAAAGACCCAAGTTATACCATTTAGAGAATAAGTATGCAGGCAGAGAATTCCTACATCATAGCCGTTCGCCATATAAATGTAGAAACGAATTAGTTTCGTATGTATTAGAAGTATAAGAAGTTTGCAACGCAAATAGCTCCCCAGTAGACAGTAAATGCCCTTCAATGATCTTTAATTTAGGTACTATGAAGCAGTAATTATTTTTGGACGCTCATATTCGCTGTCAGCACAGCTTGGAGGTGAAGAATGCCGAGAATTAAATAAAATAGCAGCATAATTAAAACTCTACAAAGTTATATTTTGTTACAAAGAATGTTGATGATATTTCACAGAATTGTTTTCATTTCAATGTATTGTTATTAGTATTGTTGATTTTCTGGTAATGAATAAAAGCCTAGGAAGTGTTAAAATATTTAACCTGTATCAAGTTCTTAGGTTTTCGTAATTGTTACACATTGGAAATGAAACTATTTTTCACGTCGTAGTCACCATGACCATGGGACCTGTAAAGGGCCCGAAACGTTGGTTTGTTTGAAAACACAAGTAAAAGCGATTTAAATCCAGAAAAATAGTTTCATTGCCTTTTTTTGTATTAAATATGCTTTTTGTGGTTCCAAGTGACAGGACAAACACATCGCGCGCCTAGTGATAGCGACACGCATGGGTATAAAGGTTGCAGTGTCGCTCTGAGCTTATAAAGATCTGAAGGGCACTGCCACTGTGTAAAACCGAAACGTAATAATGCTCACATTACTGCTTCGCGTCAGGTATAAATAAAAAGACAAAGTACTTCCTTGGACGAACTCTTCCATAAGGAGCTCTACTGCGAATAAAATTTGGGCGTACTCGGTTCTCAGAGTTTACTTTGTAATTTGTAACTTGTGCAAATTTCGTTTTGTAAATACTGTTTTTAGTTTTTATTGTTTTTTAAAGCAGTAGAGCTCCTTGTGAAAGTATTCGTCCAAGGAAGTACTGACATTTTACCTATTTCAGCCACCAAGCAGTAATATGATCGTTATTAATTATTTATGATTTGACACAAAGATCAACTCTAAAGACCTGAAGACCCAAAACCATTCCATATAGTTTGTACTACATCGATTGTACTAGGGTAGAGGGTCTCGTGATATTTACGATCGTATCGTATTACCTGTAACTATGAAGACAAAAAGAAAACGCACAAACAGTTTGTACATAGTTTCTAGTGCTATATAATTGTGCATTAGGTAGGAAACTACCTAAGTTTCCATGTGTACAGAGTGTACCTCTAACTGAAACGGTATCCTCTGATCTGATCTGTTTGTTCCTAGTTCCGAAAATAAAATGCTATCAAAAGACCAAAGCACTTATTTTTTAAATTGATTCAAAACCAACTGTGAGTTAATTATTCTCATAATAGAGTTTCGTTCAAGCAATTAAATGCTACCAATGAATGTGTAAACGACTACTTAATTAAGCGTTAAATTAGTTCGCAACAAAACTCACAATATCAGCTACTGAGGTATCAATTCGAAATGCGGGCTCCTAATTCCCAAATTGTGAAATTTGTCTCTAAATTCGAAATTAACAGCGAACCGCAGTGTTTTGGGGGTTAATGTTGAAAGTTCTCTTAATCAAAATACATTGAAAATAATGGAAATTAATAGAAACGATATTTTAACGAATCGAGAAGACAAAGAAAACATTTTAAAGAAATTTGAATTAAAAAAAATACGGAATGAAATCTCTTTCCTATTGAGTGCCAGGCCAAACATAAGCAAAACAGTACACCTTTCAATCAGCGAAGTACGATTCGCTGACGATACTACAGAGCACGGTCTCACGTGAATTTGTCACATGAAAGGACGTTTAATTTGCTGTTTGACTAGTTGCTAATTACAACTTTGATTGCTGTGACTACGTTGAAACATGTCACAGACTGGCCATGGTCACATGGGCTTCGTTTATTCGAATTTGAAATTCGTACTCGAGTCTCTTGATTGTTCGGGAATTTTTGATTCGAGGTTTTGAATTTGTTACCTGAGCTTTGAAAGTATTAAAAGATAAATGAAATTTGTTGGTTGCTGAAAGCATAGCACACACTGTGTGTATATATAAATTACATAAAAATACTTAATAACATATTACAGTGGGTCTCCGGACCGAATTTAAAATTTGGAACGACCGAGATCTTTGAATATAGTTATTTTATTAACATTTTGTTTAGCTTTCACCCCCTCATATTTAGGGCTCTCTGATATGGTAAGTCTCTAAACAAGTGAGCTTATTGATATATCCAGTACTGTTAACTGAACATGCACTGAAGTGCAATGGAGCATAATTATGAACAATGATTTGTTCTGAAGTGGTGACCACGTCAAGGCAAAAATGATGAAGAATACTCTGCAGTAAAGGAAGGAAGGAGAAAAGGCAGTTAACAGTGAATGAAAGCGGACGTGTATGTACAAGCTGATATGAACAATAAACAGTGAATTTAAAACAAACAACATTTTAATACACTATCCTTGACGACAAAGTGTTCAAAAAGATATAAATTGGTTTAAACAGACAGAGAGTAAAGCTAAAATCTTCGTCAACCATTTACAACATAGGTTTCGCCTCAAATTTGAAATCACTCTAATTGGGTTTGGATAAAGGTCAGCACACGAATATATTAAAGACAGATTTGGCGGAATGGAACTGTCAACGCGTCCTGCTGCTTGGAACTAAAATTTCGTATTAGAAATTTTATTAATTACACAAATTTAATTAAACGTAAAAATGATCACGTTTATTTTCTTGATTTGAAATATCAGTTTTAGATCTGCCTTACATATTATGAGCAATTGCTGTTGTTTGTTCCTGACCTCGGTAGCCGAACGGTTAGCACTGTGGGCGCTGAATGAGTTGTCGCTGATCCGGGTTCGATTCCCGGTAGAACCAATTTGGGAAATACACTTTTCTAACTATTATTTTGTGAGTTTTTGGTATTTGTCATTGTGATTTTTGATTTTGTGCCGAAGTGTGAATTTCGTTGCTGTAGTACCTACTTAAGTTTGAGTTCAGGTGATTTTCAGGGTTAAGCACTTGTATAATGTATGTTACGTGTTGGTGTTACATTGAAATTATGTAGGTATTATTTAGAAATATTATTTGAGTAATCGTATACTGTATTTTTCTCAATTATTTTGTGTTTCTCTTTTAGGTAGCATCTCTTTAAAATCAAAAAATACTCTAGAAAGAACCATAGTATATTTTCTATTTAATACATGAACGTTATTAAAGTAAAAGCTACCTCCCTTCTTAAAAGTAATTTGATACCTTTTCATAATATTGCCGTAAAAGTTTCTGTAATAAACAACATCCGATCGATTTTATGACCTAATATCGGTAATATATGCGCGGAAGACGCACAGCGCGGAGCGGTATCTTATTCTGCAATTAAGTTTTATTGATTCATTAAAGTCTGTTGACTGTACTAGTAAACCGCTTTTTATACTGAGCCTTTTATTACTTGACTGCAGAATAGGCGTTTTTAGAAGAATAGTCTGACAGTCTCTTCTGGAGGAACATCATGTCAGCCGAAAGACGTCGATATAGCTACATAGGATACCCACAACTTTCACCAGATCATTGGTCCAACTAGTGGGTGGTTTGGCCATGATGCATCTTCCGGTACGCGGTTGGCACTCGAGATCTCTTTGGCCCCATAAGGCTGTCTGCACTTCGAGCAATGTGCTCCGCCCACTGCCACTTAAGTTTTGCAAAGGTCTTTGGTCTATGTCGGTTTCTCTGGTTCTTTTACCGACATCCTTGATTTCCCATCTTTGATTCGATCTCAATGTAACTCCGAGTGTAGCCCATTGCCCTTTGGGTGACCTTGAGCATTCTCATGAGACTCCTTCTGAATGGAAAGTGGTAAACACTGTTTATAGACATTTGAGTTATAAAGGAAATAAAGCTTGACATCGCAAAATACATTGCCGGCTTTGGGACTTAAGATCTTAAGTCTCGTGTGCCTTCCTTCAGTCTCCTTTAATAGAGCAAATACCAGTGGTTATTTGTGGTAACTATAGGTAGAGTGGTACCTATCAACACACACCGATACACATAGACAGACAACCCTACTAACAGCAAGTCTTTTTCAGAAGACAAGAAATTACCACAATCGCTACGCAGCTATCAGGTAAATTGGCGATCGCTTGAAAATTGGGACACGTTTACTTGCAGGGCCGCTGCTGCTTATCTCTTACGTTAATTTATTTTATAGATTAAAACTTTATAGACGATATCAAGAGAAACGTTTGAGAAGGTTACGGATTCGATGACCTTCGTGGCCTGACTATTCGCATTGAGGACTCCAGAGAAGGGGTCCCGGGTCCGATTCCCGATAAGATTAATTTGGGAAATGAACTTTTCTTAATTGTTTTTCAGATTTTTTTTTTATTACGTAGGCAACAAACAAGCATACGGATTACCTAATGGAAAGTGGTCACCGTCAACGATGAATGCCTGCAACACCAGGGCCGTCAGGAGTGCCTAGCCAACCCTTTAGGACCCTTTGCAAACCCCTTTTGAAGGACTCCATGCTATATTCCTGCGGGAAAACCCCGATGATGTTCTAGATGTGTGGATATGGCTGAGTGGATGTGTCCCGTAGTAAATTACGTTCTATTCACAGTACAGAAAATTCTCAAGATTGAGATCAGGCAATTGGTGTGGTTGTCTGGTATTATTGTTGGAACCACACATAAATATCTCGCCAAGTGAAGCAACTTAAAGTATAATTTAAGCGTAAACACAAAAACAAGTCTTCTTCTTATAGTATCGATGGCATACATTATAATGCTTGCCATCGTGGTGAAACAATTTGCCAATCGGCATAATCTACTCATAGACTGTTGCCTAGAGTGGTGAATCATATGTCGTCGGGAGGCTTCTGTCATACACAAATATAAGTTTTAATAAGTAGATAACCGTCTATTTTTTAATATAATATTTTTGACCATGATTCAATTTAATTAACACTAAATAAAATTCTAGACGAAAAATAAATAAAACTCGCAGTAAAATACAAAAATAAACTTTAATGTGTACTAATTTTGCTCTACCACGAAATCATAGTCTAGAGGAGAACAATAAATTGTTTTACGGGACATTGACCGATAGATCGTTTTACCGAAATAGACGGCAAAAAATGTTTGACGATAGAGAATAAGAAAACTGGGAACTTATAATTACACTAATTTAAATAGATATGAATTTTGAAAAACAATTAAATTATTTGAAAAAGAAAGTGCCTAAAAAAGTATAAAAGCTAAGGGTCTCGTGATAATTAATTCATGAAAACTTACAAAGACCGTAATGTTGTTTTGAAAATTGGATGCTGATAAGCAATAACGTGTCATGGGTTGACATATCATATTATCATAGTTTTAGGAAAACGGCACCCAAAGATTTTTTCTTTGCCTTTGATAGGTTGTTCTAAAATTTACTTATAAAATGAAAACTGCTGTTGTCACCTTAGGAATGAAGAATTGTTGTGATTTATTACTATAATTCCCGAACAACAACCAGCACAACAACAAAAATTTTCTTTTTATTAGTACATTTTAAAATGAACTATCAAAAATTTGTTAAAACGTTATAATGTAATATTCATAAATAATACGGTCTCAAACTACATTCAATGATTGAGATTATTTTTACTAAACATGACTATAACCAAACCTAACCTACGACTATAACCTTATCATTAATTCGTGCCGAAAATAGCGTAGTAGCAGTAGCGCTCCTTGTGAAAGATTTCGTCTAGGGAAGTATTGCTACTATACCTATGTTTGTCGCCAAGGAGTAGTGTGAACATTACTGCGTCCTTTGCGATTCAAAGCTCTAAATGGCACTGCAACTATGGGATGCACTAAAGGAGCCTCCCCACAATGAAACGAATCGAATCGTATTCCTAGTACGTCAGGCGCAACCTGGGCAACAATTGGCGCAACCTTACACCGATTGGCAAATCTTTCTCCACGATGGCAAACATATCCGATGCACAGTTCAGCATGGCGGCTACTTATGGCGCGAACAGCGTAGCTAAGTTCTGGGCAGCGATATTATAGTCTATGCTACAAAACAATAAATACAGTAGAAGTGGTTAGTTGGCACATGACGCGTGCCAACATCAGGTCTCAAAATACCTACTTGAACTCAGTCCGCCATTTTTGCTTTGTATGGTATGGCTGTGTCATTCTTTCGCACAAATTCTCTAAAATCGTAGAAAAATGCCTAATTGTGTTGTTTTGGAGTGCAGAAATGATAGCAGCATCAAAATATTACCCGTAATAGTATTTCAAATCATCGGTAAGTATTATTTTAATAAATTTTAAATTATCAGATTATCGATTCGGTCAGATGTTAATCGTTCGTCATAGTCCAACTACGGGTCGAAAGATGGGCAGCATGTTGAATAAAATTTTAATACATAAAATCAAAAGGTCGTAACTTGCAATAAAGGTAGGTATTGAATTTTCAACGATATAGCGACAGTGTAAAGTTTAAATTATTTTTTTTTTATTTTTATTTTTTTTTTTATTTTTTTTTTTTATACCTGACAGGCAAATGACTCCACTCCACCTGATGTTAAGTGGAAAGTGGTATCCAAACGCGAAGGAACCTAGTGCAGCGATGGAATATATATATATATATAATTATATTAACAATCCAGAATTTGTTACATCTTCTTAAGTCAGAAACTATGACCAATTATTATCAAGACTTCATAATGTTTATCACTTTTGTTTTGTTTGCGTTTTGGCGATATCGGTTCCGATAGTAATCGAGGCACTTCCATTGTTTTTTTTCTTCTGTGGTCTATGCCATCGATATGATGAGAAGAGACTGCAACTGTTATTGGTAGGTGTGTGCTTAACATCTCTTTCTCTCTTTGACCATTAGGCGTACGACTTGTTCATCACGTCTCTTGATGGCCATAGAAAGAAGTGCCAGTGTAAATCGCAAATATGCCAAAGATATATTATAAATCTTTCGGTGATCTTACCACATACCCTTAATAAGTTTGGATTAACAACTCCTTTTTTCTCGTACCTCTTTGCCAATAATCTTGGTAATTTTTGGTATTGGTGGCTTTTAATGCAATCTTCAAAATAATGCACCTTTCTAAATAAAGGCTTTTAGCTCTTTCGCACTTTGATAAAGTGTTACAAAGTCTTAAAAAAGTTATGTCTGAGATGTCAGTGGCAAAGTTACTACAGTGAGTTAAATGTTTACGTGGCGATGCTGAAAGCTGATAATTTTAAAATTCTTGAGTAAATACTGAGGACGTGGCAAACAAATACAGGCGGATCAAAAACCAGACTGCTCAACAATGTCGCCTAAGTCGCAGGTGGAAAAGTTTTTAAGAATTCTAAACAGAACTTGTACCTTTTATACATTTTATTAATAGTTTCATTGCTATCATCATCATAAACCAAATTCTATCCACTTGAAGTGCCCTCTGCGATTTTAATGATCAACACTGTGAATCAAACTGCTATTTGTGTATTGTTAATTCCTTATAATTAACGGTTATATAACCGCTTAACCCAAGCCATTTTACATTTTTGTACCTTATTTTTAACCGACTTCAAAAAAGGAGGAGGTTCTCAATTCGACTGTGATTTTTTTTGTATGTATGTTACGCGATAACTCCGCTATTTGTGAACCGATTTTCATGATTCTTTATTTCATTTTGAAGAAACTCATCCACCTTTAAGGGTGGCTGTTCACGCATGAAGATTCATTTTTATAAATAGCGCCTAACTTTAATTTAGGAGCAATTATTTGAATGATTAATTTTGCTGTTTCTCCAATTCAAGGCGTTGTTCTCTCAATACACTTTGAGTAGTGAGAACCGATTATTATTATCTCCAGTGTCAAGTCCTGTATAGTGCCGAACAAGGGAATATTTCCATAAAACTTAGCAAATAGACGTAATTCCACGTACTTTTGAGGTCGGTTTTTTTTAGTACTCTGTACTGAGATTTTGGTATTAAAGTTCAACAAATAAAAATGTATTCGAACACAAAAGCACTGTCAGATAAATTATAAAACAACGTGATTATAATTAGTGACTAAAGATAGTAAATTATCACCAAAAACAAAATAAAAAGAAATTATCTCTCGTTCATAAATAATTTATTTATGAAAACATACTCGTAGGTTGTATAGAAATTTACATGCACAAAATAAGTATAGTTTCACTGTGCCTGGCTAATCATTAGTCATACAAATATTGAAGGTACATAGGGCGCATTATATGTTTCCGAAACTGGCCACTTACAAAAACAATATTTAAAAAGTAATTACAACATTTGAAAATGGAACTCTTTGACTGTAGAATACAGTTTGTTTTATCCGACTGTCACTTGTTTTTAATAACGGCGTCATTTTAGATATTGGTCGTCTACATCACCAAGGATCTAACTCGTGAAAATTTTCGTAGTTTGATTTTCTACGACTTTAAGTGTTATTTAACATCGCTCGGTTTTAAACTGATTTTGGCGATAAAGCACCATGCAAGACGACTATTTATAGCTGGTTTGCAGAATTCAAACGCGGTCGTGTGAATCTCAGTGACGAATTTCGTGATGGTCGCCCTTCCACTGCTGTGAATATGGATCAATTTTAATGATAATTGTAAAACAGATGTCGAAAACTAGATGTCGTTGTAAGTAAATTAAATGACAATAATGCTTTCGGTACTCTATTTGCGTACGAGATCCTTAATGAAACTTGGAGATAGGCTTCTGAAAAAAGGTGTCAGTAAGTTGCGAACATACCTTTTTACTTTAACTATGACCGTTTTGAATTCAATACCTCTATTTTTTTTAAAGCGAAACGTTATTTAAACAACATACAACGGTGCAACAATTATGTACTATTTTTAATAAACGATAAAATAACAGTTTTATATGCGCAAAAGAACTTTTAACACAAATATTTTTTCAACAAATCTACGAAATATAAACAGAAATGTTTTCGTCTAAAAATCAACACGTAAACGTTTGCAAATTTAAACAAGGTATTAAAGCTGTTTTATATATTTTGTACCGAAGCGAACGCTTATTCAAATAAATTAATAGGTTACTGTGTTTTTAAGCGAAAAGTTAGGGTCAATTCATGTTTACTAGTGCGGTCACTATGAGCTATAAAACCTTCTATTCCTTGGGCACGAGTCTTTGCCAACCAATCACCAAATTAAAAAGACTCCTAATTTTGTAACTCTCTTCTTAACCCTGTTTCACTCCACGAAGGTCTTGAAGTAATTGTTCCAGCCTTTCGTATCAACAAGCAATATAGAGCGTGATAGCATCAAGAGCTGTCTGAGTGCTAAATTCAACTCGCTAGGATTGTACATTTTTCTAATTAAAATTTGTGTTACATCAAAGTACGTCCATTAAAGATTGATAGTGAGTGTCTTTGAGAGACAAGTTTAAAGAGATTAACATTTCTTGATTCTCATACTAGCGTTACAGTACATTTATGAAAATGTTATTTATGTTAAAAAAAAATGGTCACAGACATAACATTGATACGAGGAATAAAAATAAACTAGGTGTTCTTGATAGTCGTCTGTATAAAGTCTCAAACTCATTAAAACGGGCAACGTTCACTTCTATAATAAGATTCCGATTAATATTCAAAATTTGTCATTTACAAGGCTTAAGACTGTACTGAAACAAACACTTTATACTAAAGGTTATTATTATACAGCTTCTGCGTACTTGTATGATAGTGACCCGTTTAGCTCGTGCAGGTACTTTCGATCTAAGATGTTGAAATGAAATATTGTAATGATAAACGTATTCAAATATATATTTACAAAGAGCAAGCCCCTAGAGTTTTTTGCTCATTCTTCTCTAGGGAATTTGCCTTACGAATGAGCAGTAGAGTTAAATTAGTATAACGATTTCAAGTGTAATTTGCTTACCTATGAAATAAAGATTGTTTCACTTTGAGTTTGACTTTGATACGTGCGTTCCGATTGAAAAGATACCGCGAAAGTCGCCGAAAAAATAAATAAAAAAGAATTGGTAACTGAATGTTGTATTAAATTCTTTCCTTGCGTATATTAAACCACTAATAGCTTCAAAGTTAATAGAATCCCAACAATAACGATTCAGTACAAAGAGATACTCATAAAAGAAGAATTACGCGGCAGATGTTTCTTTGAGGAAACGATGTGCTACATAAAGTGATGCGAAATTGCGTTGTTCCGCACAGAGAAGTTATGTACGTACACGTATGAGTTCTCTGGAGTGGTAAATATGTAGTCACAATTGCTTTGTACTACGTGCAAGTTACAAGAGAAATGATGGAAAAATCTGCAACAAAACTACATTAGGCTTTGCTTGGCATCCGATGTTTTTATATGTCACATCTCCGGTGAAACAATGACTTAACTTAAAATTCGCAAATAATTACGGAAAACGAGTTTTTTTTATATTTTTTTCAGCAACTTAAATAAAATATATTTGCATAGCTCTAAAATCTTACATTATCACAAGCATTGCACAAAGGAAAAATGAAGGAATGCATGTTATACCTCTGTTTTTGTGATAAATTTCATTCTTAAATATTTTTTTTTTCATTTGTGTTTCATTTTTTCATTTTTCATGTCTGTGTTCCACCGTAGACAGTATTTAGCTTCAGAAGTGTCTCAAACTTGGCCTCTCAGGCAATAAAAACCAATAAAAGTACTTTTTTGACATTTCTTTTAAAGAAGTTTTTCAAAATAGTGACCTTGTTTTAGTATTTTAAAAGCACAATTTTATTTTAATAAAAATATATAATTTCAATTTTTATTTACAAAAAAAAGAAAGTTTTAATTTCTACACACACTTGGATTACACCAAATTTACATGTGAATTTGACTGTATAAAATTATAAAAAGACGGAAATTTTTGACTGCCAGACCAAACCTCCAAACAAGTTCTTAGGTTTCCACGATTGTTACAAATAGGAAATTGAATCTATTTTTTGGGTCTAAATCGCGTATATCTTTCCAAACAAACCAACGTTTCGGGCCCTTTATAGATCTCTTAGTTACGGCTGGCTGAACAAATTTCATTCATTTCGTAAACCGCTTAAATTTTTGGGCCAACTTCACAGACATCCTGTGAACGTGAGCCGGCAACAACACAGTCGCATCCGAAATCTGAAGGTAACTGAGTAGCTTCATCCATGTAGTCAACATTAAAAGTAACGAACTCCCACAAAACCTAATGATAGTATTTGTTAATGATGAGTTATACTGTTTTTGGTGTAGGGTCACTAATAAATATTGAAAAATGAAATGTATTATATGATGCCGTATGTTTCCCAAATAAATTAAATAAAAAATATGATAGTCTAAATTTGTTTCAAAACACCAAGTGACGGGACATACTAGTCGTGAGCCTGATGGTCGCTGCGCTTGTCCAGAACAGTTGCAGTGTCCATCAGAGCTATAAATCGCATAGAACTGAGGGGCACTGCCATTGCGCTCGTCACTCTGAGATATGTATAAGTTGACAACTCCCATGTGCCTGTAATTTCACCAGCTTCCTTAATCCTTCAAAACCAGAACACAGTAATGCTCACATTACTAATAATAATGTTTAATCCATTGTAGCTTGTATTAGTTATTCTTTTTATAAGTGCTATGGTTTTGTAAGAGCCGAGTCAGCGTAGTGGAAGTGCAAACTTGTACCCCATTCTCATTGCGCACGCGTGTTTGTTTCCATTACATCATGACAAGCTACTTTAGATGCGTCTGTAGGGTGAAAATAAAATCCCGTCGGAGTGGCAATTTGTTTCCTCTCCGGTTTGAGGAGAACACGAACGGAAAAGCTTACATTTTACAGGTAACTTGAATGTTATGAACGATTTTCCTGTAATCTTTTTTCAGAAATAACGAAATTTGCGTTTTGGTCATTGAACATTGCAAAACTTGATGTTTGCAAGATAACATGAATTTTTAATAGATATTTTTGGTGCCTTCTTCTTCTGTTCCTTTTTTCTAGCTTTGTAGCTTCGAGCACGATTACGATATTATCTCAAATTCTTTTTTAACTGGCTGACTCCACCTTAAGGAGGGACTGACGTGACTTCTCTTTCACATCCACAATATCCATTGCTGTTGTCAAAATGCTACGTTTTTGTGTTGTAACACGTATATCTGATTTTCGCGAAGTTTATCTTTTTTCGCTTTTTAATCCCCGACGCAAAAAGAGGGGAGTTACAACTTTGAAGCCTTTGTCTGCATGTCTGTTGTGGTATAGTGGCTCCCAAACGGAAACACTGATATCAAAGCGGATTTTTTATTTGAAGACTTATTAAATCGCTATGGTTCTTAACTATGATTGATGAAATATATTTCGCTGTTTAAAGATCATCATATCTTTTCCCATGTCAGTCCAGGGATCTTGTTTTTGTACTCTCATTTGTCCGATCACTTTTTGTCTTGTGTACCGTTCAGGTTTTCGGGTTTCTCTCAGAGAAAAGTTTAAGAAGATGGTTATCATGACTGTGGCATTACAGTACATTTATTCAAATATTTTATATGCCCGAAAAAATACACATAATTTCATTAAGAAAGAAGATATCCGTAATATTAGCCTTAGAACTAAGTCCAAAGTCATGGTACCACGATTTTGTTTAACAGAGGTAAACAGCTCTTTTATGGAGAACTGTATACGTTGTTACTTGGTACTTGGTGTAACGGGCTGGTGTCCGCAACTCGACGACAAGGCGCCTATTTTGCGTGTTACAATAAGATTCCGGAGCATATATTAAGATTATCATTCCCTAAGTTTAAAACGTACATTAAACATATTTTAATTGCAAAGCCATATTGCAAAAATGAAGAATACGTGTGAGATATACTATAATATACATATATGGAGAGACGTCATGACTCTAGATTCCACACTAATTTTCAAAGTGTGTTCCATAGCCTTTAAGTTTTTTTTTATCCCTAGAGTCTCTTGCTCATTCCTCTTAGGGAAGTCAGCTTAGTGGACGAGCAGTAGCTTAGAAGTGTTTTTATTTTATCTATTGTCACGATCCTTTGTGACTGCAGCAGTATCTGCTGCGGTGTGTTGTTTTTGGTGTTTGTTTTTACCATAAAATAAAGCAAATCTCAACCGATATGCATTAAATCTGAAAGCAGCTTATGAAATACAATTCTACGGATAATGATGGAGCCCAAATTTGTAACTTGAGGTAATTGAGGTCAAAGGTCAACATGTCAAGTCCTTGGATAAAATATTCAATCTTAATATGTTGCGTGCCCACATAAGAGCAAAACGAAAATAAGAAATATATTTGCCCGTGCGAATTTGCAGAACTGTGAAGCGTAAAAATAAGAAAAACTGCTGCCTTAGATAAGAATCGCCAGTCTGCCTAATTAGATCGTCTTTGTTCGACAGTAGCTTCCGTTACTTATGCCTTCGGCAAGGTTTTGGAGAAGACTAATATTGGAGATCCAAGAAGATAATTATGATTATCACTCATTTGACTAGGTATTTTTTATGACAACAAGTGACAGGACGAACGAGTCGTGCACCTGGTGCTAAGCGACACGCCTGTCCGTTGCAGTTGCAGTGCCACTCAGAGCCTTTAAATCGCAAAAATCTGAGGGACCTACGCCTGTCACCCTTACAAATATACGACATGACAAGTCTTATGTGCCTGTAATTGCACTATAATTGGTAAGGCGGCAGTAATTTCCTGGACAATCTCTTTTACAAGGAGCTCAACTCTACTAAAATATCTAAAAGGTACTAAAATAATTCTTATAACATAAAAATGAAAACTTTTAGTTTTTAAAATCCTGTCACCAAATTGTTTCGAGCCATTAGTTCTTTCACATCGCAGGGACCCAAATATATT
Source organism: Hyposmocoma kahamanoa (assembly GCF_003589595.1). Taxonomy (NCBI): domain Eukaryota; kingdom Metazoa; phylum Arthropoda; class Insecta; order Lepidoptera; family Cosmopterigidae; genus Hyposmocoma; species Hyposmocoma kahamanoa. The sequence continues at coordinate 9,495,394 of NW_020654080.1, read as the reverse complement.
GCTGAACAGATATTATTTTTGTTCGCTATAATCGTCTGCGAACATGCGAATAATAAGCGACGAGTGTGAAAAATGACGTATTCGTAGAATTGCGTCGTCACAGTAGATATAAATAAATACAGGGATTTTCCAATAACTGTATTACTTCTGCTTTTTTTTTATATATTTTTATAAAAAAGCAGAAGTGTATTCTATCTTGTACCGCATTCCGGAAGACGCAGTGTGGATAGACTACACGGTGGACCGATACCCTGGTGAAGGTTGCGGGAATCAAGACCGGTTCTTGTGGCTTTCTTTGGGGGAGGCCTATATACAGCAGTGAACGTTTTCAGTTGAAATGATGATAGGAACTTGTTTCTAATAATTTTTTGTCGTAAAACGTTTTTGTAGCGCGTCAAGCATGTTCGCGGAGGCGCGTACTAATAGCTTTAGTGCGATAATACGCGAGAGAACTGCCTTCCTGATGCGCCATGTGTGTGTTGGTTTCAACTGCCTTGTGAATTTAATTTGGGAGTACACTGCTTCTGCTATTAAGAAGCACTGGAACTCAGTGCACATGAGTTTCTGGGGCGTAGAATATAGTTTGATGTAGTTTTTATTTTTATTCTTGATGTAATTAATAATTATCTCCCATATTAACATAGCCTATAAGTTTTTGAAACTAACACACTATGGACATGGTCCGAAATAAAAAATAATAATTCGTAAAAAATGGATGATGACTGACGTAAAATAAATTGTCTGTTCCGTGGTAAGGCGGCTTGAGATGGTTTGTGATTATACTGACCACGGATAGATACACACTGACCCCGCCCTTTTCATATTAATAATTAATCAATTACAGAGTGACAACTCATCGTCACGCATTGTTTCCGCCTTGTTATGCAGTAATCCATGCACCGCTACAGACGCGTCTGCGTTACCACCGACGAGCTTATTCCCTCGGAACGCAGGTGTGTGAGCTCGTGTAAAGCGATCAGTAAAATCACGGACCGTGGAAAGTCGCTTTTGTAGTGTGGGTATTTGATAATATTGTTGCCGACTCTACAAGTCAGGACGCGAATACGAAGGCGTAAGTGCAACAGCAATAATTTAGAAATTTTTTTATATTTCGTAATTTGATGTTCATTCTAATAATGTAGTAAATTTGCAGATACTTTTTATACATAAATATTTCATTATTCTTCCTTACATTATTAAAATGTATATAAAATGTATTATTGTATTAAAATATAAGTGAGAAAGAGGCACACCTACAGATATTATACAAAAACCAAAATGATTAAAATCTAGTATGTTTGTGAGTGTACATAGAAAAACACAAGTTTTGTTATCATTTTAAACTTAATAGGATTTAGGAAACAAATGATCTCACATCTATTACACATTACATAATAAATCCTTTCTCAAAGTAAACGGTCACCTAACACTTTTCTTCACAAACATTCAAATCTTCTAAGAGGTTTCATATGCTTAAGAATAATCAGAAAAATTGTCTACGTATTAAAGAATACTTATATACCACCGTTACAAAATGTCGCACGGCTAGAAGATGTTGACTGACACCCGCCTCTTCAGTCTCTTCGAGACCATGGACGTTGCAGCACCTCCGAAACATCGACGTAAAATATGTTTATACACGATTAAGAACCAATATTAAAATCAAATAATGTGTGAAAATCGTGAAAGTTTGAATTAATGTAAAATGTTCTAAATTTGGAAAGTTTAAATTTGTTTCTAAAATATTCGATTGGAATGAAAATATTTTCCAGCGTTATGTGGTTAGGATGTAGTGTTATTAAAAATTACTTTTAATAACACTACATTTATATTACAGATATTGCTGTCTAATTATTACATTCTTTTTTTTGTAACAAATGTTACACCTTACTAAGGCAGACAAGAAAATAATCGCTGACAATATAGTGGCGTTGGGGGTCGCCGTTTAGAGTGGCCAGCACGAAGTCCCGATCTTAATCCCGTTGAGCGTCCGTGGAACTTTCAAAAAGGGCGTATTAGAGCTGCACATCCAGTCCCACAGAATATTTGAGAGCTTGAAACTGTTATTACGGCCGAATTTGAACGCATTCCCCAGAAAATCACAAAAAACCTTATTCAAACCATTTCAAGAAGAATTGGAGAAGACATCTTGGCAAGAGGCGGCCACACTCAATACCAATTCTCTTTTTTCTTTTGTAACTATTGCAGGATAATTATCATATAAAGGGCACTTATTTTTTATTTTTGGAACGAGTAAGTACAAAGTAAAGAAAATAATCAAGTTAAGAAAGATTACTTTAAGTACCAAAAGATTTGTAATAAATTTGATTCTTAGTAACTTTTTTTTGCATTTTGTTGATTAATGTAAGTATTACTATTAATATCAACTGCCTACTGGGCCGAGCGGTCCCGGCTTGGATTCCCGTGCCGGGACAAATATCATATGGCCTACTTTTACTTCTCTCGTGAGTTTGGGTATAATTTGTGGTTGTCTATGTGTGTGTTTATGGCACCCGCGATAAAGGGTTATCCTAGTGCGGGGCTATGAGTGTGCGCGCGTTATTATTATTATCATTGTCATTGTCATTGTCATTGTCATTGTCATTATCATTATCATTGTCATTGTCATTGTCATTGTCATTGTCATTGTCATTGTCATT